>NC_134689.1:366217484-366535342 GCF_050947455.1 Rhinoderma darwinii | reverse complement strand
TATCTATCTATCTATCTATCTATCTATCTATCTATCTATCTATCTATCTATCTATCTATCTATCTATCTATCCATCCTCTCAGGACCATGAATGAAACCTTTCAGATGGGAGCTTAATGGTAACATAGAAGTAGTACACAAATAAAATCACAAAAATGATTTTAAAAACCCCGACATGAAAGGGTAAACTGCATGGACCTTTTGGTTTTTTCCTGCCGTCATGATCTATGTTTCTATACACATAGACAGTTTTGGCGGGACCTGTCAACAATCTCATGTCTATGTTGCTTCACAAGCATCCTTGGGCCTTCATCCTCAGGGGACAAAATAAATTGACTGGTTTGGATTGTTTTTCCTTTGCTCATTACTGTATTTTTCCTCCTAGGATATGGAGCGCAGGAGACATCTTGCCGTCATTTACAGAGCCAAGCAGAACTGGTGTGTTAATAGATAGATCGATATTTACAGGAATATGCATATTTATAAATTACCATGAAAAATATAAAAATGACTTACTATTGGAAGTCTGTGCAGTTCCACATACCTGCCATCAATCTCCCTGAAAGAGGTATGAGCGTTCTCGTCCATACCATGTCATAGTTGATATGATCATGAGATACAACTAGCTGGGCGTATGGTCCACATCGTCGGACTGGCAAATACACAACACTATACTGAGTCCTCAGTGGGACTTCTACAGTGTCTGGCACTAAGGCTTTGTTCACATCTGCGTCAAGGCTCCGTTCCGATGTTCCGCTGGAGCTTTCCGTCGTAACGGAGCCCTGACTGACACAAACGGAAACCAGAGGTTTCCATTTCCATCACCATTGATTTCAATGGTGATGGATCCGGTGCCAATGGTTTCCGTTTGTCTCAGTTGTGCAAGGGTTCCGTCGGGTTCCGTCGTTTTGACGTGGTGTTTCACATGAAGTTAATGTCATTGTGCTTTCTCAGACACCTGTCTAACCATGCCCAGCCAAAACGAATGACACTGATATTCGTAAAGCAATGAATCATTTACATATGACAGGGCAGTGCAGCAGACTATGCTGGATGTAGCCCGAGTAACAACTACCTCCAGCAAATCCATAGCATTAAGTGATTTAGTAATTCCATGTTAGTGCAAAAACTGGTACCCCGAGGCAACAAGGTGACAAGTGACAACATTGCCTTCTTACAGACAGGTGGGGTCATTTGTGTTGTGAATTTCCTCACTTCCTCTGAGAAGGATGTCAAGGATATTATACACAATGGCCACTTTGTAGCAGCCAGGAATGTAATTGTGCAGAATCGGGATTTCTGTAGACCTCTCCATCACTTTTGCCACCTGCACATAAACACATAGTAAAGATAGCAGTAGCTCCATTTTCCATAAATGATGTGTAAGAAAAGATGTCTCCATAAACCTGGTTTCTCCAAACAGTCCTACTATTGTAATCGATATAGAGAATGTAGGGCTGATTAAAGCATTATTACTTCAACATTAAAAATGAGCCGCATTTAAAGAGGCTCTGTCACCAGTTTAATACTTCCCTATCTCCAACCTAATCTAATAGGCGCGGTGTTGTAGATAACTACTGTTTTTTTATTTTTTGAAAAACGTTTATTATTGACAAAGTTCTGATAATTTTTAGATTTATGCAAATTTTTTCTAAATGCCCAACTGGGCCGTTTTTTTAGTTACACCAAGTGGGCGTTGTAAAGAAAAGTGTATGATGCTGGCCAATCAGCATCATACACTTCTCTTCATTCTTGCCCAGCTTAATTTCGTAGCACAGCGTGATCTCGCGAGATCACGCTGTGATGTCACTTAGGCCTCATGCCCACTTCAGTTTTTTCCATCTGGGTGCTATCCGTTTTTGTCACTGATAGCACCCTGACCCATTCATTTCAATGGGCCCATGCACACTTCTGTTATTTTGACAGATCTGTTGTTCCATTCCTTCAAAAGTAGAGCATGTCCTGCTTTTGTGAGTGATTCCCTGACCGTGGGGCCCATAGAAGTCAATGGGTCCGTCAAAAAAATGGACGGCACACAGAAGGCTTCCGTGTGCCGTCCGTTTTTGATGGATCCGTTGGCCTAGCAACGGCAGGGCGTGCCAAAGTTCACAGACTCACAGATTACAGTACACATACTCATAAGCATGGTGCATGATCACCTAGAACTTTGGGATACGCGGGCGGAATGCTACCATGACCGCTACAAAAAGGACGCCGCGTGGGAGGAACTGGTCAAGAAGCTTTTGACGTGCAGATGGCAGCAGGGACGTAGTGCCCAGCTTCAGAAAATAAGTAAGTAAATTCACACATTGCACTGCTTATTCTTTTTAACCTGCTTTTCCATTGTTCCATTGTATACAATTTGTTGGTTAAACTTTACACACCCACAGTAATGTTTTTTTGCATTGACCTGCTGTCTCATAAAATGTGCTTTGCAATCCCAAATTTCTGACTGGTATAGACTTTGCTCAGTTTCAAGTGTGTCAGAGGGTAGCGTACACCTCGCACAATCCTCATGTCCCCTTCATCTTTTCCACGGTGGAGCATCTAGTTTAAACGCCACGTTCATACATATGGCCTGTTATATTTCTAGTGCAATATTAATTTTTGTTTTTTTGTATTTTAATTTCAAAGTCCACGAGGTCAAAACTCGTTAGAATTCTTGCCGGGACCAATTCCAACGCGAGCAGTAACAGATTGCCAAAAGCAGTCAGGGTGCCAGCAAAAAAAAACAGCTCATGTTCCTCAAGCAAGTTATGGAACTTCGTCCATAAGTAAATTTGTTTCTACTTCATTTCAAGTTCATATTTTAATTTTATACGAAAATATTCTACATGACGTATTACAGGCCTATTATTAGTTTTGATTTCAAATTGTATGCATATTTAGTTTTTGGTGGAAGCTGCTCTTGTACGAGGGCTGTTTCCCCTTTTTTTTAACAACTTCCCTCCAAGTTTCAGAAAATGACCGTCCAAACAGGTTTTAAACAATTGTCGTCAAAAGAACCGCAGGCCCGAGCACTATGCCATGTTCATGACAGCTGATAGTCGTGGGTTCATATAGTCGCAACACCCACCAATTGTATGTACAGTACATGGTCTACTATGTGGATAATGTATTAATTATGCAAAAAGTAATAATTTCCACACATAATTTGTCATGTACTAAAAATAGTTTTTTTCCTTTACAAAATCAAAGAACAATTGACAATCTGGAGGAGGCCAATGAGGTGGACAGCAACGCCACGCAACTGGAGGAGCCGGAGGCAGAGTCGACTCCACCGACCGAATCACCGTGTCTCTACCACTTCTCCCATTGCTTTGGCTGAAGTAACTCCACGAAGTGCAAGGCACAAATGCGGGTCTGTTGCGGTGGACAATAGGGCAGTAGTGGAGTCCCATTTAATATACTATTTGAAAAGGAGTAGTGCAGAGATCCCTGAGGAGACCTTCCTACGAAGCCTCACCCCACATCTGACATGTCTCCCTGAAGACCGGCGTCTACGCGTCCAGGGAGCAATGATTGTGATGCTCCAGGCAGCAAAGCCACCTAATGACCCGAGGCCCATCTTCGGGGCAATTGACTTGTGGCAGCTTCACAACGATGAGCAGACAGATGTTGGTGCGCAGCGAGGGCATGAAGTACAACAACACTTGCACCAGCAGCATTTTAGGCCCTCTTTGGAGTCCTCTCAATCTTTGTTCAGCCAAGATAGAGGCCTAAACATACGGCCAGATTACTATGGCCCCTCGAGTAGCACGCAAAGCTACCAGGCAGATAGCGGACCAAACTACCTTGCAACAAGCGGCCAAAGCTACCAGGGGAACGTGGCCTACCCCTACCAAGGGCACCATCATGGCCCGGAATTACACGAGAGACATGACCCCGCTCGACCGGAATCCCCTCCTGCAGGACCAACTAGCCCAGACCTTTTGTAATTCCTGTGTAAAAGGGTTAATGTTTTTATTCACCATGTTGGTGATTATGAACCATGTTGGGTTTTTTTGGGTGTTCATCAATAAACCATTTTGAGTTTACCTACAAATTTTATTCATTTCCAAAACTTTGTATAATCAAATTGTGTGGCATTTTTGGGTAAGATAAGCTGCAGACGGGTCATTCAACACATAATGAGGTATTTGTTTATATTTTTGCAAATTACATTTTTAGAATAGACAATGTTTTTTGCCTTGACCAAATACTATTTTCGGTTAATTTTTAAAATTTATGTTCAAAATGAAAAAATTTAATTTGCAAAAATATGTAAGCTCACAAGCCCACGTCTAGGGTCCTCATTGCCTTGCGAGTCGCTACACTAACTAACCAAACAGGTATACATTTTTAAACTGTAATTTAAAAACTAAAACCATTCTAGAAAATTACACGTTTAACGAGCAGCACCAATAGAGTCCTGCTGCCAGGGAACTGCTCCCTCAGGGGGTCAGGAAATATGCAGCATAAATGTCGCGGATAGGCCAGACGATCCAGGTCTTCTATGTGTCGTCAGATCAAGACGGACCTCTGCAGAAATGCCCTATTGATCAATATCCGTGTCCAAACAGGTATTGTGAATCCTGGTGAAGTTGTGTAATAGGACACACGCTTGTGTCACCTGGGTTACATTGTTTGCATCCATCTGTATGGCAGACATCAGCACTCTCCATTTATGGGTTAAATCCCAAAGGTGCACTCTACAAATCGACGTGCACGTGTTAGGCGGTAATTGAAAATGCGCCTCCTGTTGTCCAAACCTCGACGAGGGAATGGACGCATGACGTGGGGAGAAAGTGCAAATCCTTTGTTATCCACAATTACAAATGGGGCTGGCAGTCCAGATGATACCGGTAGTGGTCTGGGTTCCGGGTGGGAGAGCTGATTGGATTGGAGCCGTTCACCCATTCTGGAACCCCTGAAAATGCGAGCATCCGCAGTGCTCCCATAGGCCCCAATATCCACAATTATAAACCTGTAGTTGCTGTCAGCCAAGGCCAACAGTACTACAGAGTAATTCTGCTTATAATCGTAGTATTGGGAACCTGAGTGAGGCGGCTTCCGCACACGAATGCGCTTTCCATCAAGCGCCCCAATGCAGTTTGGAAATTGTGTGGTTTCCAGGAAGCCATCGGCAATTCGTAGCCAATCTTCTGCTGTTGGCTGTGGCATCACCGTCTCTCTGAGTAGACACCAGATTGCCTCGCACGTCACCCGGATAATACGTGATATGGTGGTGTTCCCCAGCAGAAACTCGTAGTGAAGAGAGTCAATGGAGTTGCCAGAAATCTTAAAAACAATAACATTGATTTTTTTTTTTATTTCAAATAAGAGACATGTATCAGGGGGACATGGAGGCTTTTTTGAAAGGGGGCTTTCACGTTATCTTAAGGTGACGATTAGTCGTTCCTCAGGAAAAATACAGCACCTCATATATGTGTCCTGGAGAAGAATTCAAGGACGCACGGCCTCCAGCAGACAATCAAATGTGCTGATTGACATACGACAGAAATTTTTCAGGGTAGAGGGTATAGAAATGCCCTTTAGAAGTCTGTTGGGAGCCAATGGGATGAACCCAATACCTCCTTCTCCTCCTCTGTTCTTCTTCCAGCCTAGCAGATTGCTGTCCAAAGCACCGATAAAGAAGCCAGGCTAAAAGGACACGGTCAACAGGTTTGGGGTTCATATTTTCAGTCCAAAAATCCAAAGAAACCAAAGCAAGCCAAGCAGAGGAATCGCAAACTGTTCTCTATGCTCTGAAAGCTACAGAAAACAGCACTAAAAGCTTCATGTGACCTCCCTATAGGTGTTTCCTGGGACATGTGACAAGTTCAAATGAAGTTGCCTTCCGTGTTTTTAATGGAAACACGGAAGCCAGACAGAAGCAAAACGTCCGTTTGAAACGGAAACACGGAGCGGACACGGAATACACACGGAAACCATAACGGACACACTGATCCGTGAGAAACTGCCGTGAAAACGGTGATGGAAGTGTGCATGAGGCCGGAGCGACGGGAGAATGACCAGACATCGCCTCCAGCCGTGCCAGAACTGCTGCTGAGGAAGATAATCATTGGGCATTTAGAAGAAATTAGCAGAAATCTAAAAATTATCAGAACTTAGTCAATAATAAATGTTTTAAAAAAAACAAACAAAATAGTAGTTATCTACAACAAAGCGTTTATTAGATTAGGTAGGAGATAGGGAAGTATTAAACTGGTGACAGAGCCTCTTTAAAAGGGAAGGTGTCATGAATTTTTTTTTTTTTATCATATTGCTTTTAGTAGGATATTAAAATAAATTTTATTTATTTGTGTTCTTGTGTTCTACTTTTTACTTTTTTCTTACTTTTACTTCTCTATGGGGGCTGCCATTTTTTTTTTCATCTCTGTATGTGTCGATTAACGACACATACAGAGATGCTATACGGCACATACAACCCCATAGAGAATGCAAACGGGAGCCGTTCCATTCTCTGCAGCGTACGCCGTCTGTGTGGGAACAGCGCATACGCCGCTCCCACACAGACCAAAATGAAGCTCTTTCGCAGAGCGAAATCCGGCGCCATTTTCATGTGGACCGGAAGCCGCTGCCGGACAGTAAGATGACGACTTCCGGCCGCGGCTTCCGGCCATATGTTCAAGGAAGCGAAGGCGCAAGGCATAGGAGCGGAGGCAGCAGCGGCGGCAGGAGCAGGTAATTTATGTTCGTGTATGTGATGTGTGTATTATGTTCGCGTATGTTCGTGTGATACTGTCTGCTTAGCACTGTATATAATCCTCCCACACTGTGCAGTCGCTCAGAAAATGGCGGCACACAGTGTAGGAGGTTTGACCCCCTCCTTCTCCTGGCACTAGCCAGAATAAGGGAGGGGGGATTATGTGAGGACACTAGAGAGTGTGTCTACCCCAAATTTACAGCATAAATCAATGAGTTTGCTTTACCACATTGACCATGCTGCAATTTTGGGAACTGCTCCCTCTAGTGGTCAGCACATGGAAATGTTATAAATTAGAATCTAATTTATAATATTTCCTGACTTGTGAAAAAATGAAAAAAACTAAAACAATGTGTAATCACTCAAATAATAATTGTTTAACTAAAAAAAATAAAAATAATAATTTCTAGCGACACATTCTCTTTAAGGATTCCATCTTGGAATCTCTGACACACCTTTTTATATTGGGTGCTTCTTTCTATATAACCAAACATGGAGGTCTCCCTGCCTGGGTCTAACAACCCTCTTACCCCTTCATCATCTTATCATCGTTTTCCCTCAAAAAATGCTAAATTCATTGAAATATGGCATTAAGCAAACAACGAATGACTCTCATACAGGCACTATGTTGCATTTTTCAATTTGCATTTAAAAGCCGGCTTATCACCGCGGGTCTGGTTTCTCCAACCCCTGGCGATCAGCTGTTGTCGGCAGCCGAAGCCGCATCTGGCTATACATCTCTCCTAGGTAAAAGTAGTATTACATGCCAGCTATATAAATAAATAAGGGTGTCGGGAGATCCCCCTCTATGATGTCCATATACCCTAATAGGGAATATGGACTAGGGTTTCCATCATGAGACAACCCCTTTAGACTAGAATCACACATGCAGTTTTTAAAGCAGTGAAAACTCCTTTCTTTAGTTAAAAAAAATGCTTTAAAAACGACATAAAAAAACTGCATGTGTGAATCCGACCTAAAGAAAATATCCAAAGCTTCAGAAAGTACCTGAGCCTCCTTTACATAGGACGATTGTGCCCCTTCCCCAAGCTTTATACAATTTTATCCTCTTGCACATGAATTTCCAATAAAAAGGAAAACACCTATTTGATTTTATAGCTTAGGCGTTGTTCACATCTGCGCAACCCTGACGGAAACAAACGGAAACCATAGGTTTCCGTTTGCATCACCATTGGTTTCAATGGTGACGGATCCGATGCAAATGGTTTACATTTGTCACCGTTGTTTAAGGGTTCCATCGTTATTAAACTACAGAACGCTTAAACAACGGTGATAAACGGAAACCATTTGCACCGGATCCGTCCCCATTGAAATCAATGGTGATGCAAACGGAAACCTATGGTTTCCGTTTGTTTCAGTCAGGTTTCCGTTCATGGGTTCCCCTGACGGACAGCTCAGACGGAACCCATGAACGGAGCCCTGACGCAGATGTGGGCTTGGTGTGTGACCCTCAAGCCACTCTCTGCCCATGCATACGATTGGCACATCACTAGGGTTGATTATTTTTTGATACTTTGACAGCTTGAGACAACCAATTAGCTGTTAGCTCCAGATTAAGTGACATAATTTTGTGATCATGGTGACATCACTGGTTCCAATTCGGGGTTCTGGGTTACTTTTAATGCTTTGCACTAACTTTAGAGATTGTTACTTATTATCCTCCAAACACATATTCAATATGCTAATTCTTGTTTCATCATTTATCAACTGCATCCACTGAGTGTCAGTGTCCAGGATATGTGTCCACTTGTAATAGAGCCGCGTTGCTGTAAGGTCTTCCTAGTGATACAGTGCCAGCCGCTGCAGATGCTTGGCTAAAGTGTCTATATTAATTAACTCCTAATTTCCTCCCTTCTTCTTTATCTTTTTAATTAGCATTTAGTCTTTCATGTGCTGGTCAGTTGAGGACTAGAGGTCAGATGGTCATCAGTCAATGGCCAAGACACAAGGACCTATTGAGAGTTCTCTCCCATGGATTCTAATGGGGCCAATTAACCTCTTCACTGCTGGGGGCTATCAGTTTACTTAATCATAATTTCTCTAGCAGATTTGGTTTTAGGACTTTTGGTTTCACTTTCTTCCATGGACTTGAAGGGAAAACGAAAAAGTTTGTAGGAAATTATTATCACATAGATTACTGCCGCCACATGGAGCGTGTTATGGTTTATTATCATCCAATTTGGATCATTGGAGTAAATTATTGGTTATCAATCATAAACCGCAGTGAGGCGCTCTACTTTAAAGTTATTTGTCTTCCTATGAAACTAGCCCTAGCGTATAGATGGGAAATAAGTTTGTCAGCTCGGCCTGAAATAAGGTTGTCATGAGGACTGAGGAGAGTGCATGTATCATGTGTACAATGGAATATGTAGATTATAATTTAGTCATTTGCTTCTGCTCTCACCAGGGACCCCGCAGCAGCAGCATGGGGTGTCTCTAAACTACGTACCCCCTGGGTTTTGAACATGGCTATCAGATCCGAGAGATGGAAGTAGGAAAATACTTTGGGGCTAGATTTACTTACTGTAGACGCCAGTCTAAAACCAAAATATATTGGAGTAAGATGCGCCAAATTGATCAATTTCTGTCTGTGCACCATCAAATGAAATGTATGCTTGCTATAATCAAGCGGAGATTTGCACCATAATGTTAGCCAATTTCTGGTATAAATTATGGTAAATCTGCCAGACTGACTGAGGATCCGCTCCCTCTGCAAAAACTCACCCCCTTCTTCTGCCACATTTGAAAAGTGGCAAGGGAAGCCGAAAACAGCAAATTGTGCCAAAGTTATAAAACTGGCACACATGACATGATGAATTTAGCGCAATTTACTAGGCATGTTGGATTTTTATTTTTTTTAATTATATACATATTATATTTCAGTATATACATATACATATACAGATCTGTTCCCGTGGCGGATAATCACCTGCCAAGGGAGGTATTTCCTTATTCCCCTCTCCCCATTGAAATAAACATCCATGTTCAACCGTGCTGAGCGCGCATGTTCATGGTGGAGTCGAGTGAGAGTTTGGCAGACAGTTATTTCATGTGTACTGTATGACCAGCTTAAAAGTTCTTACCTGTTACAATGAAAATATTTTTCCTCCTTTGATGTGCAACTTGATTTATTCTCATTAATGATTAAGTAAATGGATCCCGAGAATGAATGATCACCAGTGACGCTGCTACCACAGGTGGCAGTGATGAATATGGGAAAGTTTCAAGAAAGCTTCACCTCTGCAGATGTAAATGACAGGAGAAAAGTATAGGATGATGCTGGCAAAAATTCTGGTATTTTTTGTACAGTGGAAATGGCCATAATTACCCTCTTAGCATGCAGCACCCCAAAAATGTTTCCTGTTCTGCCAGTTATCGATATAATTTCTGGACTTGCTCATACTGGACGAAAGTGTGTTGGTTGTACACAGGGCATGGGTACATGGCCCATATATTTATAACAAGCACCACAAAATTCACTGCTTTTGTCCCACTGTTTACCGGGCATCCCCTATACAGCGTTATATTTGCACTTGATGGTCTAGTGTAAAAGCAGAACCTTTTAGTTTTCTTAACCAGACTCTCTACTGAATGTGGGTGTCACCTCCAGACCACATTTTGCTGTATAGATAACAGCAAGGCTGAAAAACACAGTGCCACCCACATCCATGGGCTGCGTCAGGTATTGCAGTTCAACCAGTCACAGTCACTTCCTCATAATTCAGCCCAAGCTTTTTACTGAATTATTACAATGCATCCTGTGGCGTTTTTCTGGCGTCCATGCACGCCTCCTGTGAAAAAATATCAAACAAGTGCGGAGCATTCTTTGATGTACAGCTAGATACTCAGGGGCGTACCTAGGAAAGACAGGGCCCCATAGCAAACTTTTGACTGGGGCCCCCCCTCCCCTGGGTGTCACACAACCCCCCCTGTAGATATCTACAGAGGGGGCTGTATGGCGTTATCTACAGGGGGGGCTGTATGGCGTTCTCTACAGGGGGGCTGTATGGCGTTATCTACAGAGGGGGCTGTATGGCGTTCTCTACATAGGGGGCTGTATGGCATTCTCTACAGGGGGGGCTGTATGGCGTTCTCTACAGGGGGGCTGTATGGCGTTCTCTACAGAGGGGGGCTGTATGGCGTTCTCTACAGAGGGGGGCTGTATGGCGTTCTCTACAGGGGGGCTGTATGGCGTTCTCTACAGGGGGGGCTGTATGGCGTTCTCTACAGAGGAGGCTGTATGGCGGTTTCTACAGAGGGGGCTGTATGGCGTTCTCTACAGGGGGGGCTGTATGGCGTTCTCTACAGAGGGGGCTGTATGGCGTTATCTGCAGAGGGGGCTGTATGGCGTTCTCTACAGGGGGGGGCTGTATGGCGTTCTCTACAGAGGGGGCTGTATGGCGTTATCTACAGAGGGGTCTGTATGGCGTTCTCTACAGGGGGGGCTGTATGGCGTTATCTACAGAGGGGGCTGTATGGCATTCTCTACAGGGGGGGCTGTATGGCATTCTCTACAGGGGGGGCTGTATGGCGTTATCTACAGAGGGGGCTGTATGGCGTTCTCTACATAGGGGGCTGTATGGCATTCTCTACAGGGGGGGGCTGTATGGCGTTCTCTACAGGGGGGGCTGTATGGCATTCTCTACAGAGGGGGCTGTATGGCGTTATTTACAGGGGGGCTGTATGGAGTTCTCTATAGGGGGGGCTGTATGGCGTTATCTACAGAAGGGGCTGTATGGCGCTAACGCCATACAGCCCCCCATGTAGAGAACACCATACAGCCCCCCCTGTAGAGAACGCCATACAGCCCCCACTGTAGGGAATGCCATACAGCCCCCCCTGCAGGGAACGCCATACAGCCCTCCCTGTAGAGAACGCCATACAGCCCCCTCTGTAGAGAACGTCATACAGCCCCCCCTGTAGGGAACGCCATACAGCCCCCCCTGTAGGGAACGCCATACAGCCCCCCCTGTAGAGAACGCCATACAGCCCTCCCCTGCAGGGAACGCCATACAGCCCCCCTGTAGGGAATGCCATACAGCCCCCCCTGTAGGGAACGCCATACAGCCCCCCCTGTAGGGAACGCCATACAGCATCCCCCCTCCCAAAAAAATCCGACCTACAGTGTATCCTACTAAAAGACATGTATCCCCTATCCACAGGATAGTGGATACATCTGTGATCGCTGGCAGCGATAGGGAGAACGGGGGACTGAAAGTCCCCTGAAGTTCTCCATGACTAACCTCGGACTTCCGGCGTCTGCGCAGCTCAATAAAAACGAAAGGAGCGCTGGTCACGCATACGCACAAGCGCGACCGGCGCTCCATTCATTTCTGCGGAGCTGCCGACACAGACACCGGAAGTCCGAGGTTTGTGATGGAGAACTTCAGGGGACTTTCAGTCCCCCGTTCTCCCTATCAATGCCAGCGATGTGGATAGGGGATACATGTCTTTTGTTTAATGGCAGAGTGGGGAGATACCTCCCTGCTCTGCTGTAGTGTTCAGTGGCGTCGTGCTGTAGCAGCCATAGCGGTAGCTAGCGGAGCCTCCGGCCATGGTAGGGGCCCGTGCCGGCGGGCGACACGGGCCCCCTCATGCCGCGGGCCGCTACGGCTGCTACGGCGGTAGTTACGCCACTGTAGATACTATACTTTCAGAAAGGCAAGGTGCTGAGATCTTCACTATTGCTGAAACAAAGGTGCAGAAGCACCGAGCTCAGTGCTCTTCATCAGCTAAAAGACAGAAAGTCTATGAGCCGGTCTTCAAACTAATTTGTCTTCTGCACCGTTGTTTCAATGATAGTGGGGGTCTTAGCACCTGGACCCACACCGATCAAAAGATCTAATATGTCTCTATGACCTAACAAAAGTTTTCTGCAAGTACAGTTACTCTTTAAGATTCATGTACATGGCCATTTTATGGATCTGTGTTGCATGATTAAGTAAATGGATCCCGAGAATGAGAAATTATCTTTCGGCGCCCCACGCCATCATAAAAAAATGCCCCATAAAAAAGTATAATGCCCACCCACAGTATAATGCCCCATTAGTGCCCCACACAGTATAATAATAATATTTTATAATATAATATATTATAACCCCTTCAAGGACACACTATTTTGTCCTCTAATTGTGCCCACACACTATTATGTCCCCTAAGTACCACACACATTAAATTGCCCCCTGTAGTGCCCCTACACAGTATAATATCCGCTTAGTGGCCTCCACAGTATAATGCCCCCCACAGAGCCCCCTTGTAGAAAGTGCCCCCTGTAGATTGTGCCATACAGCCTCCCTGTAGACAGTGCTATAATCCCCCACCTCCTCCTTGTAGAGAGTGCCATACAGCCCCCACCTCCCCAATGTAGAGTGCCATACAGCCCCCCACCTCCTTTTAGATAGTGCTATACAGCCCCTCACCTCCCCCTTGTAGCCAGTGTCATACAGCCCCCACCTCCCCCTTGTAGACAGTGTCATAAAGCCCCCACCTCCCCTTTGTAGAGAGTGCCATACAGCCCCCACCTCCCCATTGTAGAGTGCCATACAGCCCCCCACCTCCTTGTAGATAGTGCCATACAGCCCCCCACCTCCCCCTTGTAGACAGTTAGACAGTGCCATAGAGCACCCACCTCCTTGTAGACAGTGCCATACAGCCCCCACCACCTTGTAGACAGTGGCATACAGCCCCCACTTCTCCTTTGCAACTTGCATAGATCCATAATATGACATCCACAGAATTCTATGGGCTAGTACTGTACCTCCATGTGCTTATCAATTTCATATGGAGGTGTAAGGGTGAATTTTTCACATGGATTCATACAGAATTTTTGAGAACAAAAATTGTGCCATATTTCATCTCATGTCGTATTATCACTCATTCTACCCAAGAATAAAGTGCCACACAGGCACATGAAGTACCTTTTTCTCCGTAATACAGAACTGTTTGGACTAATACTTGATTATTTGGATGTGCATATCTGGCATAAAGAAGATCCCTACCGCACTATACTAATTCGCTACCTCACAATACTAAATCCCTACCTTGGTCCACCTAGAAGGATCAGATCATTCGGGCATATTTACTTATCTTGCTGTATAATAAATTTGGCACACCTTGCTAGACATGCTAAACACTTTTTTTCTTCCATATACCAACTTTTGGTAAGATTTAGTATGTATTTGGCGCACTTTGGCACATTTAAAGCCAAGCCCCCTTGCCCACCAAGCCAAGGCCCAATTTTCTAGACACTTTTTAAAAGTGTCGAGTGAGGTGCATATATTTGTTCTTAGATTAGTCTAAAATGAAATGCGCCAAATTGCACTAAAATTTGGTGCATTTTACTACACGTTGTAGATGCAGACACGATAGTAAATCTGCCCAACACGTTTTTCTTACCGTTTCCTACCTATGCTGCCAGTTCTCATAATGAGATACAAATAGTGCCTCACATGGCGCTGATTCTATCGGCACACGGGAAGGCCTTGGGAAGTGTTCTATGTGTCGCCTGTCACATTTCTACTGTATATTAAAACTTGTTCTCTATTTTGGGGTCCACACATTGTCCAGAGGAGAAGAAAGGTAAAGACTAAAAACTCTAAGTGGTTTAATAACCTGGCATGTTAACAGAAACATGAATAGTAAAAATGGATTTAGATTTTTTTAGTACTATAATAAGCAAAATTATATATATATTTATGTTATGGCCGCAACCTCCACTTACCTTCCGTCCGCAGACCCCTCTCTTGCTGCCGGCGTCTCCTTGCCAGGGATGTCAGCATATGCGGCCGTTCTTCCCGCAGTATCCACTAGAGGGTGCGCGCTGGTTCCCGGGCATTAATGGGCCAGTGCACGAATATGTAATTAATTAATTAATTATGCTCCAGATCACCTTGAACTATAAAAAGGGCCCTGCCATTTCGTTCCTTTCCTGAGCGTTTTTGTAGTCTTCCCATGTCTGTATTGGAAATGGTCCCTTAGTGTTATCCTGTTCCCAGTGTTCCCGTGTCCTGCTACCTGTTCCCTGTCTCCCGTGCTGTGCTTTGTTCCTGAGCCTGTCTAGTTTTGGAGTCGTGTCCTGCTGCACCTACTGTCGTCCGCCATGTCTGGTGCACCCTGCTGCACCTACTGCCATCCGCCACATCTGATGCAACCTGCCACATCCAGTCCCATCCGTGCTAAAGCCTCTGCCATTGTCTGGACTATCTCAGGTACTTTCGTGCTACAAACTCATTGTATATTCTTGTGCATTGACTGTGACTTGGCCAGCTGCCTCTCCGCTATGGCGGAGCGGCCTTGTGGGTCCACATACCCCTAGATTGTGACAGTGCGCTCAGGTCATGGAACCCGCTGGCCAGCCCAAGACCGCAGTTCAAAGGATACAGATCGAGATGCATGACCTACGGACACGTCAGGATCAACTCCTTGAGGCCGTAAACTCCATCATGGCTTGTATGGATCAACTCACTGTTCCACCTCCAGTTCCTCCTCCAGAGACAGCTGCCATTCCACTGCCTGTTACTCCTCCTGTTTGTTCTGGATCCACAGTTTCGCTGCCTCTTCCTCCTCACTATGACGGTGACCCCAGAGCCTGTAGAGGGTTCATCAATCAATGCACTATTCATTTTAGGGTCCGAGCTCATCTCTTCCCCTCTGAGGAGGCCAAAGTAGCATTTATATACCTCAAGAATGCTTTCACTTCAGCCTCCATTCTTCTTCATCCTGATGCATCTCGGCAGTTCTTTCTGGAGGTGGACGCATCCTCCGTTGGAGCTGGACCACTACTATGTCAGAAAAACTCTAAGGGCAAGGTGGTGGCCTGTGGCTTCTTTTCTAAACTATTCTCTCCGGCTGAACGTAACTATTCCATCGGGGATCGGGAGTTGCTGGCCGTCAAGTTGGCATTAGAGGAGTGGAGACACTTGCTGGAGGGCGCGGTTCACCCTATTACCATTTATACAGATCACAAGAACCTCACGTACCTACAGTCAGCACAACGACTAAATCCTCGCCAAGCCAGGTGGTCGTTGTTCTTCGCCCAATTTCAATTCTTACTTCACTTCCGTCCTGCTGATAAGAATGTGAAGGCTGATGCCCTTTCAATATCATTTTAAACTAATGAATCTGAGAAGATTCCTCAATATATTATAGATCCTTCTAGGATTATTGCCACTAACCCTCTGCAGATTAGAGACATACCTCCCGGAAAGACTTTTGTTCGGCTTGCAGACAGGAGGAGAATTCTCCGCTGGGGACACAGCTCCAAACTGGCGGGGCACTCTGGTGGTCAAAAGACTCAGAACTTAGGAGCTCGTCATTTCTGGTGGCCCACGCTGCCTATAGATGTTGCAGACTATGTCTCTTCATGTACAAACTGTGCCTCGCACAAGTCTACCCGCTCAAAACCTGCTGGTATGCTCCTAACTCTGCCTGTCCCTGATGCCCCTTGGCAGCATATCGGTATGGACTTCATTACAGACCTTCCCCCCTCAGCTGGATGTACTACGGTCTGGGTAATAGTGGATCGTTTTTCTAAAATTCCAAATTTTACTCCATTGACTGGCCCTCCGTCCGCTCGTCTGGCAAACCTGTTTATTCTACACATTTTCAGCCTGCACGGACTTCCTGAGCCTGTCTAGTGTTGGAGTCTTGTCTTGCTGCATCTACTGTTGTCCGCCACGTCTGGTGCAACCTGCTGCACCTGCTGTCATCCTCCACGTCTGGCGCAACCTGCTGAACCTACTGCCATCCACCACGTCTGGTGCAACCTGCCACATCCAGCCCCATCCATGCTAAAACCTCTGCCATTGTCTGTACTATCTCTGGTACTTTCGTGCTACAAACTCATTGTGTAGACTTGTGTATTACCTGTGACTTGGCCAGCGGCCTAGTGGGTCCACATACCCCTAGATCGTGCCTATTTAAAAGGGTAAATAATAATAATTGATAATTTCCCATAATCAATATTTATGACCTATCCACCATTCAGGAGAACGGGCTTTCCTTGCCTTTCCTTGGAGCCCTATAGGAATGGAGCGGTACTGCACTTGTTCGGACACCGCTCCATTCATTTCTATGGGGCTGCCAAAGATAGTGCTCGGCAGCCCCAAAGAAATTAATGGAGCGATGGTCAAGCATGCGCAGTGTAGCTCCATTCCTATGGTGCTCCCAGGAAAAGCAAGGTAAGCCTGTTCACCTGATCGATGGACGAACCCCCACTGATCAAATATTGATCACCCATCTTGTGGATAGGTGATCAATTATGATTATAGGAAAAAACCCTTTAACTACCAGAGTGTACAGTACAGGACATGATGGGTAAACAACTTGATTTCACCAACTCTTAAAACTGCTGCAGTAGTGAGTTGATGAATTGAGCAGTACTTGTTAAAGTTTTCTGAGGGTAGAGCATAAGATAAAAAAATGGGACTGAATGCAATGCCTGTGCTGGTAAATAGCTAAAGACTGGAGATGAGCGGTATCATGTCCGATATCAGCTTCTCAATACAAAGCTAGACATTACAACATAGAGGAATGGGCAAAAGGAGGCAGAACAAAGAATTTAATAGGTGCTGATAATAAACCTCAAAACTGTTTTAAGAAATTGAAACAAAATCATACCTCCCAATCGTCCCAGACCCAGCGGGACAGTCTCGGATTCCGGGCTGTCCTCAGGATGCACATAAAGTTAAATTCAATTGTGGAGCAGGGAGCCATCAGCTCTCTGCTCCATCATTCACTATGTAAAGCTGGCCCAGGCTCTGCACAGAAAGGCGCGGTGCAGTGATGTCATTGCATCTGTCTCCGCTGATCCACACAGAGGACAGACCGGAGGAGCAGAGGGATCTCCTCCACTCGTCGTGAGAACGGGGCTAGGTGAGTATTTATTCTTTATTTAGCACTATCAGGGAATTATACTGGGTATGGGGGGTCAATTATGTGGACATTTTACTGTATGGGGGCAACTATAGGGGCATTATACTGTATGAGGGAAGCTATGGGGCATTATACTGTATGAGGACAACTATGGAGGCATTAAACTGTGGGGGCAGCTATGGAGGTATTATACTGTATTGGGCTGCTATGGGAGCATTATACTGTGTGAAGGCCATTATGGGGGTGTTATACTGTGTGGACGTCTCAAGGGGGCATTATATTATGGGGAAGCACTATGGGAGCATGATACTGGTGAGCAGTGCATAGTGATCAGGCACAGGCTGGAATATCTTTGCAGCAGATATTCTTAGGGAGAGAGGTTTATGGATTTAACTGCAACTCTACTTTCCTTGTCCAATTTCATATAAGGTTCTAATAGAGCATCTACGGCAGTGCCAGCTGTACATACCAGGTTTAATTCACCACCATTTCTGTTTCAATATGTCTTTATTAAACAGTTGAGACATCAGAAAATATATGTGTATAACAGTTCTACTCGCAGGTAGAAGTAAATAGTTAGTCTCAAATAATAATTAAATCGTTAATTCCTATAAGTTTTAACATTTTGAGAAAATGGGATTCAAAATAATATGGGTAATAAAAGAAAGGTAAATAAAATAAATGTTGTGAAGAACGTATACAGGTCATCATAAAGAAAAAATAAAATGTATACAACAGGCAACGTATGAGCTCCCAATAGAAAGGGAGTGGTACGGCATATACAGAATTATTCCAACACATCCAATCTTTACAGAAACGGTCATAATTCACCACCATTTCATGCACTACACCATTACTATCATAGAGCAGTAATTTTGAATGATCATACTGCATATGATTATTCTTAGTACATTAGTTGCAGGGCAACCAGCCCACATATTATACAACCAGGTGTAGATCAAGGTGCTCCTATCTTTACTGTCCATTGATAGGTGGTGTACACCTTGTGTAATGATGGGGATAAGGAAACAGACAAGTGAGCCCTAATCTACCCGCCACTCAGTCCCTGCCTACTTGCAACGACCCGCCCTAGGCGACGGGGTACAACTGGGCGACGGTCCCTATGCTCAATAAGTGCACAACAGACAAACAGACAAGGGTACACAGAAGCAAGGGAAAAGGGGCAGTTGCCCACGGCAACACCGTGAGCAACAAGAGTGGTGAACGAGCCGAGTCAAACCAGGAGTGTACGAGGTACCAAACGCAGAGCAGGAGAGAAGTGAACAAGCCGAGTCAAACCAGGAGTGTACGAGGTACCAAACGCAGAGCAGGAGAGTAGTCAGTAAGCCAGGGTAAATATGAAGCAGGGTCAAATGGTTCAAGAAGCTGCAGCAGGGCCAGGAAACAAAACGAGAAGAATCACAAGCAAGGAGGAACAGGAAAGGCAGGTATAAATAGACAGAGGGCGGGAGCTAGCTCCGTCTGGCCAGGCTGTGATAGGCTCTCCCACTCCTAAGCCTGCCATCCTGAGTGGTGGAAGATGGAGTCAGTCTCACAGACATAGAAGCAGGTGCAGACTGATTACCTATGGGCGTGGATACAGAAGCTGTGCCTGGCAGATCCTTAACAGTACCCCCCCTTTTATGAGGGGCCACCGGACCCTTTCTAGATGGACCTGGTTTATTGGGGAAACGAAGGTGGAACCTCCTGACCAATACCCCAGCGTGAACATCCTGGGCGGGTACCCAAGTCCTCTCCTCAGGACCGTATCCTCTCCAAAGGATCAGGTACTGGAGGGAGCCTTGGACCATCTTGCTGTCCACAATCTTGGCCACCACGAATTCTACCCCCTCAGGGGTGAGAACGGGGACAGGAGGTTTCCTCGAGGGAGCCAAGGACGGGGAGCAGCGTTTAAGGAGGGAGGCATGAAACACGTCGTGTACTCGAAAAGATGGGGGCAACTCCAGTCGGAAGGAGACAGGATTGAGGACTTCAATGACCTTGTACGGCCCTATAAACCGGGGAGCAAACTTCGGGACTTTAAGGCGCAAGTTCTTTGACGATAGATCCCCGACCATAAACAAGGGGTTAGCAGAACGTCTTCTATCTGCCTGAGTTTTTTGTATGCTCTGGGATGCCTCTAGGTTCTTCTGAACCTGGGCCCAGACTGTGCACAGTTCCCGATGAACGACCTCTACCTCGGGATTGTTGGAACTACCAGGTGAAACGGAGGAGAACCGTGGATTAAACCCAAAATTACAGAAAAAGGGGGAGACCCCTGGCGAATTACTGACCCGGTTATTAAGGGAAAATTCGGCGAGGGGAATGAATGAGACCCAATCATATTGACAGTCAGAGATAAAACACCTTAAATATTGTTCTAGAGACTGATTAGTCCTCTCAGTTTGGCCATTAGTTTCAGGATGGAAGGCAGAGGAGAAGGACAGATCAATCTCCAACTTTTTACAGAAGCCTCTCCGAAACAAAGAAACAAATTGTACCCCCTCTGTCAGAAACAATATTGACAGGGACCCCATGGAGACGCAGGTTGTGTTTGACAAACAAGGTAGCTAACGTCTTAGCATTGGGTAGTTTTTTGAGGGGCACAAAGTGGCACATCTTACTGAAGCGGTCTACTACAACCCACACCACCGACTTGCCTTGAGATGGAGGCAAATCGGTGATAAAATCCATGGAGATATGGGTCCAAGGTCTCTGGGGAATGGGCAAAGAACGTAGTAAGCCCGCTGGTCGGGACCTGGGAGTCTTGGACCTAGCACAAACCTCACAAGCGGCGACGTAGGCCTTAACGTCTTTAGGCAACCCAGGCCACCAATAGTTTCTGGCAATGAGGTGCTTGGTACCCAGGATGCCTGGATGACCAGATAGTGCGGAGTCATGATTTTCCCTAAGTACCCTTAGCCGGAATTGCAGGGGAACAAACAGCTTGTTCACAGGAAGGTTCCCGGGAGCTGAACCTTGATTAGCAGCAATTTCAGAGACTAAATCAGAATCAATAGAGGAAATGATTATACCTGGAGGAAAAATACAAGCAGGATCTTCCTCCGAAGGAGGTCTGGCCATGAAGATACGCGACAGTGCATCAGCCTTAATATTTTTAGACCCAGCCCTATAGGTAACCAAAAAATTGAATCTGGTAGAAAATAACGCCCATCGAGCTTGTCTCGGGTTTAGCCTCCGGGCAGATTCTAGGAAAACCAGATTCTTGTGGTCGGTAAGGACCGTTACCTGGTGCCTAGCCCCCTCCAGGAAGTGGCGCCACTCTTCAAATGCCCATTTAATGGCTAAGAGTTCGCTGTTGCCAATATCATAGTTACTCTCAGTGGGCGAAAACTTCCTGGAGAAGTAGGCACAGGGACGGAGATGGGTGAGGGACCTGGTACCCTGGGACAAGACAGCCCCCACTCCCACCTCGGACGCGTCAACCTCCACGATAAATGGCTCCATTTGGTTGGGCTGAACCAACACCGGGGCCGAGATAAAGCACTTCTTAAGGACCTCAAAAGCCTGGACAGCCTCAGGAGGCCAGCGGAGGAGATCAGCACCCTTACGAGTGAGGTCCGTAAGAGGCTTAGCGATGACCGAGAAGTTAGCAATAAATCTCCTGTAATAATTAGCAAACCCCAAGAAGCACTGTAACGCCTTCAGGGAGGCAGGTTGGACCCATTCCGCCACAGCCTGAACCTTGGCGGGGTCCATGCGGAATTCATGAGGAGTGAGGATTTGACCCAAAATGGTATCTCCTGCACCCCAAACACACATTTTTCGGTCTTCGCAAACAGTTTGTTTTCCCGAAGGACCTGGAGCACCTTCCTGACATGCTCAATATGTCAAAACGAGAAGAATCACAAGCAAGGAGGAACAGGAAAGGCAGGTATAAATAGACAGAGGGCGGGAGCTAGCTCCGTCTGGCCAGGCTGTGATAGGCTCTCCCACTCCTAAGCCTGCCATCCTGAGTGGTGGAAGATGGAGTCAGTCTCACAGACATAGAAGCAGGTGCAGACTGATTACCTATGGGCGTTGACACAGAAGCTGTGCCTGGCAGATCCTTAACACCTTGTGTCGTTTCTTGTATTATTATGGTATTTACATTTTTGGAGGGCATTTGCCAAGTTTTCGTATAAGTTACTGTGTGGGCTGAACTGGGTGTATGTTGGTAGGGTTAGAGGCGTAGCTTAATAATAAGTGGAAATGGAGCGGCCCTGACCGGGTTTGAACAACGGCCGCGTAAAAAAATGGCCCATCGGAACAGAGTGCAGTTTTTTCCCATTAAAATCAATGGGCAGATGTTTGGAGGCGTTCCGCTTCGGATTTTTCGGCCGTTTACGGCACGAAAAATGGCTGAAAACAGGCCGTGTGAACATACCCTTATTCAGGTATCATATGGTCTTAAACACAGCTGAAGCGTTATGAGTGTTTATCATGTGTATTCTTACTGCCACCTAGTGGCTACATGGAAAAATTGCATCTGCCGAAAACATTCTCCAACAAAGCTAAGTGATAACTTGGTAAATTAGTAGCAGGGCCGGCCTTAGGATAGAAGATGCCCCGTGCGAAATGATCTTTCGGCTCCCCATCTCCATCATTAAAAAAAAATGCCCCATAAAAAAATTATAATGCATCTTTAGTGCCCCCATACAGTATAATAATAATATTTAATAACATAATATATTACAACCCCTTCAAGGACACAGTATTTTGTCCTCTAATTGTG
Organism: Rhinoderma darwinii; assembly: GCF_050947455.1. Taxonomy (NCBI): domain Eukaryota; kingdom Metazoa; phylum Chordata; class Amphibia; order Anura; family Rhinodermatidae; genus Rhinoderma; species Rhinoderma darwinii. The sequence continues at coordinate 366,513,005 of NC_134689.1, read as the reverse complement.
CCCACAGTATTATGCCCCCTGTAGTAACCCTACACAGTATAATGCCCGCTTAGCGGCCGCCACACAGTATTGTGCCCCCTGTAGATTTTGCATATAGCCTCCCTGTAGACAGTGCCATAATCCCCCACCTCCTCCTTGTAGATCCTGCCATACAGTTCCCCACCTTCCCCTTGACAGTGCCCCCAAACAAAAACAAAAATTGTACTCCCCTAGGCCCCGTTCCCGCAACAAACTGAGCTGCTCCACGATGGGATCCTTGCGTAGGCCGGCATGATCCTGTAGCCTAGTACAGCGTTTCCCAACCTTCTTGGACTCGAGGCTGCACTGGAAAAATAACATTTCCTCAGGGAACCCCTACCAAAAATAGTTTTGGGAAAGACAGAAAATGGCTAAAAACAAGCACTACACTTGTAGGGTATGTTCACACGTGTTTTTTGTAAGGCAAAAAAAATCTGCCTCAAATTCCTTCAGGAATTGACAGCGCTGTTTGACCTTTTTTTTTTTTTTTGCATCTTTTCTTAAGCCGTTGAAGCGAATGCAAAAGACGCGGGCAAAAAAGCTCCAAACGGGCGCCGCAGGTATTTTCTGCCTCCTATTAATTTTAATTGGAGGTCAGAGGCGGAAACCACTTGAAGAATATCAGCCCCCCCCACTCACAGTAAAATGACCATCAGCCCGCCACTCACAGTAAAATGACCGTCAGCCCCCCACTCACAGATTCCCCCTGTAGGTAGTGCCACACAGTCCCTTGTAGGTAGTGCCACACAGCCCCCTGTAGAGTGCCATACAGCCCCTTGTAGGTAGCGCCACAGAGCCCCTTGTAGGTAGCGCCACACAGCCCCCCTGTAGGTAGCGCCACACAGCCCCCTTGTAGATAGCGCCACACAGCCCCCTTGCAGATAGCGCCACACAGCCCCTTTGCAGAGAGTGCCACACAGCCCCCTTTAGAGAGAGCCACACAGCCCCCTTTAGAGAGAGCCACACAGCCCCCAGTAGAGAGTGCCACACAGCCCCCTGTAGAGAGTGCCACACAGCCCCCTGTAGAGTGCCATACAGCCCCTTGTAGGTAGCGCCACACTGCCCCTTGTAGGTAGCGCCACACAGCCCCCTTGTAGTTAGCGCCACACAGCCCCCTTGCAGATAGCGCCACACAGCCCCCTTGCAGAGTGCCACACAGCGCCATTTAGAGAGCCACACAGCCCCCAGTAGAGAGTGCCACACAGCCCCCTGTAGAGAGTGCCACACAGCCCCCTGTAGAGAGTGCCACACAGCCCCCTGGTAGGGAGTGCCACACAGCCCCCTGGTAGGGAGTGCCAACCAGCCGATGGTAGGGAGTGCCACACAGCCCCCTGGTAAGGAGTGCCACACAGCCCCCTGGTAGGTAGTGCCACACAGCCCCCTGGTAGGGAGTGCCACACAGCCCCCTGGTAAGGAGTGCCACACAGCCCCCTCGTAGGGAGTGCCACACAGCCCCCTAGTAGGGAGTGCCACACAGCCCACAGCCCCCTTGCAGGTTGTGCCACACAGCCCACAGCCCCCTTGTAGGTAGTGCCACACAGTCCCCTGGTAGGTAGTGCCAAACAGCCCATAGCCCCCTTGTAAATAGCACCCTCCTTCCTGTAGATAGCGCCACTATAGCTCTCCTCATGCCTGGTGTTGCCGCTAGCAGCTGCTATGGCTGCTACATCGGTAGCGCCAACACTGAGTGAAGAAGCGCCCGGGTGGAGAGGCGACTGCTGAGTCGCCGGGCCCGGGCGCTTCTGAAACAAGCAGGGGAAGGGAGCCAGCGCAGCGCCCCCTTCCACCTGCTGGAGTGATGCGCCCTGTGCGAAGGCACAGGTCGCACACCGCTATTGTCGGCCCTGATTAGTAGGTTTTTACAGCTCTATCCTACAGGGTGGAACTTGAGTATATTATCTTTAAGACATAGAATCGAACAGTTGAGAAGTTTTGGGACTCAAATGCAAATCATAAAAGCATTACTAGGGGACTTATTTAAAATGATGCTGGTTGGAGAGGAGAATCAAGGACCGCACATCCACAATATTAATCAATGAAAATTTTGATCAAATTGTATAAACCCACTTGCCACTTCACGGCGACTTCTGATAAGTAGGTCCCTACTCTATTGGTTTCAGCACCGCACGGCGGCGCCCGCCACCACAATGCCAAACCCGCAGAGGGAGCAATCTAGAGGCCCAGAAGCACCCGTGCTACCAAGCCAAGCCTACTTATCGGGGGTCACCGTGAAGTGGCAAGTGGGCTTATACAATTTGATCAAAATGTTAACTAAGAACCTCCTGTTCATGTTCATTGATTAATATTGTGGATGTCCGGTCCTTGATTCTCCTCTCCAACCAGCTTATTTAAAATTATACCGTTCAGCCATGACATTGAAACCACTGTCGGGTGAAGTGAATAACATTGATTATCTCGTTACAATGACACCTTACAAGGGATGGGATATATTAGGCAGCAAGTGAACAGTCAGTTGTTGAAGTTGATGTGATGGAAACAGGAAAAATGGGCAAGTGTAAGAATCAGAGCGATATTGTCAAGTGCCAAATGGTGATGTCTTGATGAGTGGGTCAGACTATCTCCAAAATGGCAGATCTTTTGGGGTGTTCCTCTGTATGCAGTAGTTAGTACCTACCAATTAAGTACATCTAGTGAACGGGCAGCAGGGCCATAGCATAGCTGCCAAAAGTCCCGAATTTGCTAGGACTGTCCCGAATTTACAGAGGCGGTCCTGGCAAATTACTGTCCTCAGGACGCAGATGCAATTGAATACTATGGCAGAGCAGGAAACTGCTTCCTGCTCTGCCATTCACTCCTCCTTCAGCGGAATCCAGGGCAGGGACGTTGATGACGCTCTGGTCCAGGGTCGCCATCGGGACCACTCCACGCGCCCCCCTGTCAGGAGAGGGAGAACAGTAATAGTAATAATAAAACACTTTTATTTTTTTTCAAATATCTATCTCATATCTATCTATCTATCTATCTATCTATCTATCTATCTATCTATCTATCTATCTATCTATCTATCTATCTATCTATCTATCTATCTATCTATCTATCTATCTATCTATCTATCTATCCGTACAAAAGTAGGCAGAACTCCAATGAAAAGTAAAAAAAAAAGGGTTTCTTTATTCCCCTGGTGCGACATTTTGGCACAAATTCAGGGCTCCTGTATTTGAGCCAAAACGTCGCACGAGGGGAGTAAAGAAACCCTTTTGTTTCACTTTTCATAGGAGAGCTGCCTACTTTTGTATGCATAAGGAGTTTATTGGGAGCTTTGGTCGGAACCCTGAGGCGTCCACCCACCTATATTTTTTGCTAGTGCTGCTGGATGGTGGATTTGTCTATCTATCTATCTATCTATCTATCTATCTATCTATCTATCTATCTATCTATCTATCTATCTATCTATCTATCTATCTATCTATCTATAATGACAAGGTAGGGAGACAGACAGGGGAGCCCTAATCTACCCGCCACTCAGTCCCTGCCTACTTGCAACGACCCGTCCTAAGCGACGGGGTACAACTGGGCGACGGTCCCTATGCTCAGTAAGTGCAAGACAGACAAAACAGACAGGGGTACACAGAAGCTAGGGAAACGGGGCAGCTGCCCACGGAGACACCGTGAGCAACAAGAGTGGTGAACGAGCCGAGTCAAACCAGGAGTGAGCGAGGTACAAAATGCTGAGCAGGAGAGTGGTCAGAAAGCCAAGGTCAATAACAAGCAGAGGATCAGTAGTTCAAGAAGCTGCAGCAGGGCCAGGAAATAAGCAGAGCAGAATCACAAGCAAAGGAGGAACAGGAAAGGCAGGTATAAATAGACAGAGGGCGGGAGCTAGCTCCGTCTGGCCAGGCTACGATAGGCTCTCCCACTCCTAAGCCTGCCATCCTGGGTGGTGGAAGATGGAGTCAGTCTCACAGACATAGAAGCAGGTGCAGACTGATTACCTATGGGCGTCGACACAGAAGTTGTGTCTGGCAGATCCTTTACAATATATATATATATATATATATATATATAATATATACATACACATATACACTGCACAGAATTCTCTGCTCTAAAATTTTCCTTTCACAACAAAAATATTTTCAAATGGGAATCTACTTGCACCAAGAAGTTATCATCTACACAAACATAATACTGACGCACGCCTCCAATAGTCCAATGCTAATGTTAGACTAAACAGTCTCACAAAACACGTAAATGTAAGGGTTGGGAACAAAAGTAACAGCCACCCACTTTATTGAAGATAAAGACTCCAAATTGTAAGTATATAAACAAGAGAAACAAGAAGTCCATAGATATCAAAAGAAAGTTGGAAATAGAAAATCTTTATTACAAATCAAAAAACATAAGAATCTAAAACAGGTCTTTATAACTGGATCACAGTATGACGCAATATATCACAGATATAGGTAAACAAAATAGAGTATATCAAAATACACATCTATCTTTAATCCTAAACCAGCAAGGTATGCACAGATAGAGAATATGTGTCAGGTGAAACAGGCAGTAAAGTTAGAGTCTACACCAAATAAGCGTAAACAGTGTAAATAGAGTATGAATGACCTAACATAACCTCCATGTTATGCTTACCCATATTTCCGTAGTGTAGTGGTATGACCCAGTGGATAATGTAGCGCCCCGACGCGCGTTTCGCGTGTAGCTTTCTCAAGGGGTGCCATTCTTATGTCCATGTCCAGTTTAAATAGTAGACCCTGGTGGTCATGTGGTGTGATGTGGGCCAATCCGTGCCGGTCATCCCGGCGCTTGTGCGTGACCTCAGAGGGAAGCGCGAGATCCCCAGCGTCGGGCGTCATCGCCGAACAGCACATGCGCGAATCCCAGGACGCGTCACCAGGGAGACGGCGCATGCGCATAGAGCGATAACTGACGGCCGACGGAGGAAGTCCGCATCCCTCATCACTGCACAAGCGCAACCCCGGTCACGGTGCAAGACGTGAGTATAGCTCAAATGTATACAGTGAAGGAAATAAGTATTTGATCCCTTGCTGATTTTGTAAGTTTGCCCACTGTCAAAGACATGAACAGTCTAGAATTTTTAGGCTAGGTTAATTTTACTAGTGAGAGATAGATTATATAAAAAAAAAATAAAAAAATCACATAGTCAGAATTATATATAATATAGATGAAAGAAATGAAAATGCGGCACTCACCCATTTGCAAATCTTTTTAACTTTATTGTGTCACCTTGGCGAGGGTAAAAGCATTACAGGGAGGACAGCTAGTTGTAGGTTACAGCCTGTTTCGCGCTGGAAATCGCGCTTCTTCTGACCTAGTACGTCACTGCTGGAGGCGTTCTTTTAAACTGCCAACAGCTGTAGCTTCCATAGTAACGCATGTAGCAACAGTGAACAGCTTCTGGAACACACCCCTTTATGTTAATTTCTTTTCACAAAGCAAGCATCACTTTTACCTTTCAAGGAAAAGGGCTCCATTCACACCTTATTCTGACCTGAAGGCCGCAAAGAAGCAAAACTTCCATCACGGACACATCAGACAACGATAGTTGAGTACGATTTTAAGAAAATATATACATATATATGTAGATTAATTAGAATGGAAACTTTTGATGAATTATTCGGGGGATGGAGCAAAGAACTGTATTCAGTTAAATACACTATAAATAAATAGTTTTATCCTTACATAGCCATTTTTGTTTGTACACCATAATGGATATGATATAGGAAGCCGTTCATTGTTCCTTTACAGAAAGCATAGTTACACTGTTGTACACATAAGTGAGGATAAAAAGCAACACATACATCATATGTGTGGCAAATTAAAAACAAAAACTATAAGCACAAATATAAAGATTGTTATAGAAAGACTGCCATGTCATTTTTATCATTTAGGCCGGCAGGTCCCATTGCATTGGTACGGATAATCCATCCTGATTCTTTTCTCAATAATATCCTATGTCTATCCCCCCCCCATTTTCAGGAATTGGGACATGTTCAATACCTGCGAACCTCAATAGATTAGAGCAGGGGTCTCGAACACGCGGCCCGCGGGCCGCATGCGGCCCCTGGGGCTGTCATCTGCGGCCCGCGGGACACAGAGCCGCTAGTATCGGCTCTGCTCCGAGACTCTGGAATTCCCTGACATCGCTGTCCACATATGAACAGCGATGTCTGGGGCTTCCCCAGAGCCGGAGTCCCGAGCAGAGCGCTGGTGTCGGCTCTGCTCCGGGACTCTGTGGAATTCCCTGACATCGCTGCCCATATATGGACAGTGTGTCAGGGTCTTGCCCAGAGCGGAGCAGAGCGCTTGTGTCGGCTCTACTCCTGGACTCTGTGGAATTCCCTGACATCGCTGTCCACATATGAACAGCGATGTCTGGGGCTTCCCCAGAGCCGGAGTCCCGAGCAGAGCGCTGGTGTCGGCTCTCCTCCGGGACTCTGTGGAATTCCCTGACATCGCTGTCCACATATGAACAGCGATGTCTGGGGCTTCCCCAGAGCCGGAGACCCGAGAAGAGCGCTGGTGTCGCCTCTGCTCCGGGACTCTGTAGAATTCCCTGACATCGCTGCCCATATATGAACAGCGATGTCTGGGGCTCCCCCAAAGCCGGACTCCCGAGCAGAGCACTGCTGTCGGCTCTGCTCCGGGACTACGTGGAATTCCCTGACATCGCTGCCCATATATGGACAGTGTGTCAGGGTCCTGCCCAGAGCGTAGCAGAGCGCTGGTGCCGGCTCTGCTCCTGGACTCTGTGGAATTCCCTGACAACGCTGTCCACATATGAACAGCGATGTCTGGGGCTTCCCCAGAGCTGGAGTACCGAGCAGAGCGCTGGTGTCGGCTCTGCTCCGGGACTCTGTGGAATTCCCTGACATCGCTGCCCATATATGGACAGTGTGTCAGGGTCTTCCCCAGAGCGGAGTCCCGGGCAGAGCGCTATTATCGGCTCTGCTCCGGGACTCTGGGGAAGCCTCTGACATCGCTGTCCATACATCGACAATGATGTCAGGGGCTTCCCCAGAGCAGGAGTCCCAGTGATGTCAGGAGCACAGCTGGAGTCCCAGGAAGAGCCTACTAGCGCTCTGCCTGGGACTCCAGCTCTGGGGTTGCCCCTGACATCTTTGTCCATATATGGACAGTGATGTCAGGAGCAGAGCTGGAATCCCAGGCAGAGTGCCAGAAGCGGCTCTGCTCCAGGACTCCAGCTCTGAGCAAGCTCCTGACATCACTGGGGCAGCCTCTACAGAGGGCACTGGGGCAGCCTCTACAGAGGGCACTGGGGCAGCCTCTACAGAGGGCACTGTGGCAGCCTCTACAGAGGGCACTGTGGCAGCCTCTACAGAGGGCAATGTGGCAGCCTCTACAGAGGGCACTGTGGCATTATCTACAAGTGGGTGTGTGGCAGTATCTGAAGAGGACACTGGCATTATCTAGGGGTGTGTTGCATTATCTACAGAGGGCACTGTGGCCTTCTCTACAGAGGGCACTGTGGCCTTCTCTACAGAGGGCACTGTGGCCTTCTCTACAGAGAGCACTGTGGCCTTCTCTACAGAGGGCACTGTGGCCTTCTCTACAGAGGGCACTGTGGCCTTCTCTACAGAGGGCACTGTGGCCTTCTCTACAGAGGGCACTGTGGCCTTCTCTACAGAGGGCACTGTGGCCTTCTCTACAGAGGGCACTGTGGCCTTATCTACAGAGGGCATTGTGGCCTTATCTACAGAGGTCACTGTGGCCTTATCTAGGGGTGTGTTGCATTATCCACAGAGGGCACTGCCGCAGCATCCACAGAGGGCACTATGGCAGCATCCACAGAGGGCACTGCGGCAGCATCCACAGAGGGCACTGCGGCACTATCTAAAAAGGGGCTGCCCAATCTTGACATGTGTGCTAACTGAGCCGCCGGACTGCATTTAGCGACACTTAAACTGGAAAGCTGGATTGTTGAAATAACTAATTGATTAACAATAATTTTGTATTGTATCAAATTTGAAAGTAATGTGGCCCGTCAACTTCCCATTTTTTCTATATACGGCCCACTTACCCGGCCGAGTTTGAGACCCCTGGATTAGAATCTCCACCATGGGCTTTATTCATATGGTGGATTAATCTGGGAGCTCCCTCATTTGTTGTTATAGATTTACAGTGTTCTCTGAATCTAACATATAGGCATCTGATGGTTTTTCCTATATAAAATCGTCCACAAGGACAAAAAATGATATAGACTACGAATTTAGTTTTGCAACTAATAAATTGTTCTATTTTTTGTGTGATACCCCCAAAATTCAATATTTTTGCCTGGAGGTTAAACCTACAGAAGGCGCAATTTCCACATCGATGGTTCCCTTTCGGGATTTGTTTGTCAAGCCAATTATGTTTAATTTCAGAAAATCTACTATGTACTAGATTGTCTTTTAGTGTGGTACTTCGTCTGAACGAGATCAAAGGTTTTTTTATGGCTATATTTCTCAGACTTGAATCTTCTTCGATTAAATGCCAATATTTATAAATCGCAGTACCACACTAAAAGACAATCTAGTACATAGTAGATTTTCTGAAATTAAACATTATTGGCTTGACAAACAAATCCCGAAAGGGAACCATCGATGTGGAAATTGCGCCTTCTGTAGGTTTAACCTCCAGGCAAAAATATTGAATTTTGGGGGTATCACACAAAAAATAGAACAATTTATTAGTTGCAAAACTAAATTCGTAGTCTATATCATTTTTTGTCCTTGTGGACGATTTTATATAGGAAAAACCATCAGATGCCTATATGTTAGATTCAGAGAACACTGTAAATCTATAACAACAAATGAGGGAGCTCCCAGATTAATCCACCATATGAATAAAGCCCATGGTGGAGACTTTAATCTATTGAGGTTCGCAGGTATTGAACATGTCCCAATTCCTGAAAATGGGGGGGATAGACACAGGATATTATTGAGAAAAGAATCAGGATGGATTATCCGTACCAATGCAATGGGACCTGCCGGCCTAAATGATAAAAATGACATGGCAGTCTTTCTATAACAATCTTTATATTTGTGCTTATAGTTTTTGTTTTTAATTTGCCACACATATGATGTATGTGTTGCTTTTTATCCTCACTTATGTGTACAACAGTGTAACTATGCTTTCTGTAAAGGAACAATGAACGGCTTCCTATATCATATCCATTATGGTGTACAAACAAAAATGGCTATGTAAGGATAAAACTATTTATTTATAGTGTATTTAACTGAATACAGTTCTTTGCTCCATCCCTCGAATAATTCATCAAAAGTTTCCATTCTAATTAATCTACATATATATGTATATATTTTCTTAAAATCGTACTCACCTATCGTTGTCTGATGTGTCCGTGATGGAAGTTTTGCTTCTTTGCGGCCTTCAGGTCAGAATAAGGTGTGAATGGAGCCCTTTTCCTTGAAAGGTAAAAGTGATGCTTGCTTTGTGAAAAGAAATTAACATAAAGGGGTGTGTTCCAGAAGCTGTTCACTGTTGCTACATGCGTTACTATGGAAGCTACAGCTGTTGGCAGTTTAAAAGAACGCCTCCAGCAGTGACGTACTAGGTCAGAAGAAGCGCGATTTCCAGCGCGAAACAGGCTGTAACCTACAACTAGCTGTCCTCCCTGTAATGCTTTTACCCTCGCCAAGGTGACACAATAAAGTTAAAAAGATTTGCAAACGGCTGAGTGCCGCATTTTCATTTCTTTCATCTATATTATACTACAAGACTGTCTGTTTTTATGCTGATCACCGCCCGAAGTTTGCATAAATGAGGAAACCCTGACTCCACTTGCATCTATCTGCCTGTTCCATGCTGTGAAGATTGAGATTGGTGCCGACTTCCTTCTACTGTGTCAGAATTATATATATTTATTTGCATTGTGCACAGAGAAATAAGTATTTGATCCCCTACCAACCATTAAGAGTTCAGCCTCCTCCAGACCAGTTACACGCTCCAAATCAACTTGGTGCCTGCATTAAAGACAGCTGTCTTACATGGTCACCTGTATAAAAGACTCCTGTCCACAGACTCAATTAATCAGTCTGACTCTAACCTCTACAACATGGGCAAGACCAAAGAGCTTTCTAAGGATGTCAGGGACAAGATCATAGACCTGCACAAGGCTGGAATGGGCTACAAAACCATAAGTAAGACGCTGGCTGAGAAGGAGACAACTGTTGGGGCAATAGTAAGAAAATGGAAGACATACAAAATGACTGTCAATCGACATCGATCTGGGGCTCCATGCAAAATCTCACCTCGTGGGGTATCCTTGATCCTGAGGAAGGTGAGAGCTCAGCCGAAAACTACACGGGGGGAACTTGTTAATGATCTCAAGGCAGCTGGGACCACAGTCACCAAGAAAACCATTGGTAACACATTACGCCGTAATGGATTAAAATCCTGCAGTGTCCGCAAGGTCCCCCTGCTCAAGAAGGCACATGTACAGGCCTGTCTGAAGTTTGCAAATGAATATCTGTATGATTCTGAGAGTGATTGGGAGAAGGTGCTGTGGTCAGATGTGACTAAAATTGAGCTCTTTGGCATTAACTCAACTCGCCGTGTTTGGAGGAAGAGAAATGCTGCCTATGACCCAAAGAACACCGTCCCCACTGTCAAGCATGGAGGTGGAAACATTATGTTTTGGAGGTGTTTCTCTGCTAAGGGCACAGGACTACTTCACCGCATCAATGGGAGAATGGATGGAGCCATGTACCGTCAAATCCTGAGTGACAACCTCCTTCCCTCCACCTGGACATTAAAAATGGCTCGTGACTGGGTCTTCCAGCACGAAAATGACCCGAAACATACAGCCAAGGCAACAAAGGAGTGGCTCAAAAAGAAGCACATTAAGGTCATGGAGTGGCCTAGCCAGTCTCCAGACCTTAATCCCATCGAAAACTTATGGAGGGAGCTGAAGATCCGAGTTGCCAAGCGACAGCCTCGAAATCTTAATGATTTACAGATGATCTGCAAAGAGGAGTGGGCCAAAATTCCATCTAACATGTGTGCAAACCTCATCATCAACTACAAAAAACGTCTGACTACTGTGCTTGCCAACAAGGGTTTTGCCACCAAGTATTAAGTCTTGTTTGCCAAAGGGATCAAATACTTATTTCTCTGTGCACAATGCAAATAAATATATATAATTTTGACTATGTGATTTTCTGTTTTTTTTTAAATATAATCTATCTCTCACTGGTAAAATTAACCTAGCCTAAAAATTCTAGACTGTTCATGTCTTTGACAGTGGGCAAACGTACAAAATCAGCAAGGGATCAAATACTTATTTCCTTCACTGTAGATATCTAATTGAATAAATAATATGTTTTAAAGAGATGTTGAAGAAATGAAATGAAAGAGATGTTAATTATAAACTTGCAGTGTAGTATATGGATATAGAATAAACTATGTGTAGACGCCCTCTTGTGGATATTTTTAAGACTGACCCATGAGATAGGTTATATTATTGTAATTCTTAGTTAGATACAATAATAAATGTACAGATATAAATATAAGAATATAACATTTTCCTTATACGTATTTGTAACAGTAAAATACAGTATTTCAACGTGAACATATAAATATTTCATCGGTGTAGTTAAAAATATACATAAATATAAATATAAAAGTGAGAGTAGAAAATACATAATTTAGAAGCTCATACTATAATATGTGACTAGAGCCTAAACTATATGCAAGTGCCCTCTTGTGGATATTTTTGAGAATAACCCACAGGAATAAATTATAATAAATATAATAATTAATTAAATACAGTAATAGGTGTAGAAAATAAAAATAGAGAATATAGTATTTTCTTTATGCGTATCCATACCAATACAGTACAGTGCTTCCATTTAAATAGACAAATATATATATTAATGTGACTAAAAATATACACAGTTATAGACATAAAAAATAAATAGAATAATGAATAAAAAGTGATTAGGGCGTACAATAGTACACAAAATACAATGTGATAAGGTGCCTAAGGAAGGAAGGCACAAAAAAGGAGAAAAATAATTTAATATATATATATATTATAAAAATGTATATCATAAAAGTGAAAAGACAAAATAGATAAATAAAATAATATCCACAACAGAAAATTATGACCACTGTTATAAATAGCATATTCAACAACATCAAAATATTTATAATGTAATAAAAAATACTCAATGGAGAGATATATTACAATAAGAAATACTCAATAGAGAGATAGAGATATAATGTAATCATCGTCCTGTTCTTTTCTGACACCTTAAGAAATCAATATTTGTTGTAAACGTGTGTTCATGATGACCAGACAAGGATATCAAATCAGGGAAAAGATCCAAATCTAGGCATGGACATAGATAAAGACAAAAGCACTTTATTATCACAATAAAAAGACAAATTAAAAGAATAAAAAGATAGAGATATTAAAGGAATGCCGCAAAGCTTAGTTTCTCATTTAAACCCCTTGGGGCCATAGAACCCAGAGTCATGATCCATCTACATTCCCTTTGGGCTAATAGTGTCTTCGCATCTCCGCCTCTGACACCACAGTGTACCCTGTCAATTCCTCTAACTCTAAAGCTTTTAGGGTCTCCCCCATGATACAATTTAAAGTGTTTGGGAATAGTTTTTAGGAGAGTTAGGTCCTCAATTTCTTTAGCAGCCTTTATGTCCCTCACATGTTCCCGAACTCGAATTCTTAGTTGCCTACTTGTTAGACCAACGTAGATCTTGGAGCAACTTCAAGTAGCATAGTACACCACAAACGTGGTGCTACATGATATGTACTCCAAGATCTTAAAAGTTCGTTCACCTCCTGCCGATTCGAATGTCGTTGCTCGAACAATGTTGGCTCAGGCCACACAATCACCACAGGGGTAACAGCCCTGGGTGGGGCCTCTGAATGAAAAGGGACAAATTTGCTTTGGGACGTAATGACTTTTGGTTAAGATATCTTTCAGGTTCTTACATCTCCTTACTGTCATTTGAGGATTTACTGATAAGGATTTAGCAAACGCCTGTTCTGTTTGTAATATAGGCCAGTGCTTTTTCAGGATTGACCTCATCACTTGCCATTGAGTATTAAAGGTTGCTATAAATCTAACCACACTATTATCATTCGATTTCTTCTCAGCCCTTGCTGGATGCAATAGGGTCTTCTATCGGTGGTTTTGGCTCATCTATAGCCATTCTTAATACTTCTCTGACTGTAACCTCTTTCCTGAAATCTAGATTGTAAGTCTCTAGCTTGGGTCTCGAATTTTACGTTTGATGAACAGATCCGCCTCATCCTAAGGAACTGTCCAACCGGGACAGCCTTAAACGTGGAATGTATGTGTGCCGACGTAGCATGTAATAACAAATTCGTGGATGTCTCCTTCCTGAACACATCCGTCTGCAGCGCCCCATTGGCATCTACTTCAATGGATATGTCCGGGAAGTTGACTTTATGTTTGTCGGCAGCATATGTAAGTTTAATATTGCGATCGTTGATATTAAGTTCCTGCATGAACTGCGAAAGTTGTGTCTCAGTCCCCTGCCAGATAATCAGTAGATCGTCAATATAACGTAACCAACACTGCACATGGTCCACGGCGTGGGCGCCGTCGGCATGCAGAACCTGCCTCTCCCACGCTCCGAGAAACAGGTTTGCATATGACGGAGCACACGCCGCCCCCATGGCAGTGCCTTGTTTCTGCAAATAGAATACATCCCTAAACACGAACAGATTGTGCGTCAGAATGTACTCCAGCAGTTCCACTAGTAAATCACATATTTGGCTGTCCCAGTTGCTCATTCCCAGGAAGAGGCGGACCGCCTCAATTCCATCCCTATGTTTAATGCAGGTGTAGAGGGACTCTACGTCAGCAGTCACTAAAACCATATCAGGTTCCAATGTAATTTCATCAATACGTGTAAGTACATCTGTGGTATCCTTTACGTAGGAGGGTAGGCATTCAACCAACGGTTTTAAATAATAATCAATGAATTTACATAAAGGCTCACACAGTCCGCCAATACCTGACACGATAGGTCTTCCGGGGGGGTTTATAAGGCTTTTATGTACCTTCGGTAAAAAGTAGAAGGTTGGGATCTTGGGGAAGGTCACAGTTAAGCCTTCACAGATCTTCTTGGTAATTATCCCCTTCTCCTCAGCCAAGTTCAGAATTTTCCTCAACTCGGAAGCAAAACTCCCCACTGGATTATGTGTCAGTTTAGAGTAGGTTTGTCTATCTTTCAATTGCCTAAAAACCTCTTTTTCGTATAGGGTAACCGGCCAGATGACAATGTTTCCCCCTTTGTCCGCTGCCTTATACACAACGTCATCATATGACTGTAGCTCTTTCAGGGCTGTCCGTTGGGATGCTGTCAGATTATCAAATTGTCTACTAGTTGAAATTGATTTAAAGTCATCCATTACCAAACGCGTAAAAATCTCTACCTGTGGGCAGATGGACAAAGGGGGAAACCGTGTAGAACGAGGTAATATTGACCGTGGGAACGTACCTTGTTCTGGACTCTGTTCCCCTAATAAGTCCTTAAACGACATCAAACAAACACCTTTATGTAAGAAAAACTTTCTCTGTTCCACTGGACAGGGCACCTAGAAGATGCGTAGTTACTGGGTACATTGTATTTTGCACTTGATGTTACACTTTTCAGCAGGATTTGTACCTTGATCTCAGCTGATTACCTGGAACACATCCTATTCACAGAAATATACACAGATTCCACATGTTTATCTGATAAGTGTCTCAAACCAATTTTTCTCCCCCTACTCTGTTTCGTTTTACCTGGGAAGGCCTCTCAAGTCTGTTCTCTTTGTGGGAGGCGAGTATGATAAGGTTGGCACCGGTCTGCCAGGATTTTTCTGTAGGCAAATCAAACAGCTCTAACAGAATTTAGCAGCATGAGCTGTAAAGCCTGGGACATACCGATTAGATCTTACCACATCGATCCTTGCAGTCTTGGGGCATATGTGAGGTCATACACCATCAATGCAAGTGCCATCAAGAGTGCCTTGGGTGCTACCGGTTTACCTTCCTTTATCCGTCCACATTCTGTGGAGAATCTGGTTCTCACGCCTTCCGCTCCCAGTTGGACTCTTCCTGTGGAGAACAAGCTTTTCATCGCATAATCAGTAATTGAGATCTTAATCAGATAATTAATTTGAAGAAAAACATTAACAAATAACATCTTTACATTAAATGTTCACATTGAGCAATAACTAAAACTGATATATACAAACTGATTCTCCTTCTCTATATATATATACATATATATACATACACATATACACTGCACAGAATTCTCTGCTCTAAAATTTTCCTTTCACAACAAAAATATTTTCAAATGGGAATCTACTTGCACCAAGAATTTATCATCTACACAAACATAATACTGACGCACGCCTCCAATAGTCCAATGCTAAGGCTGATCCGGAACTTTACATAAAACTTAACCACAGTATTTAATATTCCCACAACACTTCTTGAATATTGTTATTGAACAAACTAACTTTGGAATAACACCTGGAGAACTGCTGACATCTTATCATTGTACAAACACCAGGTCAATACTTGGGATAAGCACTGTTCCCCTGTCAGTACACACAACGTCTGCAGTGGGGAAGATACAGGCCGGGATTCAGGCCCCCCTGAGAACAGGTCTACACATACGAGCACTTTGTCATACACTTCTACCTCGGGGAGTTGTATATTCTGCAGTCGCTGGGACAGGTAATCTGGCCGGGCTGCACTTTTCACAGGTACCTTTGCTGTTTTACCTATGTCATGCAGTGCGCACATCATGCAGGCTGCTACAAACCTAGTGGTGGCATTATTGTATCCAGGGACAAGCCAATTTACTGACACCTGGCTGCACATACTCTTGTTGTCAGGTCTGTCTTCTCTTACGCTCTCAATTGGTTTACCCGATGATCCAATAAAGTTCCTACTACCAATGGGCCCATAATTGTGGGTGATGCCAAAAGCGTACCTAGAGTCAGTGTAAATGTCGGCCGTCTTACCTTCTGCCAGGTTACAGCCTCAGTGAGCACCTCCAGCTCCGCTTCTTGAGATGAACAAGAAGGTGAGAGTGGTTTCTGGATAATTTACCTGGTGCCTCGTATCCTGTCTTGTACATACTGTATATGATGAAGTATTTCTACATTACAAATTTACATTAAAACCCATGTCACATATAGATAGAACATTTCAAAGGGATGGCATCTTCATTCTCTAAAATAAAAACAAATGTTATACACTTCTCCACACTCATCTGATAATCCAGAACACTTTGAGAATCTCACTTTTATCAGGTTCTGTAAATACTTGATTAATACAAAAACAAATATAAATTACTAAAATCTTTACATAAAATTACAATGTTCAGATCATTTTCACCTCCTTCCCTACTAAATCTGTAAAGACTCATCTGTGAGTGACCTCGGCCTCTTGTGTAAATTAGCTGAAGGGGGATGGTCTCTTACACATTTTGTAGATCTCCTGGAACCAAATTCATTAACTCAAAACAAACCAAAATTGTACCTGATCAGTCCCTTCACCATTGCCCCATTTTTGAACTCTGCGAAAGTAATGTAGCAGGGTTCAAAACTACAGGGTGGGCCATTTATATGGATACACCTAAATAAAATGGGAATGGTTGGTGTTATTAACTTCCTGTTTGTGGCACATTAGTATATGGGAGGGGGGAAACTTTTCAAGCTGGGTGTTGACCATGGTGGCCATTTTGAAGTCGGCCATTTTGTATCCAACTTTAGTTTTTTCAATGGGAAGAGGGTCATGTGACACATCAAACTTATCGAGAATTTCACAAGACAAACAATGATGTTCTTGGTTTTATCTTAAAAATGACTTGCAATCATTTAACTGTAAAACATCATATTATCAAAAATAACATTTAGGCAGCACTATAGCACGCGCCTCATGTGTGAAAACAAAAACAAAACAATTGTAATTAGTTATCCAATAAAACAGAAAATAATATATATCTGCTAATTTTAATTACGGCAAACCAATAAACTATATATAAAAATAGGGAACAGTGGGGGTACATACATTTTCAAAACCCCGTGACTCACAATATCTTTATTTTAATTCATTTGAATTAACATCAAAACATTCCAACATTAAATCTTATCACATCATAACACATAAATGTGCAGCGTAACTCTTATCTTTTTGCAGACAAATCCAGCGGTCTGTAATATTTTCCTCGCTTGGTGTAGTTACAGACAACAGCGCATGCGCAAAGATAAGAAACTTTCCTTTACCCAGAAAAAAGAAACTGATTTTAACCCCATACACAAAACACTAAGAATTTTTTTTAGACATTACTGCTGTTAAAAATAAGAGCATACAATATAGGTCTAAAATCAGTGCAATATTGTAATCCCTTGTGTCATCAGTCCACGCTCTATATACAAGCTTATACCAGTTCTGCTTCTCAGACTTCACACTGCACACATCACACAGCCCCCCTCCCCGTCACACTCTATCACACACGTTACATCAAATTCTACAGGAGGGGGTCACGCACTCACGCCTCACAGCTTCTGTTCTCACAATCTTAAAAATGTCACTCCCATACAATTCTCCCATACAATGAACCTCCAAGAGTCACACATCTGTACAACAACCCAAGATAACGTACGTATCTGCAATCATTCATCACACTATTATATATGAATTATCTACGTTCAAAACATCAAACACATAATCTCTGACCGTGTCCAATCTGTCGGCCACTATCTCTATATTATGATGACGTGTCTTTTCACCAGTACACAGCGTCCTGCACCCCTGGGACGGAATCTAGAATAGAAGAAAACACTGCAGCATGTGTTACTGGCAACTCTTTACTGAGGGAAATTACAAAATTAACAAGGCTATCATTTCATACTGATTTGATTGGGCTGGGCGTGACCTCATCAGGGGGTGGGGGTCAGTCTCTCCCACAGGAAACACACTGCTCAGCTGTGAGGGGTTTTGCTGTCCACAATGAGGACACACCCAACATAAGGGACTGCCGCAATTATAGGGCGGTGGCTGGTCCTGTGGTTTCTAATACCTATAACATAATACAATGCCTTTCTTATTTCTAACTTCCCTTTGTTCTCTCTGAATACCTTTTGCCCAGTCTCTGGCTTGTAGCCGCCCTCCCCTATGCATCCCGCCACTTCCATCAATTTCTTCGTTTTACTCACATACTGTTTCCCTTCGCTTCACCAAATCATACAAATAGGATCGTCCGGGTACGGGTAATCCTTATAATTTGAATATGGACTGTAAACCATCCATTCTAACCTTCTATATCCTTCACGTAATCTATATAACAATGTTTGGTCTGCAACTCTCTGGTGACCGGTTTCACCGTAGTCTGGCCAACATATAACAACATTTCAGTCTGCAACTCTCCTGGTCTGGCTGGAAAATTACAATTTCTCAGTCTGCAACTCACTAGGTCTGGCTAGAATATTACAATTTCTCAGTCTGCAACTCACTAGGTCTGGCTGGAATATTACAATTTCTCATCTCACGTCTTATCGTGCCCCTGTATAAGACAGGTTATATTTTCTATCTAGTTCCTAATTACCCAGAGGATGGTTAGTTGGGCGCGACTAATTTCTTACGGGTTCGTGACCACACAGCGGGGATGTCGCTCCTGTCGCCTGAGCTAATCCAGGCAATCGACCAGGGTTCTACAGACTACCACTAACACAGATAAGTCGAAGATTTATAAAACCAAATGACTTACCGTGTTATTATGGAGGTGATCAGGCTCCTTCAGTGGGCAGTCCCGGGTCGTCTGCTTAACCCTGTAATCGTCGGTTGTCCAAATTCCGAGATCCCCTCGAGTGTGGCCCCACATTTCGGGCGCCAATTGTCAGGGTCATTGTCAGGGTAACTTCCTTTTCCCTGTTATTTCACACCGAATAGCCCCCTCTGTAAATTGGAGACTGAGTGCATGCATGGAAGAAATATACCAGGCAGACAAGTTGGTACACATCCTCCCTCAGTGAACCTGGAAGTAAGATTAAACTTTATTGAACAAAGAGGTTACAAAAAAAATCTTCTCTGTAGGAAGGTGGGATGTGCTTAAGCCCCATTGGCTCTATTCAGCTGTAAGTTCATCTGTACACTCCTCCTGCGTTCCAGGGGCGGTGTCTCCATAGGCGTGTTCCTGATTCAGGCTCCATTTTGTTACATTCGAGTTCTTTGTGGAATATACCGATATATATACATACATATATATATATATATATATATATATATATATATATATATATATATATATAAAGCAACAAAAGAAAACAGCAGCACTCACTAGAGAAGATCCAAGGACTAGGTAGTATATAAAAGTAGAGATCTTGCAGCACTCAAAGTGGTGAAAATAAAGTGGTTTATTCAGCCAACAAACAGCTGTTTGTTGGCTGAATAAACCACTTTATTTTCACCACTTTGAGTGCTGCAAGATCTCTACTTATATATATATATATATATATATAAAAGGATAATATTTTTGCAAACAATATACATGGTAATGATCCCTGACAGATCCACAAGGTCCTGGCAGATGAAGTTGGCTGCAGAGCCGGAGTCCAGATAGGCAGAGACTGGATGGGACCTCTCGCCAGAAATTATGGTTATGGGAATGAATAGTTTGGAAGAGAGTTCTTGATTCAATGTGTTGACGCCCAGGGTTGTCTCTCCAATCAAACCTAGGCGCTGGGGTTTTTTGGCTTGTGAGGGCACAGACGCAAAACATGGCCAGTGAGGCCGCAATATAAGCAAAGTCTAGAGGTGCTCCTGCGCTTTTTCTCCTGGACCGATAATTTTAGTTGGTCTACTTGCATCGGGACCTCGGAAAAAGCAATAGAAGCAGGCAAGAGGGGTTGCTGGACGTTGGGCGCTAGTCTAGGGCGCCGACGCTCCTGACGAACGTCGTGAGATCTCTCCCTCAGCCTTATGTCTACCCGAGTGGCAAGCAGAATCAAGTTGTCCAAGGCAGAAGGCAGGTCTAGAGCGGCCAGTTCATCCTTGATCTCGAACGACAGGCCATGCCAATAGAATGCCACCAAGGCCTCATTGTTGCAGGATAGCTCTCCTACCAGTGTCCGGAACTGGATCGTATACTTGCCCATAGAGGTGTCCTCTTGGCGAAGGTTAAAGATGGCAGTGGCTGCCGATTAGACTCACCCTGGCTCCTCAAAAACAGTTCGGAATACCTGGAAATACCTGAAACCCCTGGAAATCTTGGGTCTCGGGTCCCTGACGTTCCCAGATAGGATTAGCCCATGCCAGGGCCTTGCCAGTCAGGAGGGATATGATGAATGCGATCTTGGCTCCGTCCGACGGAAATGCTCGGGAGTGCAGGGTAAAATGAATGTGGCATTGGTTCAGACACATGCACTGGCGTCTCCATCAAACTGAGAGGGCAATGGCAGCGAGAACCGAGTATCCGGACAGGAACTGCCAGGAGGAGTAACAGGAGGATCGGCTTGAAGGACTTGCATAGAGGCAGGAAGAGAAGCAACTAGCGTCCCTAGCTGCTGCGCAATAGAGTCCACTGCCACAAGGAGCTGATCCTGCCTAGCTCGGAGACCCAGCAGGTCCGCCTGCATGGCTTGGGAGGGTGCCAAGCCTCTGAATTGACCAGCGGAGTCCATGGCCAGAGCGTACTGTCACATAGCGGGGTGTGGACCCACTGGGCCGTACCGCGTAGCGGGATGGCAGATGGCCAAACAGGTAAGTACAGAGTTCAATAGTTCAGCGAGGATACCTGAGGCAACGTAGACAGTAGCGAGGCAGGCACGTCCTGGACCAGGCGGCTGGAAGACGTCAGGTGAGGCGTAGCAAATCAAGCAAGACTGTAGCACAGCATGGCACTAGAACTGGGTAACACAGATACAGGATATGCGATACAGGAACAAGGTACACTGGGAAACTGGAAGACACTGGGAGACCATTAGCACAACAAACTATGGGTAACAAACAACGCTCTGGCAAAGAGCAAGAGGGCAGAGCCCTTTTTATAGTCCAGATAAAAGGGCTGGGCTAGATTGCAGACTTCCTGCAAAATGCGCGCACTGGCCCTTTAAGACCGTGAACACGCCGGAGATAGTCCCAATGTCCGGAAGTAAGTGCTGGCGCCTCACAGGAGGACGATGCTGCATGCAGGTAAGATGTCCATGGCCACAGCCGTCGAGGTTTAAGTCAGAACGACGGATCGTGACCATAGACGTTACATCTATCTTTCTATCTATCTATCTATCTATCTATCTATCTATCTATCTATCTATCTATCTATCTATCTATCTATCTATCTATCTATCTATCTATCTATCTATCTATCTATCTATCTATCTATCTATCTATTTATCTATCTATCTATCTATCTATCTATCTATCTATCTATCTATCTATCTATCTATCTATCTATCTATCTATCTATCTATCTATCATCTGTCTGTCTGTGTATCTATCTAAAATATCCAAAAAATGTCAGCCGCACAGCCAAAGATAGTAATGGTGGAGGGTGCAAGCCCGCCAGGGACACGCCAAGGTCACCCAAACGTATACATCCAAAAAATCAGGCGGCACTCCAGAGATATAGCAAAAAAATGTGTAAGTACTTTATTGAACCATCAGTTAGGTGCAACGTTTCAGCTCTACAATAGAGCATTTCTCAAGCTAGTGATAAGATGTGAAATCACCATATATATAACAGAACTTAAATCAAGAAGTAATTGCATATCAAAAATGTGTTTAGCAGTATATAACCATATACAATATTAATACAGTGTATGACAAATATACATCAATGATATAGTGATACAGATAGTGCATTTAAGACTTATAAGGCGATATACAAAAACATCGCTCAACAGAGAGGTGTAAAAATATTAGACAAGTATCCATAATCATATATAATTATTAATAGACATCACCTGTACAAGCAAGCTCACATGAAATAACTCACCATAATGGGACAGGCATAACGTGTTTCATTACAAACCGCGTTAATCACGGCGTTCCTAGATCGCTACTGCGCATGCCCGGGGAAGAAAAATTATATCAGAAGTGTGTCACTCTATTGCGCATGTCAGCGCATGCGCAAATTAAGTATGGAATTAAGGAAGAGGCAGGGGGAAATGTAATATACAATATAATTAATCCATTTATAGTTAGGAATCCAGAAACTTGTATTATAATATAAGGTCTGTAATTTAGATCAAGATACATTTAACCATTACCCCATGCGATGACTTATATAGAAATACCCAATACGTGGGATAGCATCCAAAATAATCCAAAGCATTGGACGATCCTTCAATAAGAAGAACAAAACAATCTTAAGGGCAGCCAAGAAGAAGACTTGTATAAGTGTATACACAAACCCAACAGGAGCCCTCCATATACTCTCCCCTCAATCACGAGGGAAAAAGTCAATCGTGACCGGGCAAAGAAAACGCACACCAGGCATATCTATAATACGCCTAGGTGCCTAAAACGTTGCCACTCCATCCTGTATAAGGGTATTAGTGTGAAGGCCATTATAAGGCTCATAGAAGGTACAAATAAAATTAGGTTGTATATACATTCGGATGCCATATCACATTTAATGGAGTCTACATTATTCAAGGCATAATGGGAGGAAGACCAGGGGGAAATAAGAGTTTATATCATATCATCCTGCTTGATACTTATTGATTCAACTTAGAAGCCCTGTATATACCAAACGGCAATAGTGTTTATGTGATCACACCACCGATATATATGGAGAAATATTCCCATTAGACTCAAAATATCAAGAATAGTTTTTATTTAAAAGTGAAGACAATTATCATTAGCCGATTTAATTTCTGGTGAGTCCATCCATGTTTCACAATAGCGTGATCTGTGAATAGACAGAAATGTGAAAATTAAAAATAGTACTAGACAATAGTTTAGCATGAAATCAAAACCTACACTGAGGCTGTATTAGAACAGAATAGAAGAGATACATTCAATGGCATTTCAGATAGAATTACCCAACGGAAAATCGAAATTCAGACCATGTGGCCTAAGGGTATTAAGCCTATGGATCCACTGCAACTCACGGGATTTGAGCAGTCTAATCCTATTACCACCCCGTCGAAGTGGGGGAATATGGTCTATAATCCAGAATTTAAGGTCACGTTCACTATGTTTGAGATCAGTGAAATGTTTTGAGACTGGAAGGTCCAGGCTCTTTTTTCATATCGTGTAACGATGTTGGTTGAGACGGGTCTTAACATCAAGTGATGTCTCGCCGACATATAGTAGACGACATGGACACTGAAGTATATAAACGACAAATACTGTATCACATCTGATGAAATGATTGATCAGAAATTGCTCACCAGTTTTTGGATGTTTAAAAAGATTACCTTTCATCATAAGTGTACAGTTCGTACAACTAAGACACGGAAAACAGCCCTTTTTAGGGGGGTGCAAATATGTTTGATGACTACTCCTAGTGGGGCCCATATCAGACCTCATCAACTTGTCTTTAACCTCTTCCCACGCTGCTCCGCAATAGTACGTCCTGCAGAGGGGTTAGTTCCCGCATCATGACGTACAGTTGCGGAGTAGTTCCCGACGCACACTGTCCTGACGGACAGTGTCCGGGAACTGGGAGGTCAGCTGTTCCCGACAGCTGACACACCAGCCTTGCCGGTCAGCGGACCATAGCCACTGATTTTGGCAATTAACCCCATAAATGCGTCGACAGATTGCCGTTGCCGCATTTAAGTGGTTTGAAGCACATTGGCAGCCCCCATGAAGTGATCGTGGGGGCTGCCAATGCTTGCCGGTCCTCCGAGGCTTCCTGTCAGTATGACTGACACGTCACAATGACAGAATACATTACACTAAGTGTGTAGTGTAATGTATTCCAGCAGCGATCAGAGCTGCAAGTCTAAGTGTCCCCTAGTGGGACAAGTAAAAAAAGTAAAAAAAAGATAATAAAAATGTTTTAAAAAAGTGTAAAAATAAACGTTATAAGTGATATAAACAAACACTTTTTTTCCTATAATTAGTCTTTCATTATAGGAAAAAAATGAACACGTTAAAAAAAGTACTCATATCTGGTATCACCGCGTTCGTAACGACGCCAACTATAAAACTATAATGTTATTTTTCCCGCACGATGAACACCCCCAAAAAAAATCAATAAAAAACTACACCAGATCGCTATTTTTTGGTCACCACCTCTCGCAAAATAGAGAATAAAAAGTGATCAAAAAGTTGCATGTACCGGAAAATAGTACCAATAAAAACTACAACCCGTCCCGCAAAAAACAAGCTCTAACACAGCTTTTTTTGACCGAAAAATAAAAAAGTTACGGCTCTCAGAATATGGTGACAGAAAATTAATTATTTTTAAAAAAAGTGATTTTATTGCGCAAACGCTCCAAAACATAAAAAAACCTACATACATATGGCCGTAATCGTACCGACCCGCAGAATAAAATATAATGGTATTTATAGTGCACGGTGAACGCCGCAAAAAATTGCTTGTTTTTGGTCACCCAGCTTGCAAAAAAACGTAATAAAAAGTGATCAAAAAAATCGTATGTACCCCAAAATGGTACCAATGAAAAGTACAGATTGTCCCGCAACAAATAAGCCCTCACGCAGCTCCGGTGGTGAAAAAATAAAGAAGTTCTGGCTCTCAGAATATGGCGATGCAAAATGTGCAGTGTTTTCTAAAAGTGGGTAACATCCGACACCATTTATCAGTGCGACACCGGCCACACATCTATGAATTATTATTTATTTACCCCATTATTATACCCTCTTATTATTCCCTGATGTTCTCCGCGCAGATTACATATACCCCCCACATTATAAACTGAAATACCAGCGAAACCCAAAACAGAAAAACTACCAAGCAAAATCTGCGCTCCAAAAGCAAAATGGTGTCCCTCCCTTCTGAGCCCAAACAGCAGTTTGCGTCCACATATATGGCATCGCCATACCCGAGAGAACACGCTTAACGTTTTATGAGGTATTTGTCTTCAGTCGCACAAACTGGGCACAACATATTATGCACTAAAATGGCATAGCAGTGGAAAATTGCAATATTAACACCATCCGCTGTGCATTAACTCATTTGCGCACTATAACTTAATAGCACGTCATGGTGCGAGGGTTGATGTTTGGAGCGGGCTCACGTGCTGAGCCCGCTCCATACGCTACGGGTGTCGGCTGTGTATTACAGCTGACACCCTGGACTAACGGACAGGAACAGCGATCTCTCTGTTACAGAAGCCTGTAAAAATAACAATATACTGCAATACATTAGTATTGCAGCATATTGTACCCACTGATCCAATGATTGCTGGCACAAGTCCCCTAAGGGGACTAATAAAATGTGTAGAAGAATTAAAATTTTTAGTGAGAAAGAAAAAAGTTTAAAGAGGCTCTGTCACCAGATTTTGCAACCCCTATCTGCTATTGCAGCAGATCGGCGCTGCAATGTAGATTACAGTAACGTTTTTATTTTTAAAAAACGAGCATTTTTGGCCAAGTTATGACCATTTTCGTATTTATGCAAATGAGGCTTGCAAAAGTACAACTGGGCGTGTTGAAAAGTAAAAGTACAACTGGGCGTGTATTATGTGCGTACATCGGGGCGTGTTTACTACTTTTACTAGCTGGGCGTTGTGTATAGAAGTGTCATCCACTTCTCTTCACAACGCCTAGCTTCTGGCAGTGCAGCACTGTGACGTCACTCACAGGTCCTGCATCGTGTCGGCACCAGAGGCTACAGATGATTCTGCAGCAGCATCGGCGTTTGCAGGTAAGTCGATGTAGCTACTTACCTGCAAATGCTGATGCTGCTGCAGAATCAACTGTAGCCTCTGGTGCCGACACGATGCAGGACCTGTGAGTGACGTCACAGTGCTGCACTGCCAGAAGCTGGGCGTTGTGAAGAGAAGTGGATGACACTTCTATACACAACGCCCAGCTAGTAAAAGTAGTAAACACGCCCCGATGTACGCACATAATACACGCCCAGTTGTACTTTTACTTTTCAACACGCCCAGTTGTACTTTTGCAAGCCTCATTTGCATAAATACGAAAATGGTCATATCTTGGCCAAAAATGCTCGTTTTTTAAAAATAAAAACGTTACTGTAATCTACATTGCAGCGCCTATCTGCTGCAATAGCAGATAGGGGCTGCAAAATCTGGTGACAGAGCCTCTTTAAAGTTAAAAAGAAAAAACCTTTTCCCATTTGTCTTCTATAGTAATGTAAAAAAATAAACAGAATTGGTATAGCTACGTCCGTATAAGGCCGAACTATTACAATATACCATTATTTAGCTTGCACGGTGAACACCGTAAAAAACTTAAATCATTTAAACCGCCAAAATCGCTGTAGTTTTCGTTTTTACCGCACGGCGAAAGCTGTAAAAACGAAAACCCCAAAAGATGGAATCAGATTTTTTTCCTATATTACTATATTTTCCTATTTTTTTCAGTTTCCCAGTACTTTTTATGGCACTTTAAATGGTATCAATATAAATTAAAATTCCTCCCGCAAGAAATAAGCCCTCACATCACTCTACTGACGGAAAAAGAAAAAAGTTATGGCTCTTGGAAGGCGGAGAGTGAAAAACGAAAGGGTTAATTCATTTCTAATGAAAAAAATGTATGACCACATGTGGGGTATTTGGGCATGACCACACATGGCGGAATTCCTCCGCAACTGTCCGCATCAATGCCGCACAGAATCTGCGTTGCAGATTCTGCAGCGGATCTGCACAAAATGTGCAGAAAATTGATGCGGACTGGCCGCTGCGGACTGCAGGAAAAGTGCTTCTCTTCTCCCTATTCAGTGCAGGATAGAGAGAAGGGACAGCACTTTCCCTGGTGAAAGTCAAAGAAATTCATACTTACCGCCCGTTGTCTTGGTGACGCGTCCCTCTTTCGGCATCCGGCCCGACCTCCCTGGATGACGCTCCAGTCCATGTGACCGCTGCAGCCTGTGCTTGGCCTGTGATTGGCTGCAGCCGTCACTTACACTGAAACGTCATCCTGGGAGGCCGGACTGGAGACAGACGCAGGGAGTTCTCGGTAAGTATGAACTTATATTTTTTTTTACAGATACATGTATATTGAGATCGGTAGTCACTGTCCCGGGTGCAGAAACAGTTACTGCCGATCGCGTAACTCTTTCAGCACCCTGGACAGTGACTATTTACAGACGTCTCCTAGCAACGCTCCCGTCATTACGGGAGCCCCATTGACTTCCTCAGTCTGGCTGTAGACCTAGAAATACATAGGTCCAGCCAGAATGAAGAAATGTCATGGTAGTAAAAACAATACGCTCCGCAGCACACATAAGATCTGCGGACTTCATTGCGGAATTTTGACTCTCCATTGAAGTCAATGGAGAAATTCCGCCATGAGTCCGCAACCAGTCCGCCACTGCTCCGCAACAGACAGAGCATGCTGCGGACACCAAATTCCGCTCCGCAGCCTATGCTCCGCAGCGGAATTGTACGCATCGTGTAAACGAACACTGCTAAATTAAAGTGAAAGTCAATGGAGAAACGGCTCCGCTGCGGATTAACGCTGCGGAGTGTCCGCAGCGGAATTTAAGTGAAATTCCGCTATGTGTGAACCCGCCCTTTCCGTACCCGGGAGAAATAGCTTTATAAAAAGTGGTTGTTTATTTCTCCTTTATCCCTTGTGAAAATGAGAAAATTCAACATTTTAGTGGAAAAAAATTGTGATATTAATTTTCTAAGCCTAATTCTAATAAATTCTGCAAAAGACCCGTGGAGTCTAAATGCTCACTATACCCCTAGAAAAATTCCTTGAGGGGTGTTTCCAAAATGGGGTAACTTGGGGGGTTTCCACTGTTTTGGTCCCTCCAGGGCGTTGCAAAGGTGGCATGGCACCGAAAAACAATCCAGCAAAATCCGTGCTCCAAAATCCAAATGGTGCTACTTCCCTTCTGAGCGCTGCCATGGGTCCAATCAGCAGTTTATTACCACATATGGGGTATTGTCGTAATCAGGAGAAAATGCTTTACATATGTTCTGGTTCTTTTTTTCCTTTATTCCTTGTAAAAATGTAAAATTTCTATGCTTTTTCAGAAAAAAAGTTGATTTTCATTTTTACTGCTTAATGCCACTAAATTCTGCAAAAAAACTGTGTTGTCAAAATGCTAACTATACCCCTAGATAAATTTCTTGAGAGGTGTAGTTTCCAAAATGGGGTCACTTTTGGGGGGTTTCCCCTGTTTTGGTCTCTCCAGGTCGTTGCAAACGCGACATGGCACCGAAAACCAATCCAGCAAAATCCGTGCTCCAAAATCCAAATGGCACTCCTTCCCTTCTGAGCCCTACTGTGGGTCCAATCAGCAGTTTATTACCACATATGGGATATTGCTGTAATCAGGAGACATTGCTTTACAAATGTTGGGGTGATTTTCTTCATTATTCCTTGTAAATATTAAAAATGTCTATGTTTTTTTTTAAAAAAAGTAGATTTTCAATTTTACAGAATAATTCCAATATATTTAGCGAAAAACCTGTGTGGTCAAAATGCTAACTATAACCCTAGATAAATTCCTTGATAGGTGTAGTTTCCAAAATGGGGTCACTTTTGGAGGGTTTCCTCTGTTTTGGTCCCTCCAGGGGGTTGCAAACGCGACATGGAACCGAAAACCAATCCAGCAAAATCCGTGCTCCAAAATCCAAATGGCACTCCTTCCCTACTGAGCCCTACTGTGGGTCCAATCAGCAGTTTATTACCACATATGAGATATTGCCGTAATCGGGAGACATTGCTTTACATATGTTGGGGTGCATTTTCTTTATTATTTCTTGTAAATATAAAAAATGTCTATGTTTTTTAAGAAAAAAAGTAGATTTTCATTTTTACAGACTAACTCTAATAAATTTAGCGAAAAACCTATGTGGTCAAAATGCTAACTATAAACCTAGATAAATTCCTTGAGGGGTGTAGTTTCCAAAATGGGGTCACTTTTGGGGTGTTTCTACTGTTTTGGCACCACAAGACCTCTTCAAACCTGTCAAGGTGCCTAAAATATATTCTAAAAAAAAGGAGGCCCAGAATCCACTGGGTGCTCCTTTTCTTCTGAGGCCGGTGTTTCAGTCCATTATAACACTAGGGCCACATTTGGGATATTTCTAAAAACTACAAATATTACAACTATACAAATAATACAACTATAAATATTGAGTTTAATTTCTCTGGTAAAACCTTCTGTGTTACAAAATTGTTTTTATTATAAATGAATTTTGGCAAAAAAAATACTATTTGTAAATTCACCTCTACTTTGCTTTAATTGCTGTGAAACGCCTAAAGGGTTAAAACACTTTGTGAATGCTGATTTGAATACCTTGAGGGGTGCAGTTTTCAAAATGGGGTGACTTCTGGGGATTTTCTAATATATAGGGCCCTCAAAGCCATCTCAGAACTGAACTGGTCCCTGAAAAAATAGCCTTTTGAAATTTTCTTTAAAATATGAGAAATTGCTGCTAAAGTTCTAAGCCTTGTAACGTCCTAGAAAAATAAAAGAACGTTCAAAAAACGATGCAAACAAAGTACACATATGGGAAATGTTAACTAGTAACTATTTTGTGTGGTATTACTATCTGTTTTACAAGCAGATACGTTTAAATTTAGAAAAATGCTAATTTTTGCAAATTTTCACTAACATAAAGTACAATATGTCACGAGAAAACAATCTCAGAATCGCTTGGATAAGTAAAAGCATTCCAACGTTACTACCACATAAAGTAACACGTCAGATTTGAAAAAATCGTCTGTGTCCTGAAGGCCAAAACAGGTTGGGTCCTGAAGGGTTTAAGGGTGGGTTAGTGTGGAGGGGCGCCATTACGGGAGCAGACAGCGTTAACCTTGTCCCGCCCTCCCTCCATAATTTCTCGTTAGTCATGTATATTGACAAGTCTGTGATTTCGCTTTGTTGCTCGTTGTTTTTTATTTTTTCACAGGTACAAGGTGATCCTGAGGAGCGGTTATTGCAGTGTCGCAGCGTGGCGGATTGGGGGTGCTTGGAGTTGGTGGTAAATTGGTGTGGGGGGGGGGGGGGGATTCATCGGTGGTATGGTCCCTCCCTAATTTATTATGGTTCAGTGTTCTGGTCAATTTGGGCTCCTGCTGGGTGGTATCCCGGGGAGTGGTTTCAGTTTAGGTCAGCCAACTGCAGGTATGACGGTGCCCCTGAGCCTGTAGGGTGACGGCTGTGAGTAAAATACGATGCAGGTGGGCTGTTTATGTTGACAGACTTTTATAGATCCAAGGACTCCCCTTCCATTGTTATTCTTATATGTAAATCGTTGTTTCCATTATGTTTGTTTGTAAATAAAATGGCTGCTGTGGCCAAATTTATCCAACCCAAGGTGTCCGTGTTTTCTTATAGGGGACGGGTTGTGTAGGTAGTATGGCCATTAAGGGGGGGGGAGTAGTATTCAAAGTAACATTACCTTTATGAGAATGAACGTACTCTACTGTCCCCTGATCATGTGAATTACATTCCATTTAGAAATTTGAATAAACAATACCGTGCTAACCGTGTCAGTCTTTACTGTAGCATTGGCATTCTGCTCATGGACCAGGAGGCACAGGATGGGCAGTGCTATGGGCCTCCAGTCGTGTGTTTTATATGATAAGATTTATCAATTGTTTAGATTAAAATGTAACATAATTATCAATAACAATGCTACATCTATATGTGTAATCTATAGGGCCTCTTGGAATTGTAGGCAATGTTATTGACAGATTATGAGCCCCACAGAGTGATTAGTAGCTTACAGTGCTGTGGAATATGGTGGCGCCATAAAATATAACCAATAATTATAAATAATAACTATTTCCAGGGGACCCCTGCCAGGAATAAGAAGAAATCCTTTATTTGACCGCAAGTTAGTAAATGAGCAGCTGTCATTTAGATGGACGCCCCTGTGCTCCGGCAGGGAATATGAGGAGCAGGTAAGGGGCCATGGACAAGGTGAAGATGTAGTTTGACAGCCAGCCAAGACCATAGAGACCAAGGAGACGACTCCACCAAGTGATTAAGAAGAATTGCTAAGCAATGTCGGCATGAATACGGCTGTATAGCACAGGGACACTGGTAAGAAGACATACTCTATGTGTCTTATGTGGGGTTTCTATGGCTCTAATGGATAATGGAGAATTGTACTATTGAGAACAATAAAAACTATCCGTCATCAAAGGAGAGGGAAGCCTCAGATCAGGATAACCCTAACCCTCGTCTATATGAGAAGATCATTATTTATTTAACCCCTTAACGCTCAGTGACGTACTATTCCATCATGGAAACTGCCCCGTTCGCGCTCCATGAAGGAATAGTACGTCACGGGAGTAACGGCCATTTCGGCCGTCCTCCCGACACATACAGGAGCTGTGACGGCTGCTGTCTCGTACAGCAGTTGCCGCAGCTACTACAGCGGGGACCGATCGCTATGTCCCCGCTGATTAACCCCTTAAAATCCACGTTCAATAGAGATCGCGGCATTTTAGGGGTTAAGCTACCATCGCCGGCCTGCTACACGATAGCGGCCGGCGATTGTGACTATGGCAACCGGACACCTAACAATGGCGTCCGGCTAATACATCGACGGAAGCCTAGTGGGTCCTGACAAAGTCAGGACCCACTATGCTTGCTGTCAGTGAGTAGCTGACAGCTCTAATACACTGCACTACGCATGTAGTGCAGTGTATTAGATTAGCGATCAGGGCCTCCTGCCCTCAAGTTCCCTAATGGGACAAAGTAATAAAGTTAAAAAAAAGTTAAAAAAAAGTTAAAAAAAGATGTGTAAAAATAAGAAAATAAAAGTTTTAAAAGTGATCAAAGTAAAAATCCCCCTTTTTCCCTTATCAGTCCTTTATTATTAATAAAAATATATAAACAAACAAATAAACTATACATAATTGGTATCGCCGCGTCCGTAACGTCCTGAACTACAAAATTATTTCGTTATTTATCCCGCGCGGTGAACGCCGTAAAAGAAAATAATAATAAACCGAACCACAATCACAATTCTTTGGTCACTTCACCTCCCAAAAAATGGAATAAAATGAGATCAAAAAGTCGCATGTACCGAAAAATGGTACTGATCGAAACTACAGTTCGTTACGCAAAAAATAAGTCCTCGCACGGCTTTATTGATGGAAAAATAAAAAAGTTCTGGCTCTTAGAATAAGGTAAGACAAAAAGTGAATGATTTTTTACAAAATGTATTTTATTGTGCAAACGCCATAAGACATAAAAAAAACTATAAACATCTGGTATCGCCGTAATCGTATCGCCCCGCCGAATAAAGAGAATATGTCATTTATAGCGCACGGTGAACGCTGTAAAAAAATAGAATAAAAAAACAATAGTAGAATTGCCTCTTAAAAATAGAATGAAAACTGAACAAAAAAGTCGCATGCACCCCATGAAAACTGCAATGAATTCCTCAAGGGGTCTAGTTTCCAAAATGGGGTCACTTTTTAGGGGTTTCCACTGTTTTGGCACCACAAGACCTCTTCAAACCGGACATGGTGCCTAAAAAAAAAGGAGGCCTCAAAATCCACTAGGTACTCCTTTGCTTCTGAGGCCGGTGCTTCAGTCCATTACCGCACTAGGGCCACATGTGGGATATTTCTCAAAACTGCAGAATCTGGGCAATAAATATTGAGTTGCGTTTCTCTGGTAAAACCTTTTGTGTTAAAAATAAATTAGGCAATCCTTCGCTTCTTACATTATACTGATAATGAGCAGTGCCCACCCCGAGATGACCCCAGTTTTGACCGTTTGTATAAACGGAGACCCCTATTAGACCGTTTCAGTGCCCAGTTTTCCCAAGCATACACCCCCGAGAAGTGTATTTCTATTGATGACTCCTTGTTAGATTTTAAAGGGAGGCTTCAATTCCGCGAGTACCTGCCGGGTAAGAGGGCAAGGTATGGCGTGAAGATGTATAAGCTGTGCGAGAGTGCATCAGGGTATACCTACAAATTTAGGATATATGAAGGGAAGGACAGCAGTATACAGCCCCCAGAATGCCCCCCTTACTGGGAGTTAATGCAAAAATTGTGTGGGATTTGGTGCACCCACTGCTGGACCAGGGTTACCGCCTCTACCTGGATCATTTTTATACCAGCGTCCCACTCTTCAACTGCCTCGCTTCCAGAAGTACTTCGGCATGCGGCACTGCTAGAAGAAATCTGATGGGCCTCCCTAAGACTCTGCTTGGGCAAACACTCAGAAGGGGTGAGAGCAGGGCACATTCTAGCAGCAACATATTGTGTGTCAAGTACAAGACAAGAGAGATGTTTTGTATTGACAACAATACAAGGCCACACCAGTACCCATGTACCTATACGAGGTACCAGTACAGAGACCCCAAAGCAGACTGCATCCTGGACTACAATAGGTACATGGGAGGGGTGGACTTGTCATATCAAGTCCTAAAGCCCTACAGTGCCATGCGGTGTGGTATAAGAAGCTGGCCGTGCACATCATTCAGATGGCATTGTACAATGTGCACGGGCTACGTCGATGTGCAGGCCAGACGGGAACTCTCCTGGAATTTCAAGAGGTGATTATCAAGAACCTAATCTTTAGGGACTAAGAAGAGGGGGGGCACCCAGTACTTCTGGAAGCGAGGCCAAAGGAATCGTACCAGGGCAACACTTTCCAGAAGAAGTTCCCCAAACTGGCAAGAAGGACAAAAAGTCAAAAGAGGTGCAAAGTCTGCTATAAGAGGTGGATAAGGGAGGACACAATATATCAATGTGACACGTGTCCTGAAAAACCAGGGCTCTGTATGAAAGTGTTTTAAAATTTATCATAGATCCCTTCGATTTTTCACCTACCCTGACGCACTCCGCACAGCTTATCCCCCTCATCTTTCCTTTCTGAGCCCTGCTGTGTGCCCAGGCAGCAGATAACAGCCACATGTAGGGTATTGCCGTACCCAGGAGAACCCACATTACAGTTTATGGGGTGTATATCTCCAGTGGCACATGCTGGGCACAATATATTGGACACTGAAATGGCATAGATATATAGAAAATCGCAAATCTCACTCTGCACCATCTGCTGCACATTATCTTTTACATAATACCTGTGGGGTCAAAATGCTCACTACACCTCTAGATGAATGTCTTAAGGGGTGTAGTTTTTAAAATGCGGTCACTTCTCGGGGGTTTCAACTGTACGGGTACCTTAGGGGTTCTGCATAAATGACTTAGCACCAGAAAAGCTCCAGTAGGCCAAATGGTGGTCCTTTCCTTCTGAGCCCTCCCATGGGCCCAAACTGCAGTTTATCACCACATATGGGGTATTGCTGCACTCGGGAGAAATTGGGCAACAAAATGGGGTATTTTGTTCCCTGTGAAAATAAGAAATTTTGATCAAAAATTACATCTTATTGGAAAAAAGTTACATTTTTTTTATTTCACAGCCCAATTCAAATACGTGCAGTTAAAAAACTGTGCAGTCAAAATGGTCACAGCAACCATAAATCAATTCCTTGAGGGGTGTATCTACCAAAATGGGGTCACTTCTGGTGGGTTTCCATTGCTTTGATATCTCTGGGGCTCTGCAAATGCGACATGGCACCCGAAAACCAATCCAGCAAAATCTGGACTCCAACAAACACGTAGCGCTCCTTTCCTTCTGAGCCCTCCCATGGGCCCAAATGGCAGTTTATCACCATAAATGGGGTATTGCCGCACTCAGGACAAATTGGTCAACAAAATGGGGTATTTTGTTCCCTGTGAAAATAAGAAATTTTGATAAAAAATGACATCTTATTGGAAAAAATTTCATTTTTTTAATTTCACAGCCCAATTCAAATACGTGCTGTGAAGAATCTGTGCGGTCAAAATGGTAACCACAACCATAAATTAATTCCGTGAGGGGTGTAGTTTCCAAAATGGGGTCACTTCTGGAGGGTTTCCATTGCTTTCATACCTCTGGGGGTCTGCAATTGCGACATGGCACTCGAAAAACAATCCAGCAAAATCTGGACTCTAACAAACACATAGCACTCCTTTGCCGTTTGGGCCCATGGGAGGGCTCAGAAGGAGTTTATTGCCACAAATGGGGTATTGCCGCACTCAGGACAAATTGGGGAACAAAATGGGGTATTTTATTTCTTCTGAAAATAAGAAATTTTATAAAAAATGACATCTTATTCGGAAACATTTCATTTTTTTTATTTCACAACCCAATTGAAATACGTGCTGTGAAAAAACTGTGTGGTCAAAATGGTAACAATAACCATAAATGAATTCCTTGAGACGTGTAGTTTCCAAAATGGGGTCACTTTTGGGGGATTCCTACTGTTTTGGAACCTCAACACCTCTTCAAACCTGGCATACTGCCTAAAATATATTCTAATAAAAAAGAGGCACCAAAATGCACTAGGTGCTTCTTTGCTTCTGAGGCTTGTGTTTTAGTCCACGAGCGCACTAGAGCCACATGTGGGACATTTCTAAAAACTACAGTATCTGGACAATACATATTTAGTAGTGTTTCTCTGGTAAAACCTTCTGGAATAAAATTGAAATTCAGCAAGAAAAATGAAATTTGCAAATTTCACCTCCACTTTGCTTTAATTCCTGTGAAATTCCTAAAGGGTTAAAAAACTTTCTAAATACTGTTTTGAATACTTTGTAGGGTCTTGTTTTTAAAATGCATTGTTTTATGGGGGTTTCTAATACATAGGCCCCTCAAAGCCACTTCAGAACTGAACAGGTACCTTAAAAAAAAGGCTTTTGAAATTCTCCTAAAAATATGAGAAATTGCTGGTTATGTTCTAAGTCTTGTAACGTCCAAGAAAAATAAAAAAATGTTCAAGAAAATGATGCCAATCTAAAGTAGACATATGGGAAATGTGAACTAGTAACTATTTGGGGGGGGGGGGGTATAACTATCTGTTTTACAAGCAGATGCATTTAAATTCTGAAAAATGCTATTTTTTCAAAATTTTCTCTACATTTTGCAATTTTTCACAAATAAACACTGAATATATCAACCAAATTTTACCACTAACATGAAGTCCAATGTCTCACGAGAAAACAATCTCAGAATCGCTTGGATAGGTTTAAGCATTCCGACGTTATTACCACATAAATTGAAATATGTCAGATTGAAAAATGGGCTCTGAGCCTTAAAGAGGCTCTGTCACAAGATTCTCAAATCCCTATCTCCTATTGCATGTGATCGGTGCTGCAATGTAGATAACAGTAACGTTTTTTTTTTTAAAAAAAACTTTAATTTTTGGCCAAGTTATGAGCTATTTTATATATTTGCAAATGAGCTTTGAAATGGACAACTGGGCGTGTATTGTGTTTTTAACTGGGCGTGTTTACGTGTATGACGCTGACCAATCAGTGACCAGTCAGCGTCATACACTCCTCTCCATTTATTTACACTGCAGCGATGTGCAGCCACATACACAGAGATTAACGTTAATCAAGTGTCCTGATAATGAATACACATGAAATCCAGCCTGGATGTCATGTGTATTCAGAATCCTGATACTTCTGAATCTTTTCTGTGAGATTCCAGCAAGCCACGCGTAATCTCACGAGATTATGGAGGTAAACGAGATTTCAGTTCCCTTGCTGGAAATCTCAAAGAAAAGAGTCAGAAGTGTCAGGATTCTGAATACACATGACGTCCAGGCAGGATTTCATGTGTATTCATTATCAGGACACTTGATTAACGTTAATCTCTGTGTATGTGGCTGCACATCGCTGCTGTGTAAATGAATGGAGAGGAGTGTATGACGCTGACTGGTCACTGATTGGTCAGTGTCATACACGTAAACACGCCCAGTTAAAAACACAATACACGCCCAGTTGGACATAAAGAAAAAAAAACGCCCAATTGTCCATTTCAAAGCTCATTTGCATATATATAAAATAGCTCATAACTTGGCCAAAAATGAAAGTTTTAAAAAACAAAACAAAACGTTACTGTTATCTACATTGCAGCGCCGAACACATGCAATAGGAGATAGGGATTTGAGAATCTGGTGACAGAGCCTCTTTAAGGCCAAAACAAGGCTGCATCCTTAAGGGGTTAATCACGGTCCAGATACTTTTGTGACTTAATGGACTGCAATTCCTTCCAGCATTCGGCCAATCACAGTGATGTCGCTGGACCCTGGAGCTGTCAATCAAGGCCAATCAGGGGCATTGCTAGGGTCTTAAAAGATCATATGCCCCGAGAATTAAATTTACACCGGTAAAAGAAATAAATTTTTACGTACATATCGGAGATAGCATATCTATAAGATTAAGGTTATAGCTACACTGCTGGATAGAATTGGATGCATTGTCTCAGCAGACAGTATCACACATGATAGGCTTAGATACATGGCCCTAGTAGACAGTATCACACATGATAGACTTAGGGCTCATTCAGATGAGCGTGATTCTCATCTTAGTGCTTTGCGTTGAAATAGCGCACAGAATACGAACAACGCATAGCATGGAGCTACTGAGATATGCGTGAGTTTTCACGCAACAAGTGTCCGTTTCGTGAAACTCACTGCATGCCCTATATTGGTGCGTTTTCACGCACATAGTCGCCCATTGAAGTCAAGAGGTGCATGAAAACCACGGACAGCACACAGACGCACATTCGTG
Organism: Rhinoderma darwinii; assembly: GCF_050947455.1. Taxonomy (NCBI): domain Eukaryota; kingdom Metazoa; phylum Chordata; class Amphibia; order Anura; family Rhinodermatidae; genus Rhinoderma; species Rhinoderma darwinii. The sequence continues at coordinate 366,475,257 of NC_134689.1, read as the reverse complement.
TGCTGTCCGTGTTTCACGCATTAATTACACTGAGGAAAAAAAAGTGTTTGCAAGAGCGTGAAAAACGCATGCCACACGCAAAGCCCACTGATGCAAAAACGCAACGTGCACGAACAGATTTACGTTTTTTACGCACGGAAATCTGTTACGCTCATGTGAATGTAGCCTTAGATAACGGTCCACAGCAGTTAGTGTCCCTGTGCTAACCTTCAGGGGTAAATATGGCATTTCTGGGGCCCCAAGCAAAGTTATGTCTCGTGGCTCTAATCAAAGATACCTGTAGAGCGTTCCCCTTACGATGCCCCCTGTATACAGTGTCACAACCCCCCTGTATGGTTCCACGCAGTCCCCCTGCCATACATCCCCCTTGTAGACAGTGCCATGCAATACCCTGTAGGTAGTCCCACATAACCTTCTTGTCTGAGCAGACAGTATCATACATGATAGGCTTAGATACAGGGCCCCAGCAGTAAGTATCCTTGTACTAACATATGTCCACACCCCAAAAAAAATGTGTGTGCATGTATGTGTGTGTATATGTGTGTGTATGTATGTATGTATGTATGTATATATGTATGTATGTATATAGACAGCATATCATTAGCACTACGACCATATAGCTATGGATAGGATTAGATACATTGGCTCAGCAGACAGTATCACACATGATAGGCTTAGATATAGGGCCAAGCTTGCTGACATTGCGGGTCCAGCGCTGGACCCAGGAAAGGTTAGTATAAGAATTGCATTGCTTTTTTATGTGTTACTAATATTTTTGGTGTGTTTTTTTTTTACAGGTTCGGTTGTTGGACTATGTCGGATTCAAGGACTACTTTGATGACAGAGTTTTTTTCATTTTCAATAAAATGGTTACTGATGGTTGTATCTTTTTTATTTCAATAAAATATTTTTTCTATGTCCTTGTATTTTGTTAAGCTTTTTTACTACCACCTTAGTAATGGCCGCTGGGGCTTAATGTAAGGCCTGGTTTACACGAGCGTGTGCGTTTTGCGCACGCAAAAAACACGGCGTTTTGCGTGCGCAAAAGGCACTTAACAGCTCCGTGTGTCATCAGCGTATGATGAGCGGCTGCGAGATTTTCACGCAGCCGCCATCATTATGACACTCCGTTTGGATGTTTGTAAACAGAAAAGCATGTGGTGCTTTTCTGTTTACCTTCAGAGTTTGACAGCTGTTGCGCGAATCACGCTGTTCGCACGGAAGTGCTTCCGTGTGACCTGCATGATTTTCACGCACCCATTGACTTCAATGGGTGCGTGATGCGCGAACAGCGCACAAATATAGGACATGTTGTGAGTTTTTTTCAGCGGACTCACGCTGAGCAAAACTCACGGACTGTCTGCATGCCCCCATTGACTTACATAGGTCCGAACGACACGCGTGAAAAGCACGCGCGTCGCACGGACGTATATCACGCTCGTGTAAACGAGGCCTTAGCCAGTGAAAAGGCTAGCACTAACCCCCCCATTATTACCCCAGTACCGACCGCCACCATTGGTACCAGTAGTGATGGTCAGGTACTGGGGCGATTGCATGCTGGTATTATAAGCCTGGGAAAGGCTAAAAACAGCGGGCCATCTCACCCTGGTAATGCTAGCCTGCTGATGCTATGATGTAGCTGGCTGGTAATAATGGGGGTTAGTGTTAGCCTCGGCTAACACTAAGCCCCGCCTTAGTAATGGACGCTGTCAATCAGCCAACGGCCATTACTAAGGTGGTAGTAATGAAGTTTAAAAGAAAATACAGAGACATAGAAGAAATATTTTATTGAAATAAAAAAAAACACAAAACCCTCATTAATCATTATATTGAAAATAAAACAAGCCATCTTCGAAGTAGTCCTCGAATACAACGTAGTCCAACAACCGAACCTGTAAGAAAACACAAACACAAAAAAAAACATCAGTAACACAGGTGGTAGGCTTAGATACTTGGCCCAGGTGTGATACTGTGTCTTAGACCATGCATCTAAGCCTACCACAAGACAGACAGTAATCTTATAATGTAGAAGATTACTGTCAGCTGGGGCCCTGTATCTAAGTCTACTATGTGGTAGGCTTAGATACAGTGACCATCAGGCAGGATCACACATGGGCCATGTATTTAAGCCTACTATATGGTAGGCTTAGATACAGGGTACATGTGTGATACTGTCTGTTAGACCCTGTATCTAAGCCTACCACAAGGCAGGCTTAAATACAGGACCCCAGCATTCAGTAACGTTACACTTACCCTCCTCTTCGGCTCTGGGTGCAGCGGAAGTCCCGACACCATCCAGCGTCATGTGCGGCACACAGCGTCGTGACGTCACGACGTGAGAAGACGTCAAGACTTCCGCTGCGCTCGGGAAGGAGGGTAAGTATAGTGTTATTACTATAGAAACAGGGGCCTGTGTATTTTATGACATAGACCCCAGTTACTATAGTCAATTTTTATAGACGAGGTGCGGGGGGCCACGTCCCGGTCGCAATTGCAACCGCTGCGACCCCTGTTGCTACACCATTGAGGCAGTGTGGCAGTCGCTTGGGCCCCGGAGGCCTGGTGCTAGCGACGCCCCTGAGGCCAATACCTAATTTTTATATGAAAACAAAGTTCTTTTTATCTGAAATGCTAAGTGTATCTGCGGCCACATAGGTATATTTAAATATATGTTTAAGTCCCCTACCTAGCGCTGTTAATGGTTTACTGGCCATAAAACACCTGACGGACTCTGTTTATAAGAAACTTAAGTTCATATTATATAAACCTGGAAAACGCCTTATGATTTATATGTTTTGTATGTACAGAGTGTTAGGTATGTTGGTAAACTCTCGTATTGTTTTGAACCTCTCAAACTGTTAATATTTTGTATTCAGGATTAAAATTGGTTATTTATGTACATAACTTGTGTTTTATTTCTTATTGTGCAAAATGCAACACAGAGGGACTGTGCCCGGATGTTTTAGGATCCTAGCAATGCCCCAGCTCCACACTTCTGATTCATAACTAGTAAGATTTACCAATAATATACCAGACAGAAAACACAGGAGGCAGGAGGAAAATAAGAATATATTTTTAATGTTGTTTAAAAGTCCATAAGTGATCATTCCATAAGTGAATGCTAGAATACTATCAGGTGACATCTTCACGGTATCTCCAGCCCGGCAGATCTTATGTCACGGGGCCTGTGTACTGTTTGGTATTTCTGATGTTTCTGATGATGAACATTTAGTGAAGTTGGTAATTCTCATCTTCTTATGAACTTCTGATGCTATTATATCTGGTGGAACTGTGGATGTTGTTCAGTTGTTCATTCCAATGTCTTGATGTTCTAGCAACAGAAAATTGCCCTAAGGAATCTGGATGGCCGAGCCGCTCCTTCTCTGCCGCTCCTCCTGACACATTTCGGAATCCACCATTTTCTGTGTGATGTAACTGAATCCACACTGGGCCAAGCTACCTTTATATGATGTCCTAAAGGTGCATTCATTCTCACATAGATATTTTCCCTTTCCTTGTCTTGTTCTGCCTCCACATCCTCCTCTTCCTCACTGATTTTATCCAGATCAAAGCAATTTTGGAATCTTCTTAATCCGAAGTTCTCTCGCTTGTCTGTATCTCCAATCTCCTCCTCTTCATTCTGTATGCCCTCTGCTTCCTCGCCAATCTCTACCTCCTCCTCCTCAGGTATGGTCTCCAGACTGGGACAAAATGAGACCTCTCCAAACTGAGAAGGCCGGAATGCTGGCTCTGCCTCCTCAACCATCTTCCTCCATATCTCATCTGGGTATTCTTCCTCCTTCATCCTGACTCAATCAAAGTGCTCACCAACGCTACAAATACTCAACCGACAACTACAGCCATCAAGTGAGTATCTGCCAAGCAGCCCCTTATATAAGGTGAGTGATGTCATAATACCCGACCATTCCATGACATTGTGGCTAGCAACAGCAGTGATTTCAAGGGAAATTACAAGACTTTAACCCCTTAGCGCACCAGGACGCACCAATACGTCCTGTATTGAAGTGCTTTAAGGCACAGGGACGTCCCGGTGCGTCCTGGCTAAAAACTGTCACCCTGTCAAAGGACAAGGTGACAGAACTGTGCCGTCAACTGTTTATGACAGTTGATCAGCACAGTAAGATGGCAGGGGACCATTCACAGCGGTCTCCTGCCGGCGATCGCTGTGATTGGTCAGTCAAAGCAGACTGACCAATCACAGTTCCATGACGTGGTGTATGTCATGGCTCTGGCTCAGCTTGAGCCAGCGCTATCACCGCCGGTAATCAGCTGTCCGGCATCCCTCTGCAATGGCCAGGACCGGAGCTAGGCTCCGATCCGGCCGATTAACTCCTTCGATGCATCGATCAACGTGATCGATGCATCAAAGTGTCTTGTAGCCTGTCGGCAACCACGATAGTTGCCACGGGCGCGGGTGTCAGCTGTTTGTCACAGATGACATCATGCTCTAACGGCCAGGACCGGAGCTCGGCTCCGATCCGGCCGATTAACCCCTTAGATCGCACGCTATGGTTTCTAATGACAACCATCGGCACCCGCGGGTGTTCCGATGGTTGCTATGGCAACCGTAGCCTAACAATCGCTTCCTAGTACGGAAGCCTATTAGGCCCCGCCGGGAGGCAAAGCCTAATAGGCTTGCTGTCAGTGAATAGCTGACAGCTCTAATACGCTGCACTATGTAGGTAGTGCAATGTATTAGAATAGCGATCAGGGCTTCATGCCTTCAAGTTCCCTAGTGGGACACAAAAAAAAGTTAAAACAAGTTAATAAAAATGTTGTAAAAAAGTTTAAACAAAATATGTTTCATGAAAAAAATAAGTTTAAAAAAACACTATAACAGTCTTTTTTCCTATAATAAGTCTTTTATTATAGGAAAAACAAAAAAATATAAAAAAATTACACATATGTGGTATCCCCGCGTCCGTAACGACCCAAACTATAAAAATATCATGCTATTTTATCCGTACGGTGAACATAGTAAAAAATTTTAATAAAAAACTATTCCAGAATCGCTGTTTGTTAGTCACTACCCCTCGCAAAACAGAATAAAAAAAGGGATCTAAAAGTTTCATGTACCCCAAAATTATACCATTAAAAACTGCAGCCCGTCCTGCAAAAAACAAGCCCTCCCGCAGCTTTTTTGACGGAAAAATAAAAAAGTTATGGCTCTCAGAATCTGGTGACACAAAAAATAAATTATTTGAAACAAAAGTGATTTTATTGTGCAGACGCTGCAAAGCATAAGAGAAACGATATACATCTGGTATTGCCGTAATCGTACCGACCCGCAGAATAAAGTAAAATTGTCATTCACAGCGCATGGCGAACGCCGTAAAAAAAATAAATTATAAAACACATCAGAATTGCAGGTTTTTGGTCACCTTGCTTGCCAAAAAAAATGAAATACAAAGTGATCAAAAAAATCGCAGTTTTCCAAAAGCAGATAAGATCTGGCACCATTTATCAGTGCGACACCTATCTATGAATTATTATTTATTTACCCTCTTATTATGCCCCTGATGTACTCCGCACAGATTACATACGCCCCCACATCATAAACTGAAATACCAGCAAAACCCCAAACAAAACTGCCACTAAGCAAAATCTGCGCTCCAAAAGCCAAATGGCGCTCCCTCCCTTCTGAGCCCTGCAGCGTGCCCAACGGGCAGTTTATGTAAACATATATGGCATTGCCATACCCGGGAGAGCCCGCTTAACAGTTTGAGGTATTTGTCTTCAGTGGCATGAACTGGGCACAAAATATTGTGCACTAAAATGGCATATACCTGTGGAAATTTGCAATTTTCACTTTGCACCATCCACTGAGCATTCATTTCTAATAGAAAAAAAAAACCTGTGTGGTCAAAATGCTCACTTTTCCCGTTAATAAAATGCCTTCAGGGGTGCCGTTTCCAAAATGGGGGTCACTACTTGGGGGTTTGTTTTACTGTTTGACCCCAGAGCCCTGCCATTGTGGGTTAATGCTGTGAAAATCACCAAAATAGGTCTCACATGCGCCTTTCACTCCTAAGACATGTTATACATCCAGGCAAATGATAAATGCCTTGAGGGGTGTAGTTTACAAAATGGGGTCACTTCTCAGGGTTTTACACTCTACTCTGTTACCTAAGGGAGCTCTGCAAATGCGACATGGCGCCCATACACCAGTCCAGCAAAATCTGTGCTCTAAAAGCCACATGGCACTCCTTCCATTTTGAGCTCTGCCATGTGCCCAAACAGCAGTTTAGGGCCACACATGGGGTATTGCCGTACTCGGGAGAAATTGGGTAACAAATTATGTGTTGTTTTTTCTCCTATTACCCCTTGTGGAAAAAAAAAAATTGGGTGCAAAACTACATATTTTTTGGAAAAAAAAATAATTTTTCATTTTCACTGCCTCATTCTAATACAATCTATGAAACACCTGTGGGATCAAAATGCTCAGTACACCCCTAGATGATTACCCTGAGGGGTATAGTTTCCAAAATGGAGTCACTTCTCAGGGGTTTCTACTGTACGGGTACCTCAGGGGCTCTGTAAATGTGACATGGCGCCCAAAAAACAATCAACCAAAATCTACATGCCAAGTAGCACTCCTGCCATTCTGAGCCCTGTGGTGTATACAAGCAGCAGTTTATGACCACATGTGGGGTATTACCGTACTCGGGAGAAATTGGTTTACAATTGTTGGGGCGCTTTTTCTCCTTTATTCCTTGTGAAAATTAAAAAAATGCAACATTTTAGTGGAAAGAATGTAGATTTTCATTTTCACTGCATAATTCCAATAATTCAGGAAAAAAACTGTGGGGTCAAAATGCTCACTATACCGCTAGATAAATTCCACGAGGTGTATAGTTTCCCAAATGGGGTCACTTTTGCCGGGTTTGTACTATTTTGGCCCCTCAGTGGCTTTGCAAATGTGACATGGGGTCGCAAACCATTCCAGCAAAACTTGAGCTCCAAAAGTCAAATGGCGCTCCGTCCTTTCTAACTTCCGCCATGTGTCCAAACAGCAGTTTATTACCACATATGGGGTATTGATGCGCTCAGAAGAGTTTCCTCTACAAATATTGGGGTGTTTTTTCTCCTTTATCTGTTGTAAAAATGAAAAAATCTGAGCTAAAACGACATTTTATTAGAAAAAATTTAGATCTTCAATTTCACGGCAGAATTCCCATAAATTCAGCAAAAACCGTGTACGGTCAAAATGCTAACTATACCCCTAGAAAAATTCCTTGAGGGGTGTAGTTTCCAAAATGGGGTCACTTTTGGGGAGTTTCCACTGTTATGGTCCCTCCAGGGCTTTGCAAACGCGACATGGCACCGAAAACCAATCCAGCAAAATCTGTGCTCCAAAATCCAAATGGCCCTCGTTCCCTTCTGAGCCCTGCCGTGGGTCCAAACAGCAGTTTATTACCACATATGGGGTATTGCCGTAATCGGGAGAAGATGCTTTACAAATGTTGGGGTGCTTTTTCTCCTTTATTCCTTGTAAAAACTAAAACATCGTATGTTTTTTCAGAAAAAAAGCAGATTTTGATTTTCACAGACCAGTTCCAATAAATTTAGCAAAAAACCTGTGGGCTAAAAATGCTCACTATACCTCTTGAAAAATTCCTTGAGGGGTGTAGTTTCCAAAATGGGGTTACTTTTGGGGGGTTTCCATGGTTTTGGCACCACAAGACCTCTTCAAACCTGACATGGTGCCTAAAATATATTCTAATAAAATAGAGGCCCCAAAATCCACTAGGTGCTCCTTTGCTTCTGAGGCAGGTGCTTCAGTCCATTACTGCACTAGGGCCACATGTGGGATATTTCTAAAAACGGCAGAATCTGGGCAATAAGTATTGAGTTGCGTTTCTCTCGTAAAACCTTCTTAAAATTTATTACAAATGAATTTCATTAAAAAAAAATTGTCAATTTACCCTCTACTTTGCTTTATTTCCTGTGAAATGCCTAAAGGGTTAAAATACTTTCTGAATGCTATTTTGCATAATTTGAGGTGTGCAGTTTTTAAAATGGGGTGATTTATGGGGATTTTCTAATATATAGGGCCCTCAAAGCCACTTCAGAACTGAACTGGTCCCTGAAAAAATAGCCTTTTGACATTTTCTTGAAAATGCGAGAAATTCTAGCTAAAGTTCTAAGCCTTGTAACGTCCTAGAAAAATAAAAGGACGTTCAAAAAATGATGCAAACATAAAGTAGACGTATAGGAAATGTTAACTAGTAAATATTTTGTGTGGTATTAATATCTGTTTTACAAGCAGATACATTACAATTTAGAAAAATGCAGATTTTTGCAAATTTTCTCTTAATTTTGGTGTTTTTTACAAATAAATATTGAATTTAACGACAAAATTTTTCAGTATGATAAAGTACAACATGTCACGAGAAAACAATCTCAGAATCGCTTGGATAGGCAAAAGCATTCCGGAGTTATTACCACATAAAGTGACACATGTCAGATTTGCAAAAATCGGCTGTGTCCTGAAGGCCAAAACAGGCTTAGACACTAAGGGGTTAAGCTAATTTAATTAATTATAGGATAATTGGTCTCTAAATTGTCCACCCAGCCCTCAAAACCAAAACGTAAATAGTTGCTCAATAAGAATTTGCTTACAGAAGGACTCCAGTTCCATCAACATGAATGTAATAGCAGCTCTGGTCTTTATAGGCTATGTACACTTTTGTAGCCGTTTTTTTTTTTTTAAATAAATCAATGTTTTATTTGATTCTAAGACACTTTTAAATACATTTTAATAGAAAAAAATGTTTACTTTTTCAGAAACAGCTTTTATGTGTCCTGTATACATAGAAGCTGTATCTTGCTGTCAAAGTCGATTCCGTCAGGTCAGCTGGACTGACGCCTCGGCAGAAAGCTGGTCCTGGCTGTTTCTGACACGCAGGATCCAGCTAATAACTATCAAATCTAAGTTCATGAATGACGGAATCGCCTGGGACGGCAAGACACAGCTTCTATGTATACAGGATACATAGAAGCTGTATCTAAAAAAAAAAACGGCTACAAAAGTGTGCATAGCCTTTAAATTATCAGCAGACATTTACCCTCAGCAGACCACTGCCTCTTATTCCCACTGACTGTGAAGTCTTCTACTTCAGGACCCTGCTAGCTGCACACAAATTCCCAAAAGGTTTAAGGACTGAGCTAAATATATTTTGCGTCTCACACTCATTATCACTATTCAAAAGTTTTATATAAAATATAATTGTCATCCTTTACAGCCGGATACAATGTTCTCCAAGGATCTAGTATGCCAGCACAGCAAATCATCAATCATCAATCTTAGGGCATGTTCACACTGCTTATTTTCTTGCTAATATCGAAGTGTAAAACGTTCCAAAATACACTTTGAAAGCGCCTGCAGTCTTCCATTGTTTTCAATGGTAAAACGCTGTGCTGTTCATATGAGGCATGATTTTATGCCAGTGTTGGAGAAAACGGCGTGTAAAAATACGCCTCGACAAAAAGAATGGCCATTGTTATTAACAATCTGTCCTCTGAAGACGCTGCTATATGCAGTGAAACACGTACAGAGGTTGGAATGTGAATGAACATTTTAAATCACATTTTAAATCACATAATCATGTCAGACCGCTACTTGTGAAATAATACATTACCAGACCAGCAAACAAGAACATGAGTGCTAGAATCATACCTCCCAACCGTCCCGGATTCAGCAGGACAGTCCCTGATTCCGGACGGTGTCCCGCTGTCCCTGGCGGCCGGTGGTATGTCCCAGGGTCATCTGTATCTGCGTCTTCAGGATGCAAATACAGTGGAATCCAATGCCGAAGCAAGGAGCCGTCAGCTCCCTGCTTCAGCTTTAGTACAGAGCCGAGCAGATTGAGCTTCTCCACTATTCGAGTATAGTCTTCTAATTTTAGAGCATCCGGCAGATGCCTATACAGAGACCGTGACAAAGGCTAAGGTATGGCCGAAACGTCTCTATGTAAAGCCGCTTATGCTCTGTTATACTACATTTTACTTCATGACATGAAAAAAAACTTATGAATGAAATCCACTTTTGCATCAGGAATCTCTATGTTTTACTTTAATCCTGAGTGCTGAGGTTATCTACATATCATATAAGGACAGTGACGTCAGTGGCTCCTCCCGGAGAGGAATCGCCGGCCACAGCGTGGCCAATGATCTGTCTGGGGCTTCCGCTCCTAGAGGGAGCCTCAATGGCGCTATATACAGGGAGTAGTGCTATATACAGGGGGTTGTGGCGCTATCTATAAGGGGGTTGTGACACTATCTACATGGGCACTGTAGCAATATATGGGGCTTATACACAGGGGTCACTATGACACTATCTACATGGGCACTGGCACTTTATATGTGGGCACTGGCACTAGGGGCAGCTAAGGGGGCCTTATACTGTATGGGGCAGCTATGGCAGAATAATACTATATTGGGGCAGCTATGGGGCATTATACTGTATGGGGCAGCTATGGGGCATTATTCTGTATTTTTGGCAGCTAAGGAAATACTACACATTATGGTGGCAGCTACAGAGGCATTATACTATATCAGTCAGCTATGCGGGCATTATAATGTATAGGACAGCTATGCGGGCATTATACTGTACAGGGAAAGCTATGGGGCATTATGCTGTATGGGGCAACTAAGGGGATATTATACTGTATGGGGACATGTGTATGGGTATTATACTGTATGGGGGCACAAATGGGGGCTTTATGCTGTATGGGCGCAGCTATGGGGCATTATGCTGTATGGGGGAATCTGTGTGGGCATTATACTACATGACGGCATCTGTGTGGGCATTATACTGTATGGGTGCATCTATGGGGGAATTATACCGTGTGGGGGCAGCTATTTGGCATTATACTCTGTGGGAGGCTGTATGGGGCATTATAATGTGTTGGGGGCAGCTAAGGGGCTTTATACTGTGTGGGGGTTTCTATGGGGTATTATACTGTGGGGGGGGGGGGTACTATGGGAGCATGACACTATGTGGGCTTAACCGGGTGTGTATGATCGGGGTTAAATGTGTGGCTTAAAAGGAAATATATTGTTTCTTTTCTGCGATACTTGAAAGTTGGGAGGTATGCTAGAAGGCCAATGTTTAGTCAAAATCAGAACTAAATAAGAACAATATTTTATTGGGTATACATTATAATTGGATTTAAAAAGGGAGTCCCACAAGAACTGGAAGGGACCCTACCGTGAGGTATACATGTATACAATACAGGCTTAACAAGGATGCTGAGGTTACCCCAAATGAACAGAATAGCAGGACAGAGTATAACAATAAAGTGGCATAGTGCATAAGTTCAGTATTAACGTTCAATGTCATGTAACATTGTCAGCGCACATACCCATGTGATCTCTACCATCAGAGGGACGCCCACCCTGACACGCTTTTCGGCTGAGAGCCTTCATCAGGTGGTGAAATGAAATAATAGGTTATATACAGTGGACTAGCAATGCGGCAGCGAGGGCTATGAGCTCAGCTTTTCTCCTACAGCGTTCTGCAATGTTTCTCCACTGAGGAGGGATGATATACCTGGTAGATATTCACAATAGAAAGTATATAGTCCATGATTGTCCAGCACGTTATAATGAGTTGTATATACTTATATAGGATTAAATAAAGATGGATTTTTATCATTAGAATGCTTAGCCCTCAGCTGATGGTGGGTCCTTTATTACAGCCTATTAGAAAATACGAGTTTATGTTCAGGGACCGGAGACAATTTTCTTGAATGTTTTAATACCGATTCACACAGGAATATCTTACAATACTCGTCACACATAAGGGTTTCTATAGATTCACTTATACTGTTTATGCCAGTTTTGCCTCAGTGGTCATGTGAAGGATCACCACTATGTATATTTGTGACCTTGCAAAAATCATTATTATCCTTACATAAAGCTTCTCAGTATATCATATTCTGCCATAATGCTATGTAATATGACAAGATGGCACAAGATGGCGCTAGAGCATGAGACAACGCCCTGGAATGTGAACAAAAGCAACATGGAAGTTTGTAACCACAAACTTCTGCAAACTTACTGAACAAATAAGAAAAGGGCATGTTTGAACAAGAACCAATTAGCACCTTGGAGGCGTCCCAAGATCATATACTGATAATTGACGTAATTTTTGCATTGTTTTAAATAAAGGGTTGTGCGCCCCTACACGCATCGAGAGAGAATATTCTACCTGAACTCGGCTTCCGGTGTAATTCTTCCCGCGCTACTCGGTGAAAACCAGGCTGACTAACTGAGGACCTGACTCCACAAAGCCAGCCCTGCTACAGATTATGCATCCGTGACCTTGTGTCAGTTGGACATCAGGACACAGTTTTTTTTTAGTCTCTGGATGTGTAAGTGAATGTTTCCATTCCCTGGCAGCAAGCAGAGATCTTGAAAATGATGAAAAGCAACATTTTGTCAATAAAAGCAATATTTTATGCATTGTGGTCTGGACACTATGGCTCTCTAGTTTTGCGAGACTATAAGTCCCAGTCATCACAGTCCGCTGCTTTCATGGTATTACGCAGTTATTTATAATGTGACATGGTATTGAGACATTTTCGGAGACCGCAGTTGTAAAGGTCCCAGCTCATAGACCATTCATTACAGTGAAAGGATCCTCAGAACTGGCCCCTTCAGGTTTCGTCTTGCAGCTTACAGAGAGCAAGCACAGGCCGGACCCGGCAGAAGGCCATAGGGGTAGGCCACCATAATCAGTGATGTACGTAGAGAAAGAGTTAAATGTGTTAGGAGGGGTGGTCAGGAGCTAGTGGGGCGGAGGTTTATGGGGCGAGGCTAGGTGTATTTAACCTTTTCACGCGCTGCTCCGCAACTGTACGTCCTGCAGAGGGCCTGCTTCCCGCATCAGGACGTACAGTTGCGGAGTAGTTCCCGGCGCACACTGTCCCCGACAGCTGACACTCCAGTCTTGCCGGTCAGCGGACCATCGCCGATGATTTTGGCAATTAACCCCATAAATGTGGTGACAGATTGCGTTCGCCACATTTAAGGGGTTCGAAGCACATCGGCAGCTACCACAAAGTGATTGTGGGGGCTGCCGATGCTTGTCGTGGCAATCGGAGGCCAGAAAATGACCTCCGGGTTGCCATGTACGGAAGCCTCGGAAGAGCAGCCTCCGGCTGGTCCTCCGAGGCTTCCTGTCAGTGTGACAGTCACGTCACAATGACAGTTAGAATACATTACACTACGTGTTTTAAAAATGTGTAAAAATAAAAGTTATAAGTTATATAAACAAACACTGCTTTTTTTCCTATAACAAGACTTTCCTTATAGGAAAAAAATGAACACGTTAAAAAAAGTACACATATTTGGTATCACCGCGTTCCTAATGACCCCAACTATAAAACTATGATGTTATTTTTCCCGCACGATGAACACCCCCAAAAAAAATCAATAAAAAATGACACCAGAATCACTATTTTTTGGTCACCACCACTCCCAAAATAGAGAATAAAAAGTGATCAAAAAGTCGCATGTACCCGAAAATAGTACCAATAAAAACTACAGCTCGTCCCGCAAAAAACAGGCCCTTACACAGCTTTCTTGACTGAAAAATAAAAAAGTTATGGCTCTCAGAATATGGTGACAGAGAAAATGAATTATTTTATAAAAAAGTGATTTTATTGCACAAATGCCGCAAAACATAAAAAAACTATATACATATGTTATCGCCGTAATCGTACCGACCCTCAAAATAAAGTAAAACTGTCATTTATAGCACATGGTGAACACTGCAAAAAATAAACTAAAAAAACATTGTCAGAATTGCTTGTTTTTGGTCACCCGGCTTGCAAAAATATTTAATAAAAAGTGATCAAAAAAATCGCATGTACCCCAAAATGGTACCAATGAAAAGTACAGATTGTCCCGCAACAAATAAGCCCTCACGCAGCTCCGATGGTGAAAAAATAAAGAAGTTCTGGCTCTCAGAATATGGCGATGCAAAATGTGCAGTGTTTTCTAAAAGCGGGTAACATCCGACACCATTTATCAGTGCGACACCGGCCACATATCTATGAATTATTATTTATTTACCGCATTATTATACCCTCTTATTATGCCCTGATGTACCCCGCACAGATTACATATGCCCTGATGTTCTCCGCACACATTACATACGCCCCCCACATTATAAACTGAAATACCAGCAAAACTCCAAACAGAACAGCTGCCGAGCAAAATCTGCGCTCCAAAAGCAAAATGGTGTCCCTCCGTTCTGAGCCCCGCAGCGTGCCCAAACAGCAGTTTGCGCCCAGATATATGGCATCACCATACCCGAGAGAACCCGCTTAACGTTTTATGAGGTATTTGTCTTCAGTGGCCCCAAACTGGGCACGACATATTATAGACTAAAATGGCATATCAGTAGAAAATTGCAATATTCACACCATCCGCTGTGCATTAACCCCTTTGCGCACTATGACTTAATAGCACGTCATGGTGCGGGGGTTGATGTATATTACAGCTGACACCCGGGACTAACGGACAGGAACAGCGATCGTGCAGTTACAGAAGCCTGTAAGAATAACAATATACTGCAATACATTAGTATTGCAGTATATTGTACCAGCGATCCAATGATCGCTGGATCAAGTCCCCTAAGGGACTAATAAAATGTGTAGAAGAATTAAAGTTATTAGTAGTGAGAAAGAAAAAATTTTAAAGTTAAAAAAAAAAACCTTTTCCCATTTTTCTTCTAAAGTAATGTAAAAAAATAAACAAAATTGGTATCGCTACGTCCGTAAAAGGCCGAACTATTAGGGTATGTGCACACACACTAATTACGTCCGTAATTGACGGACGTATTTCGGCCGCAAGTACCGGACTGAACACTCTGCAGGGAGCCGGGCTCCTAGCATCATACTTATGTACGATGCTAGGAGTCCCTGCCTCGCTGCAGGACAACTGTCCCGTACTGAAAACATGATTACAGTACGGGACAGTTGTCCTGCAGCGAGGCAGGGACTCCTAGCATCGTACATAAGTATGATGCTAGGAGCCCGGCTCCCTGCACTGTGTTCGGTCCGGTACTTGCGGCCGAAATACGTCCGTCAATTACGGACGTAATTAGGGTGTGTGCACATACCCTTACAATATACCATTTGTCGTGGAAATCAATGGCTCAAAATATATTAGACTGAAATTTATACGAGTCCAAACAGACTCTCAGGTCAGGCCCCATTATTCAGTATTCTAATTAGGATATTTCACCGATATATATCGAGAGAGGAGAAGAAAACACACAGGCATGCTGATATGCTCAAAATGCTCCTCTGAAGGATTTATTACCAAACTCAAACTGTAATACTGAAATTCAGAAGGGGTGTAGGCTTGAGGTTAACCAATCAGAGACAATGTGACAATATTTGTTATTCAGTAAAAAGCATACAATAAAATACATCCCAGATACATCATTATAATTCTTCACACATTAGGTTTGCAGTTGGCCTTATCTCTCTTGGACGGAATATTCTCGTGGAGATGGGGGAGACTCTCTTCACACACATATTTTGGCCCTCCCTTCTCACTCCCTGTTCTTTCTCTACAAACTTCGCATGGGAACCAAGGTCAAATATAAAACATACGAAATCAACATTACTTGTATTAACAGGTTCCCGACCGCTGGCTGTATATATACGGCCAGCGGTCAGGGTCTCTGAAGTCCGCCGTGTAGACTAATTACGGCGGCACTTCAGAGACTGTGCACGCGCGATCACATGCACACAGCTTTATGCCCTGGCTGTTGCTAACAGCCATGGGCACTGGGCAGAATGTCAGGGGCCAATCTTTAGGCAGAGTATCAGGGACCAATATGATGGTCCCTGAACATGTGGTCGCTGTGAAAACCTATCACAGCGACAACATTTGTTTTATTTTGACTTTTCTGGCAGCAAATCTCCTGCCTCTTTTCTTCTCCTCACACATTGTTTCAGTGTGAGGAGAAGAAGAGACTCGAGAGAATTGCTGCCAGAAGAATACAGTCAGGGTATGTTCACACGATGAGAGGCATTTACGTGTGAAAAGGCAGACTGTTTACAGCTGCCTCGTTTCACACGTAAATGCTCCTCCTCGTAATTTACGAGGCGTCTGAGACGCTCGTAAATCTTGAGCTGTGCTTCATTGAGTTCAATGAAGAACAGCTCAAATTACATTGCAAAGAAGTGTCCTGCACTTCTTTGCCGAGGCAGTCCATTTACGCGTCGTCGTTTGACAGCTGTCAAACGACGATGCGTAAATTACAGGTTGTCTGCACAGTACGTCGGCAAACCCATTCAAATGAATGGGCAGATGTTTGCCGACGTATTGCAGCCCTATTTTCAGACGTAAAACGAGGCATAATACGCCTCGTTTATGTCTGAAAATAGGTCGTGTGAACCCAGCCTTACAAAAAAATACAGTTACACTATAAAACATTCTCTGTATAGATAGATTTCTATCTATCTATACAATCTATCCATCTATCTTTTTTTCTATCTATCTATCTACCTTTCTTTCTTTTATTCTATTAGAATAGGCAGGTAGGGAGTATATAATTATATATATATCCACATATATATAATATTTATAGCAATAGCGGTTTATTTTTTTGTTAGCGGTAGTGTAGATATATATACCAGTTAGTTTGTGTGTTTTATTAAAAAAAATAAAAAATTGTTTCGTTAGTGTTAGTGACGTTATGGCGAGGAAGTTGTTTAGCGCCGAGGAGGCATACGCCATGCTGTGGTCTGAGTCGGAGACCGCATCAGAGATGGCGTCCGAGATGGAACCTGTTTTAGGTAGTGACGATGACAGCGTCACTTCAGGTTCATCTTCAGGGGACGTTGTCCCTGATGCAGTTGAAACTGCAGAACACGGAAGCGCAGGGCCAAGTAGCGCTGTAGCACGGGACAGCCTGGTCCCTCCAGTTCAGGTTCTTGTATGGGCACCTGCCCCATCTTTTGGGCCTAGAATCCACGGATTTACTGCCAGTCCTGGCATAACCGTGGACAATACAAATTTTGTCCAAATGGATTACTTCCATTTATTTATAACGGACGACATCCTAAATATGATTGTCCACGAAACAAATTTATATGCCACTCAATATATAAGGCAGAAACCTTCATCCACCCATGCCAGAGATTGGACGCCCACCAATTTGCAGGAATTTAAAAAAAATTTGGGGCTCACCCTAAATATGGGTATTGTCAAAAAGCCCTCCATTAGGTCTTACTGGTCAACAAGACCTGCCCAAGCCACCCCAGTATATTCTGCAGTAATGCCCAGGTCTCGTTATGAGACAATAATGAGGTTCCTCCACTTCAACGACAACGCACAGGCCCCCCCAAGTACCGATGCAAATCGGGATCGGTTGTTCAAAATTAGACCACTGATAAATTCCCTGAATAATTTATTTCTACAACTCTACACCCCTGAGCAGAATGTAAGTGTGGACGAATCCCTCCTCAAATTCCATGGAAGACTTCGCTTTCGCCAATATCTACCTTCCAAAAGGGCAAGATATGGCGTTAAGCTTTATAAACTGTGCGAAAGCGGGTCAGGATATACCACCGCCTTCAGGATTTATGAAGGGCGGGACCGCACAATAAATGTTCCTGGATGCCCCCCTGATCTTTCCACCAGCAGTAAGATCGTGTGGGAGATAATGCAGCCTCTGCTTCACAAGGGGTACCACCTGTACTGCGACAATTTTTATTCGAGTGTGCCCCTGTTTAGGCATTTGCATGCTGCAAGGACTGGGGCATGTGGTACCATGCGCAAAAACAGAATCGGTTTTCCACAGCAATTAGTGGGGAAGCGCATGGTAAAGGGGGACTCCTGTGCTTATGCATCTGAAGAATTGCTGGCGGTCAAGTTCAGGGATCGCAAAGATGTGTATTTACTAAGCACATTTCATACCGCAGGAACAGTGGCAGTGAGGGAAAGGGGGGCAACATCGGACAAGCACAAACCAGTGAGCGTGTCCGACTATAACAAGTACATGGGGGGGGGGTGGATTTAAGCGACCAGGTTTTACAGCCGTATTTAGTAAAGCGAAAAACAAAAACCTGGTACAAAAAAGTGGCCATTTATTTGTTACAGGTGGCCATCCACAATTCATTTGTGCTCTACAAAAAAAACAGAGGCAGAGACACATACCTGGATTTCCAGGAGAAAATTATTGAAGGCCTCATATTTGATGTTCAGGACACCAGAGAATGCCCCCAGTCTGAGGATGTCACACGACTGACTGAAAGACACTTCATCAGTCGGATTCCCCCAACACCAACCAGAAGCAACCCGCAGAAAAAGTGCCGCGTCTGCAGAAAAGACGGGCACCGCAAAGATTCCCGATATTTCTGTCCCTCATGTCCCTCACAACCAGGCCTGTGCATTGAGCCATGTTTTAAAAAATACCACACTGTTCTGAATTATTAGATTTTAGTTAATTCGTTGAAAATATATTTGCCCTACATTACATTTTTATTTTTCCCCTGATTTTACTCCAAGGGTGAGGGAGGGAATGGGTGGGTGGGGGGTGGATGTCATGTTTGCATATTCTCTAAAGTTCATCTGCTGGAGAGCTCCATTTGCATAAACCTGCAATTTCTTATTTTAGAAAACCCAAAAAAATTAATTCCCATTATACCCCTAGATGAATATTATTTTGGAAGTGTTATAGAAACTCTGTTGAGTTTTGTAAAACCAGCTTTAAAAAAATGCGATTTGTGAAATAATCTTCTTCTATCGTCCGCCCTCCTACTTCTCTATGTGATAAATAAGACACACATATTTGGTATCCCCATGCACAGGAGAAGTGGCAGAATGTGAAAGGAGATGAATTTTGTCCGTGGTCTATACTGTGTGTGAAAAATGCTGGTATAAACTAACGCAATTCAGAAGAAAACTGGACTGTCTAAAAATATGATAAACCCCTTGAAGAAAACCTTGTGGGGTCTACTTGTGTGAATGAAGTCATTTATGGGGTGATTCTAATGTTTCAGCAGCATTAGGCCCCCCAGAAAACAGTATGCGGCTATAAAATCAAATGCAGAATTCCTGGACCGAAAAGGCCAAAAAGCCTCCTTTTATGCCAAGCCCTGGCACATGCCCGCACAGTGAATAAGGCACACATATTTGGTATCCCCATGCACGGGAGAAGTGGAAGAATGTGAAAGGAGATGAATTTTGGCCGTGGTCCATACTGTGTGTGAAAAATGCTAGCATAAACTGACGCAATTGCTAAATTCTTGCATTTTTTTCCAATTTTGCCCACTTTAGAGAAAAAAATAAAAATGATATATACTGACAAATGCCACTAAAACAAAGCCCTATCTGTCCTTTAAAAAGAGTGTAAAATTCAAAGATGAACTTTATTCACCTGCAGAGTTATAGTCATCTAAAGAAGCGCATAGCAAAATTGTGACATTTGCTCTGGTCATTTAGCTGTAAAACAGCCTAGTCCTTAACCGGTTAAAGGAACAATGACTTTCCTATTCACTACAAAAGAACCAAGATGGGAATTCCAGACAAGATGGGTGCTGCACGAAACGAAATCATTTAACTGGTTGCCGACACAGGACGAGTATGCTCGTCCTGAGCAGCGAGCACTTCGCGCATTAGGACGAGCATACTCGTCCTGTGTGACAGCCGTCCCTGCGCGCGTCTGTGCGCGCGATCGAGAGCGGGGCAACGGCTGTTAGGGCATGACCACACGTGGCGGATTTCCTCCGCAACTGTCCGCATCAATGCCGCACAGAATCTGCGTTGCAGATTCTGCTGCGGATCTGCACAAAATGTGCAGTAAATTGATGCGGACTAGCTGCTGCGGACTGCGGGAAAAGTACTTCCCTTCTCCCTATCAGTGCAGGATAGAGAGAAGGGACAGCACTTTCCCTTGTGAAAGTCAAAGAAATTCATACTTACCGCCCGTTGTCTTGGTGACGCGTCCCTCCTTCGGCATCCAGCCCGATCTCCCTGGATGATGCGGCAGTCCATGTGACCGCTGCAGCCTGTTATTAGCCTGTGATTGGCTGCAGCCGTCACTTAGACTGAAACGTCATCCTGGGAGGCCGGACTGGAGACAGAAGCAGGGAGTTCTCGGTAAGTATGAACTTCTATTTTTTTACAGGTTGCTGTATATTGGGATCGGTAGTCACTGTCCCGGGTGCAGAAACAGTTACTGCCGATCGCTTAACTCTTTCAGCACCCTGGACAGTGACTATTTACTGACGTCTCCTAGCAACGCTCCCGTCATTACGGGAGCCCCATTGACTTCCTCAGTCTGGCTGTAGACCTAGAAATACATAGGTCCAGCCAGAATGAAGAAATGTCAAGTTAAAAAAGCAAGACGGATCCGCAGCACACATGACATGTGCATGACAGCTGCGGACTTCATTGCGGAAATTAGAATCTCCATTGAAGTCAATGGAGAAATTCCGCCATGAGTCCGCCACTGCTCCGCAACAGACAGAGCATGCTGCGGACACCAAATTCCGCTCCGCAGCCTATGCTCCGCAGCGGAATTTTACGCCTCGTCTAAACGAACACTGCTAAATTAAAGTGTAAGTCAATGGACAAACGGCTCCGCTGCGGATTAACGCTGCGGAGTGTCCGCAGCGGAATTTAAGTGAAATTCCGCCACGTGTGGTCATGCCCTAATACACAGCCATGGCCCCGCTCTGACAGCGGAGAGAAGAGAAACATCTTCTCTCCGCTGTTAACCCTTTGATCGCCGCGATGAAAGCTGATCGCAGCGTTCAAAGAGGGGGGACTGCACATTGATCGCGTCACAGAAAATAACTGTGACGTGATCAAAGCCCACAACTCGTATGGCCAGACAGCCCAGGGTCCATTGAAGGACCCCAGGGCTGTCTGAACATATTTCCTGTTGTTAGGGCATACTGAGGTATGCCCTAACAACTGCCTGTGTACAATCAGTACACAGGCTAATGTACTGGCATATAGATCTATGCCAGTACATTGCAGTTACAAAATAAAAATCAAAATGATAAATCCCTTTGTGGGATTAAAAAAAAAAGTTAAATGAATGTAAAAAAAATAATAATGGTAAATAAATAAATAAAAAGTAAATAAAATACACAGAAACACAAATTTTTTATAATAAATCAACTTTTTAAAATATAAGTCCCAAAACATGAAATAATATAGACATATTTGGTATCGCCACGACCGTAACAACCTGTACAACAAATGTATAACATTATTTATTATGATCGGTGTATGGTGTAAAAAAATTAATATTAAAACTGCAGCGGAACTGCTTTTTTTCTGCATTTTAATCTAATTAAAAATGTATAGAAATTAAACAATAATGTATTTGTACCAAAAAATGGTACGTACATAAAGTACAACTCGTCCCGCAAAAAACAAAGTCTCATACAACTACGTCGTACAAAAATAAAAGCGTAATGAGCGTCGGGATGCAAACAGGGAAATGTAAAAAAAATTGCTCTGTCCTCAAGGCCAAAATTGGCCGTGTCCTTAAGGGGTTAAACATTATTATAATCACTTTCACATAATACATATCTTAGTAATTCGGCATCCTGCTTGATAATTCACAATGTAATTTCATACAGAGAATATAAGCAAATAAACCATCCTTCACACATTATTTAACTTGCACGGTGAACACCGTAAAAAACTTAAACCGCCAAAATCACTGTCGTTTTTTTGGCGAAAGCTGTAAAAACAAAAACCCCAAAAAATTAAATCACATTTTTTTCCTATATTCCGATATTTTCCTATTTTTTTCAGTTTCCCAGTACATTCTACAATTCCTCCCGCAAGAAATAAGCCCTCAAATCACTCTACTGACGGAAAAAAGAAAAAAGTTATGGTTCTTGGAAGGTGGGGAGTGAAAAACGAAAATAAGAAAGCAAAAAATGTATCAGACCTGAAAGGGTTAATTCATTTCTAATGAAAAAAAACTTTTGACCACATGTGGGGTATGTCCGTACTCGGGAGAAATTGCTTTACAAAAATTGTTTGTTTTTTTCTCCTTTATCCCTTGTGAAAATGAGAAAATGCAAAATTTTAGTGGAAAAAAATTGTGATATTCATATTCACGGCCTAATTCTAATAAATTCTGCAAAAGACCCGTGGGGTCTAAATGCTCACTATACCCCTAGAAAAATTCCTTGAGGGGTGTTTCCAAAATGGGGTAACTTGGGGGGTTTCCACTGTTTTGGTCCCTCCAGGGCGTTGCAAACACGGCATGGCACCGAAAAACTATCCAGCAAAATCCGTGCTCCAAAATCCAAATGGCGCTCCTTCACTATTGAGCACTGCCATAGGTCAAATCAGCAGTTTATTACCACATATGGGGTATTGCCGTAATCAGGAGAAAATGCTTTACAAATGTTGTGGTTCTTTTTTTCCTTTATTCCTTGTAAAAATTTAACATTTCTATGCTTTTTCAGAAAAAAAATCTATTCTCATTTTCACTGCCTAATTCCACTAAATTCTGCAAAAAACCTGTGTGGTCAAAATGCTAACTATACCCCTAGATAAATTCCTTGAGATGTGTAGTTCCAAAATGGGGTCACTTTTGGGGGGTTTCCCCTGTTTTGATCCCTCCAGTGCGTTGCAAACGCGACATGGCACCTAAAACCAATCCAGCAAAATCCGTGCTCCAAAATCCAAATGGCGCTCCTTCCCTTCTGAGCCCTACTGTGGGTCCAATCAGCAGTTTATTACCACATATGGGATATTGCTGTAATCGGGAGAAATTGCTTTACAAATGTTCTATGTTTTTTCAGACAAAAAGTAGATTTTCATTTTTACAGACTAATTCTAATAAATTTAGCGAAAAACCTGTGTGGTCAAAATGCTAACTATATCACTAGATAAATTCCTTGAGGGGTGTAGTTTCCAAAATGGGGTAACTTTTGGGGTGTTTTCACTGTTTTGGCACCACAAGACCTCTTCAAACCTGACAAGGTGCCTAAAATATATTGTAAAAAAAAAAGGAGGCCCAAAATCCACTGGGTGCTCCTTTGCCCCTGAGGCCTGTGTTTCAGTCCATTACCACACTAGGGCCACATGTGGGATATTTCTAAAAACCGCAGAATCTGGGCAATAAATATTGAGTTGCATGTCTCAGATAAAACCTTCTGTGTTACAAATTTTTTTTATTAGAAATGAATTTCGGCGAATAAATTTCACCTCTACTTTGCTTTAATTCCTGTGAAACGCATAATGGGTTAAAACACTTGCTGATTCGAATACCTTGAGGGGTACATTTTTCAAAATGTGGTGACTTCTTGGGATTTTCTAATATATAAGGCCCTCAAATCCACTTCAGGACTGAACTGGTCCCTGAAAAAATGGCCTTTTGAAATTTTCTTTAAAATATGAGAAATTGCTGCTAAAGTTCTAAGCCTTGTAACGTCCTAGAAAAATAAAAGGACGTTCAAAAAACGATGCAAACATAAAGTAGACATATGGGAAATGTGAACTAGTAACTATTTTGTGTGGTATTACTATCTGTTTTACAAGCAGATACGTTTAAATTTAGAAAAATGCAAATTTTTGCAAATTTTCACTAACATAAAGTACAATATGTCACGAGAAAACAATCTCAGAATCGCTTGGATAGGTAAAAGCATTCCAAAGTTATTACCACATAAAGTAACACGTCAGATTTGAAAAAATCGGCAGTGTCCTGAAGGCCAAAAGAGGTTGGGTCCTAAAGGGTTTAAGGGTGGGTTAGTGTGGAGGGCGCCATTACGGGAGCAGACAGCGTTAACCTTGTCCCGCCCTCCCTCCATAATTTCTCGTTAGTCATGTATATTGACAAGTCTATGATTTCGCTTTGTTGCTCATTGTTTTTTCTTTTTTCACAGGTACAAGGTGATCCTGAGGAGCGGTTATTGCAGTGTCGCAGCAGTAGCGTGGCGGATTGGGGTCCATGGAGTTGGTGGTAAATTGTTGTGGGGGGGAGGGATTCATCGGGGGTATGGTCCCTCCCTAATTTATTATGGTTCAGAGGTCTGGTCATGTCAGGGTAACTTCCTTTTCCCTGTTATTTCACACCGAATAGCCACCTCTGTAAATTGGAAAGTGAGGGCATGCATGGAAGAGATATACCAGGCAGGCATGTTGGTAGACGTCCTCCCTCAGTGAAGCAGGAAGTAAAATTCTACTTTATTGAATAAAGAATCTACAAATCTGCTCACTAGAGACGTGGGACGTGCTTAAGCCCTATTGGCTCTATTCAGCTGTAAGTTCATCTGTACACTCCTCTTGCATTCCAGGGGCGGTGTCTCCATAGGTGTGTTCCTGATGCAGGCTCCATTTTATTCCATTCACGTTCTTTGTGGAATATACTGATATAAAGTAAAAATGTTTTTGCAAGCAATATACAGGCTAATGATCCCTGACAGTCAATTTGGGCTCCTGCTGGGTGGTATCCCGGGGAGTGGTTGCAGTTTAGGTCAGCCAACTGCAGGTATGACGGTGCCCCTGAGCCTGTAGGGTGACGGCTGTGAGTAAAATACGATGCATGTGGGCTGTTTATGTTGACAGACTTTTATAGATCCAAGGACTCCCCTTCCATTGTTATTCTTATATGTAAATCGTTGTTTCTATTATGTTTGTTTGTAAATAAAATGGCTGCTGTGGCTAAATTTATCCAACCCAAGGTGTCCGTGTTTTCTTATAGGGGACGGGTTGTGTAGGTGGTATGGCCATTAATGGGGGGGGGGTAGCATTCATAGTAACATTACCCTTATGAGAATGAACGTACTCTACTGTCCCCTGGTCCTGTGAATTACATTGTATTTAGAAATTTGAATAAACAATACCGTTGTAACCGTGTCAGTCTTTACTGTAGCATTGGCATTCTGCTCATGGACCAGGAGGCACAGGATGGACAGTGCTATGGGCCTCCAGTCGAGTGTTTTATATAATAAGATTTATCAATTGTTTAGATTAAAATGTAACATAATTATCAATAACAATGCTACATCTATATGTGTGTAATCTATAGGGCCTCTTGGAATTGGAGGCAATGTTATTGACAGATTATGAGCCACACAGAGTGATTAGCTGCTTACAGTGCTGTGGAATATGGTGGTGACATAAAATATAACCAATAACTATAAATAATAACTATTTCCAGGGGACCCCTGCCAGGAATAAGAAGAAATCCTTTATTTGACCCCAAGTTAGTAAATGAGCAGCTGTCATTTAGATGGACGCCCCTGTGCTCCGGCAGGGAATATGAGGAGCAGGTAAGGGGCCATGGACAAGGTGAAGATGTAGTTTGACAGCCAGCCAAGACCATAGAGACCAAGGAGACGACTCCACCAAGTGATTAAGAAGAATTGCTAAGCAATGTCGGCATGAATACGGCTGTATAGCACAGGGACATTGCTAAGAAGACATACTCTATGTGTCTTATGTGGGGTTTCTATGGCTCTTGTCGGATAGAATAATGGAGAATTGTACTATTGAGAACAATAAAAACTATGCGTCATCAAAGGAGAGGGAAGCCTCAGATCAGGATAACCCTAACCCTCCTCTATATGAGAAGATCATTACTTCTTTAATCACGGTCCAGATTCTTTTGTGACTTAATGGACTGCAATTCCTTCCAGCATTTGGCCAATCACAGTGATGTCGCTGGACGCTGGAGCTGTCAATCAAGGCCAATCAGGGTCAGGGGCATTGCTAGGGTCTTAAAAGATCATATGCCCCGAGACATATATTTACCCCCATACATTTTTACGTACATATCGGAAATAGCATATCTATAAGATTAAGGCTATAGCTACACTGCTGGATAGAATTGGATGCATTGTCTCAGCAGACAGTATCACACATGATAGGCTTAGATACATGGCCCCAGTAGACAGTATCACACATGATAGACTTAGGGCTCATTCAGATGAGCGTGATTCTCATCTTAGTGCTGTGCGTCGAAATAGCGCACAGCATATGCACAACGCATAGCATGGATCTACTGAGACATGCGTGAGTTTTCACGCAACAAGTGTACGTTTCGTGAAACTAACTGAATGTCTTATATTGGTGCGTTTTCACGCACATAGTCGTCCATTGAAGTCAAGAGGTGCATGAAAACTACGGACAGCACACAGACGCACATCCGTGTGCTGTCCGTGTTTCACGCATCAATTACAGTGAGGAAAAAAAAGTGTTTGCAAGAGCGTGAAAAACGCATGCCACACGCAAAGCACATTGATGCAAAAACGCACGGAAATCTGTCACGTTCATGTGAATGTAGCCTTAGATAACGGTCCACAGCAGTAAGCGTCCCTGTGCTAACCTTCAGGGGTAAATATGGCATTTCTGGGGCCCCAAGCAAAGTTATGTCTCGGGGCTCTAATCAAAGACACCTGTAGAGCGTTCACCACACAGCCCCCCTGTATACAGTGTCACAACCCCCCTGTATGGTTCCACACAGTCCCCCTGCCATACATCCCCCCTGTAGACAGTGCCATGAAGTTCCCTGTAGGTAGTCCCATATAACTTCCTTGTCTGAGCAGACAGTATCATACATGATAGGCTTAGATACATGGCCACAACAGAAAGTGCCACACATGATAGACTTAGATACAGGGCTCAAGCAGACAGTAAGATTACTGTCAGCTGGGGCCCTGTATCTAAGTCTACTATGTGGTAGGCTTAGATACAGTGCCCATCAGGCAGGATCACACATGGGCCATGTATTTAAGCCTACTATATGGTAGGCTTAGATACAGGGTACATGTGTGATACTGTCTGTTAGACCCTGTATCTAAGCCTACCACAAGGCAGGCTTAGATACAGGACCCCAGCATTCAGTAATGTTTCACTTACCCACCTCTTCGGCTCTGGGTGCAGCGGATGTCCCGACACCATCCACTGTCATGCGCGGCGCACAGCGTCGTGACGTCATGAGGTGAGAAGACGTCAGGACTTCCGCTGCGCTCGGGAAGGAGGGTAAGTATAGTGTTATTACTATAGAAACAGGGGCCTGTGTATTTTATAACATAGACCCCATTTACTATAGTTAATTTCTATAGACGAGGTGCAGGGGGCCACGTCACGGCCGCAATTGCAACCGCTGCGACCCCTGTTGCTACACCATTGAGGCAGTGTGGCAGTCGCTTGGGCCCCGGAGGCCTGGTGCTAGCGACGCCCCTGAGGCCAATACCTAATTTTTATATGAAAATAAAGTTGTTTTTATCTGAAATACTAAGTGTATCTGCGGCCACATAGGTATATTTAAATATATGTTTAAGTCCCCTACCTGGCGCTGTTATTGGTTTAATGGCCATAAAAGAACTGACGGACTCTGTTTATAAGAAGCTTTAGTTCATATTATATAAACCTGGAAAACGCCTTATGATTTATATGTTTTGTATGTACAGAGTGTTAGGTATGTTGGTAAACTCTCGTATTGTTTTGAACCTTTCAAACTGTTAATATATTGTATTCAGGGTTAAAATTGGTTATTTATGTACATAACTTGTGTTTTATTTCTTATTGTGCAAAATGCAACACAGAGGGACTGTGCCCGGATGTTTTAGGATCCTAGCAATGCCCCAGCTCCACACTTCTGATTCATAACTAGTAAAATGTAACAATAATATACCAGACAGAAAACACAGGAGGCAGGAGGAAAATAAGAATATATTTTTTAAATAGTTTAGAAGTTCATAAGTGATGATTCCATAAGTGAATGCTAGAATACTATCAGGTGACATCTTCACGGTATCTCCAGCCCGGCAGATCTTATGTCACGGGCCTGTATACTGTTTGGTCTTTCTGATGTTTCTGATGATGAACATTTAGTGAAGTTGGTAATTCTCATCTTCTTATGAACTTCTGATGCTATTATATCTGGTGGAACTGTGGATGTTGTTCAGTTGTTCATTCCAATGTCTTGATGTTCCAGCAACAGAAAATTGCCCTAAGGAATCTGGATGGCCGAGCCGCTCCTTCTCTGCCGCTCCTCCTGACACATTTCGGAATCCACCATTTTCTGTGTGATGTAACTGAATCCACACTGGGCCAAGCTACCTTTATATGATGTCCTAAAGGTGCATTCATTCTCACATAGATATTTTCCCTTTCCTTGTCTTGTTCTGCCTCCGCATCCTCCTCTTCTTCACTGATTTTATCCAGATCAAAGCAATTTTGGAATCTTCTTAATCCGAAGTTCCCTCGCTTGTCTGTATCTCCAATCTCCTCCTCTTCATTCTGTATGCCCTCTGCTTCCTCGCCAATCTCTACCTCCTCCTCCTCAGGTATGGTCTCCAGACTGGGACAAAATGAGACCTCTCCAAACTGAGAAGGCCGGAATGCTGGCTCTGCCTCCTCAACCATCTTCCTCCATATCTCATCTGGGTATTCTTCCTCCTTCATCCTGACTCAATCAAAGTGCTCACCAACGCTACAAATACTCAACCGACAACTACAACCATCAAGTGAGTATCTGCCAAGCAGCCCCTTATATAAGGTGAGTGATGTCATAATACCCGACCATTCCATGACATCGTGGCTAGCAACAGAAGTGATTTCAAGGGAAATGACAAGACTTTAAGCTAAATTAATTAATTATAGGATAATTGGTCTCTAAATTGTCCACCCAACCCTCAAAACCAAAACGTAAATAGTTGCTCAATAAGAATTTGCTTACAGAAGAATTTGCTTACATCAACGTGAATGTAATAGCAGCTCTGGTCTTTATAGGCTATGTACACTTTTGTAGCTGTTTTTTTTTTTTTTAATAAATCAATGTTTTATTTGATTCTAAGACACTTTTAAATACATTTTAATAGAAAAAAAATGTTTACTTTTTCAGAAACAGCTTTTATGTGTCCTGTATACATAGAAGCTGTATCTAAAAAAAAATGGCTACAAAAGTGTGCATAGCCTTTAAATTATCAGCAGACATTTACCTTCAGCAGACCACTGCCTCTTATTCCCACTGAGGGTATGTGCACACGATAGCAGGCTTTTACGGCTGAAATGACAGACTGTTTTCAGGAGAAAACAGCTGCCTCGTTTCAGCCGTAAAAGCTCCTCCTCGCATTATGCGAGGCGTCTGTGACGCTCGTAAATCTTGAGCTGCTCTTCATTGAGTTCAATGAAGAACGGCTCAAATTACGTTGCAAAGAAGTGTCCTGCACTTCTTTGCCGAGGCAGTCAATTTACGCGTCGTCGTTTGACAGCTGTCAAACGACGACGCGTAAATTACAGGTCGTCTGCACAGTACGTCGGCAAACCCATTCAAATGAATGGGCAGATGTTTGCCGACGTATTGTAGCCCTATTTTCAGGCTTAAAACGAGGCATAATACGCCTCGTTTACGCCTGAAAATAGGTAGTGTGAACCCAGCCTGACTGTGAAGTCTTCTACTTCAGGACCCTGCTAGCTGCACACAAATTCCCAAAAGGTTTAAGGACTGAACTAAATATATTTTGCGTCTCACACTCATTATCTCTATACAAAAGTTTTATATAAAATATAATTGTTATCCTTTACAGCCGGATACAATATTCTCCAAGGATCTAGAATGCCAGCACAGCAAATCATCAATCATCAATCTTAGGGCATGTTCACACTGCTTATTTTCTTGCTAATATCGAAGTGTAAAACGTTCCAAAATACACTTTGAAAGCGCCTGCAGTCTTCCATTGTTTTCAATGGTAAAACGCTGTGCTGTTCATATGAGGCATGATTTTATGCCAGTGTTGGAGAAAACGGCGTGTAAAAATACGCCTCGACAAAAAGAATGGCCATTGTTATTAACAATCTGTCCTCTGAAGACGCTGCTATATGCAGTGAAACACGTACAGAGGTTGGAATGTGAATGAACATTTTAAATCACAAAATCATGTCAGACCGCTACTTGTGAAATAATACATTACCAGACCAGCAAACAAGAACATGAGTGCTAGAATCATACCTGCCAACCGTCCCGGATTCAGCATGACCTGCCTAGGTAGAGTCGTGTGTTTAACCTTAAACCATACTATCCCCCACCCCCATTTAGTAACGACACATGACACCGAGGTTGGATGTGAAATGGCCACAGCAGCCGTTTATTAATTTCACAGTTTTATAAAAACAATTTAAATCCGAAACATTCGGATAACTAGTTAGGAATCCACCAGAGAATTCCTCCTAATAATTCACATGACCCAACATGGGTCAGAATCATAAATAACAATTAAACGTTAACATTAACCCGAGCAGAGGAAGTCCTTGAAGCCCCTTCAGATGTTCCTTTCAAGAACACACCGAATTAGCCATCTGCAAACCACTAATTACCTCCAGCCGTAAACCAGCTCGGAAGCACCGTTCACCTCTGCAGATGGCTCCAACCACTAGAAGTCCACTTCAAGGGGATAACACCCGTTGAAGCCCTCAAGTGATATACCGACCACTAGAAGTCCACTTCAAAGGGATAACACCCGATGAAGCCTTCAAGTGACATACCTTCTACCAGAAGACCACTTCAAAGGGATAACACCCGATGAAGTCTTCAACCATGTACCTTTTTTGGGGGACGCATACCCCCGATGCGACCCCCCCACCATTTTGTACTGACTGGCCTCAAGGACTCCCCCCGCCAGCTGCCATGACAACAGAACCTACTCCGGAAAAAAGAAAAACATGTTAAATAAACACACAAAATAAAACACAACGCTCATATACGGACGTACAGAAGACCTAAGGAGTAACAAAACAAGGGTGGGAGGGTGGGAGCTTTGCTTCTTGTGTATTACTCCTCCCGCTGCTTCCGGCTCAATGCCGAGAAACAGCGGGAAGCGCAGTAACGGCCCCCCCCGTCCCCCCTAGCTCCTCCCCGTCCCTCCTTCAGCTCCTTCACCTTTCCCTCACCTCTTAACATTAACCCTTTCCCTACCAGGACGGTCATGTCGGCTTCCCTCAAGCCTGCAGCTGCGTCCAGCCTCTTCTTGACCTGCCTAGGTAGAGTCGTGTGTTTAACCTTAAACCATACTATCCCCCACCCCCATTTAGTAACGACACATGACACCGAGGTTGGATGTGAAATGGCCACAGCAGCCGTTTATTAATTTCACAGTTTTATAAAAACAATTTAAATCCGAAACATTCGGATAACTAGTTAGGAATCCACCAGAGAATTCCTCCTAATAATTCACATGACCCAACATGGGTCAGAATCATAAATAACAATTAAACGTTAACATTAACCCGAGCAGAGGAAGTCCTTGAAGCCCCTTCAGATGTTCCTTTCAAGAACACACCGAATTAGCCATCTGCAAACCACTAATTACCTCCAGCCGTAAACCAGCTCGGAAGCACCGTTCACCTCTGCAGATGGCTCCAACCACTAGAAGTCCACTTCAAGGGGATAACACCCGTTGAAGCCCTCAAGTGATATACCGACCACTAGAAGTCCACTTCAAAGGGATAACACCCGATGAAGCCTTCAAGTGACATACCTTCTACCAGAAGACCACTTCAAAGGGATAACACCCGATGAAGTCTTCAACCATGTACCTTTTTTGGGGGACGCATACCCCCGATGCGACCCCCCCACCATTTTGTACTGACTGGCCTCAAGGACTCCCCCCGCCACCGCGAAACAGGCCTTGACCACCTTAAGCCTGTGAGTTCCTCCACACCACCACCGCCCTTTCTATGCCTTCTGCTATAGCCAAGCTCCAAATATCAATGCCAACCTCGGTCAGATGAACCCCGTCACTCCTCCAGAAATTCCCCAATCCTGACTCCAAATCCCTATGCCTCACGCAAATGCCCCCGTTCTTTGCCACAAAACGGGACACCGCCCGGTTAACTTTTATCCGAGCCTTATTGACTCTCTCCACCGATCTAGCTAACCGCCAATGCTTCCTTGGGACTATGTCCGACCACACTACCACCAACTTGGGATAAGATACCCACAAACACAACAAATCATGTTTGATATCCCGCACCAACTCACGAAAAGGGCGGACTCCTAAGTCATTCCCACCCACGTGCAACACTAAAACCTCCGGAACCCTATCAAGCCGCACATATGTCTGGAATTCCGCCAACACCCTGTTCCACGACATACCTCTAAACCCCAGCCAATGCACAACCGCATCCTGTCGCGGAATGCGCAACTGGCGACCATCCGGGCGGACGTCCGCCCTCAAAGCCCCCCAGTGCACGTACGAATGACCCATCAACCACACCAGACAAGGAGGCGAATCTGAAACGGAAAACACAGTTAGGCACCACCATATAACATTTGCAAGCATAAACAACAAAATTACAACATATGGGGGCGGACATAGGACTTAAACCTTTTTGACTCCCAACGACCAATACGCCTCACCCCCTCATCATCCAACCCCCAGCGCCCTGCTTCCGTTGCTGCGCCAATCCGGAAGGAATGAGATGAATATGAGCCTGCCGCAACCCCAACCGCCGTCAAACATTTTTTAAAAACAGCTCCAAACTGAAACCTGGACAAGAACGACCCGTCCACATGACGTAACAAAGGCAAATCTGGAGACCCCCTGTTTTTTGTAAAACCCCGCATGCACTCTACTGGGCACATGACCGACCCCGGGAGAGCGAACAAAACTATCAGTTTTCCCTTCCCTAATTGGTCAGTTTTTGATCTACGCAACCATACCTCCAACCGATCTGCAAAAAGGCTCACCTCCCCAGATCTCAGCCCCCCTGCCTGTTTAGTACTTGGCGACACCAACTCACCTATTCTAAATGCTCCGAAGAACGCCAACGAGAAAGCCAACCGAAACAAATCCCTTTCATCTGAAGAACGACATACCGATGCCAATGAACCGCCCAACAAGCCCAGCAAAGCAAACGACACCGGCCTTCTACTATCCGCCTCCACCCTACCTCTGCGCAACCCCTTCAAAGCCTGCGATACCAGAAATTCCTTCGATACATCCCGCAAGCCCCGCAACTTAAGCCCAAACGCCACCGCGGATATAAACCGGTTCACCTTCGCTACTGAAAACCCCCCCTCCCAGGCATCCCCTAACCAATACAAAAGTGCCACCAACCTGTCTCTATCCGTATTAACATCACCCAACTCTCTTACCCACTCCTCCCACTGCCTCCAACAAGCAGCATAAGCCCTCCACGTCGTGCGCGCCAAAGACCTTTGTAACAGCTGCTCTACGGGACCGATACCAGATCCCATAGATGATCCGGACACGCCAAACCGAGACGTTCCGCTCCCGGGGCCAATTGCCGAAACCGGTCCCACTGCGAGCGAGAAAGAGCATCAGCAACACAATTCCGTACACCCGGGACATGCACCGCCACCACCCACGCGTTCAGCGACAAACACACCAACACTAAATGTCGCAACAATTGAACTACCGGAGGAGAGGACGCCGTGATGTTATTAATGGCAAGCACCACCCCCATGTTGTCGCAGTAAAAACGGACCTTCTTATCCCTGAGCCTGTCCCCCCAAATGGTAGCCGCCACCACGATGGGAAACAGCTCGAGCAGGGCCAGATTCCGCGTCAATCCACTGGACACCCAGCTAGCCGGCCATTGACCTGCGCACCACGGACCTCCCCCGTAAGCTCCAAAGCCACCCGCCCCAGCCGCATCCGTGAAAATATTCAGATCACTCGTATCCTGCGCTGGGGCCATCCATAGCGAGCGACCATTGTACTGGCCCAAGAAGTCATCCCAAACCTGAAGATCAGCTCGGTGCTCCTCCTTGAGCCTCACAAAATGATGCGGCGCCCGCACTCCCGCCGTTGCCGCCGCCAACCTTCTACCAAACACCCTCCCCATCGGCATAATCCGGCAGGCGAAATTCAACTTCCCCAGCAGCGACTGAAGCTCCCTCAGCGACATTTTCTTCCTTCTACAAGCCCGTCGCACCTCCAGCCTCAAAGCACCCAGCTTATCCGCCGGGAGCCGACACTCCATTGCCACCGAGTCAATTTCGATTCCCAAGAAACAAATCGTCGCTACCGGGCCCTCCGTTTTTTCCGGCGCCAAAGGGATCCCAAAATCCCTCGCCACCTTCTGCAGGGCATGAAGCAAGTTACCGCAAACCGGCGAACCCCCCGGGCCAACGCACAAAAAATCATCTAAGTAATGGATCAACGAATCGACCCCGGATACTCCCCTCGTTACCCACTCCACGAAGCTACTAAACGCCTCGAAGTATGCACAAGAAAGAGAACACCCCATCGGAAGGCACCGATCCACGTAAAAGGCCCCATTCCAAAAACAACCCAACAGCCGTTGGCTTTCTGGATGCACCGGCAACAACCTGAACGCCGCCTCGATGTCGGTTTTTGCTAGCCGCGCCCCCGGACCCGCAGCCCGCACTAACCCCACCGCCTTATCGAATGAGGTATAAACTACGGAACACAACTCGTGATCAATCCCGTCATTTACCGACGAACCTTTGGGATACGATAAATGTTGAATCAAACGAAACTTTCCGGGCTCGCGTTTAGGGACAATACCCAAAGGGGACACAACTAAATCTTTCACCGGCGACTCCACAAATGGCCCCGACATGCGCCCCAACGAAACTTCTTTTAACAACTTTTCCGACACGACTTCCGCATGCAAGTAAGCCGATTTTAAATTTCTCCGCGTAACCGGAACCTCATAAGGAGGCGGAGGAATAACAAAACCAACACTAAACCCTTCATAAAGCAACTTAGCTGCCGCCCTATCCGGATACTCATTTAGATAAGGGGCCATCCTTTCCACCCTCACCGGCGACACCCCCTTGACCAGCCCCGTGCTGGTTCCCGGACCTCTTTTTCCGCAGACATTTTGCCGCCCCGTGTGATGCCCCATTACACTCGGAGCACACGTGCTTGAACTTGCACGTGGCCCCGAACTTGCACTGGCCTTCATTGAATTGCCAGCAAAACCCCGCCTTTCCCCCGCCGCTTGGTCCACTCTGACTAGTCTGGCCTCCCTGGCCACCGCTCCCGGGAAAGGGCTGCCTAACCGGAGCCGTAACCCGTAACCAGAGAGCAATATCCTTCTGGTCCCACCGAATCGCCGGCCGAACCGCCTTCCGCTGACGGAATTGCTCATCATATCGCAGCCACGCCTGACCCCCATACGCCCTATGAGCCTCCCCAATAGCATCAAAATAACAAAATAACGCCGAACAATTTTCCGGCGCCTTTTCCCCTATCACACTAGCCAATATGGCGAACGCCTGCGACCAATTAACGAACGTCTGCGGGATAAGCCTATACCGCCGCCGTTCCTCCTCGTCCTTTTTACTCTCATCCCGCTTGCTCTTATCCAAATTGAATTTAGCCAGCGGCAAGAGAGAAAAAATTTCAACATATTCATCTTTCCAGATCCGATCACGCACCTCCTGCTTTAAATGCGCCCCCAACGGACCCTCAAAACAAACATACACCTCCCCCCGAGCACGATCGTCCATGCGCACTCGATCGCCGTCCTTCTGTGCCTCAGTCTGCACCGACACCGCGACCGCCTCTCTAACCGCCACCACAGGACGCGCCTGCAACGATCCCACTTCCCTGGGGCCTTCCCAAACTACCGCAGGGGACACTTCCGTTACTACCGGCGCCGCGGCCCTATCCAGGCGCCCCACCAGCTCCCGTAAGCAACCCACTAAATCTGCCAAACCCGCTCCGTCGCGTCCGCCCGCGCCACTACCGGCCCCCGATGCTATGCTAGCAGCCCCCCCGCCGACACCCGACATAAAAATCGCTGGATAAGACAATAATGGAGTTATACACTCACCGGGCTGCACAGGCGCTGTGTTCCCGTCAGCCGGACCATCCTGACCTCGACGATAGACGTCCAGTTCACCTTCCTCCAGTTCTTCTCTCGCCGACGACTGTCCCTCCCAACGACCTCTTCGGAAAGGGGATGAGGACGCGCTGACCGATGGGCCGGCAACCTGCCGCCCGACCGCCGGGACCCAGACTTCCGACCGGACCTGTTGCCTCGACGTCGCTGCAGATCTAGTCGTCCGTCTAGACGATCCTGACGAAGCCTGCCCCCTGGCCGGAAC
The DNA here is from genome assembly GCF_050947455.1 of Rhinoderma darwinii. NCBI lineage: Eukaryota > Metazoa > Chordata > Amphibia > Anura > Rhinodermatidae > Rhinoderma > Rhinoderma darwinii. The sequence goes on along the minus strand of NC_134689.1, from coordinate 366,439,175 downwards.
ATCACCATGCGGGGCGGCCGTACCTTGCTCTCGACATCTTCCATCTGATGGGGGAGGGGTGACAGGGAGCCCGGCCTGCGACTCCCTGCTTACCGCCGGACCCCGTCGCGGCCTGGGATTCCTGCCAGGACGCAGGGCCTGGGAAGGGGCGGTCCTCCCAGCTGCCTGGCCTGCAGCGTCCGGGATCGGGCTCCCTCTGCGACGCCGTGTCCGCGGGACTACCTCCGGACTCAGGCGCTCTGGAGGTCGGGACCGCCGAGAGGGACGGGTCGACACAGCCTGCATCGCCGTCACCCCTGCTACCGCTCTCTGCCTGCCCAGCGCAGGAGCGGTTGTTGCCGACTCCCCCCCCGCCGCCATAGCCATGCTCGTAGGGGGGCCGGGGGAGGGGAGCCTGTCCCTTACAACAGACCCCGAACGCCGTGCCCGACGTGGCGAAACGGCGTCCGGGATCCGCGTTAATGCAGCCACGGTCTCCTCCAGCCATCCGGGACCGTGGTGCACAGCAGCGGCACGCAGCCGCTCTAAAATCAGGGCCTCTGCCATACTAAAAAGCCGGGCAACGGGGAGCTTTGCTTCTTGTGTATTACTCCTCCCGCTGCTTCCGGCTCAATGCCGAGAAACAGCGGGAAGCGCAGTAACGGCCCCCCCGTCCCCCCTAGCTCCTCCCCGTCCCTCCTTCAGCTCCTTCACCTTTCCCTCACCTCTTAACATTAACCCTTTCCCTACCAGGACGGTCATGTCGGCTTCCCTCAAGCCTGCAGCTGCGTCCAGCCTCTTCTGGACAGTCCCTGATTCCGGGCGGTGTCCCGCTGTCCCTGGCGGCCGGTGGTATGTCCCAGGGTCAACTGTCTCTGCGTCTTCAGGATGCAAATACAGTTGAATCCAATGCCGAAGCAAGGAGCCGTCAGCTCCCTGCTTCAGCATTAGTACTAGTCGACTATAGTCTACTAATTTTAAAGCATCCGGCAGACGCCTATACAGCGACCGTGACAAAGGCTAAGGTATGGCCGAAACGTCTCTATGTAAAACCGCTTATGCTCTGTTATACTACATTTTACTTCATGACATGAAAAAAAACTTATGAATGAAATCCACTTTTGCATCAGGAATCTCTATGTTTTACTTTAATCCTGAGTGCTGAGGTTTTCTACATATCATATATGGACAGTGACGTCAGTGGCTCCTCCCGGAGAGGAATCACCGGCCACAGCGTGGCCAATGATCTGTCTGGGGCTTCCGCTCCTAGAGGGAGCCTCAATGGCGCTATATACAGGGAGTAGTGCTATATACAGGGGGTTGTGACGCTATCTATAAGGGGGTTGTGACACTATCTACATGGGCACTGTAGCAATATATGGGGCTGATATACAGGGGTCACTATGGCACTATCTATATGGGCACTGGCACTTTATATGTGGGCACTGGCACTAGGGGCAGCTAAGGGGGCCTTATAATGTATGGGGCAGCTATGGCAGAATTATACTGTATTGGGGCAGCAATGGGGCATTATACTGTATGGGGCAGCTATGGGGCATTATTCTGTATGGTGGCAGCTAAGGAAATACTACAAATTATGGTGGCAGCTACGGAGGCATTATACTGTATCAGTCAGCTTTAAGGGCATTATAATGTATGGGACAGCTATGCAGGCATTATACTGTACAGGGGAAGCTATGGGGGCATTATGCTGTATGGGGCAACTAAGAGGGTATTATACTGTATGGGGGCATCTGTGTGGGCATTATACTGAATGGAACAGCTATGGGGCATTATACTGTATGGGGGCACAAATGGGGGCTTTATGATGTATGGGGGCAGCTATGGGACATTATACTGTATGGGGGAATCTGTGTGGGCATTATACTACATGACGGCATCTGTGTGGGCATTATACTGTATGGGTGCATCTATGGGGGAATTATACCGTGTGGGGGCAGCTATTTGGCATTATACTCTGTGGGAGGCTGTATGGGGCATTATAATGTGTTGGGGGCAGCTAAGGGGCTTTATACTGTGTGGGGGGTTCTATGGGGTATTATACTGTGGGGGGGGTACTATGGGAGCATGACATTATGTGGGCTTAACCGGGTGTGTATGATCGGGGTTACATGTGTGGCTTAAAAGGAAATATATTGTTTCTTTTCTGCGATACTTGAAAGTTGGGAGGTATGCTAGAAGGCCAATGTTTAGTCAGAATCAGAACTAAATAAGAACAATATTTTATTGGGTATACATTATAATTGGATTTAAAAAGGGAGTCCCACAAGAACTGGAAGGGACCCTACCGTGAGGTATACATGTATACAATACAGGCTTAACAAGGATGCTGAGGTTACCCCAAATGAACAGAATAGCAGGACAGAGTATAACAATAAAGTGCCATAGTGCATAAGTTCAGTATTAACGTTCAATGTCATGTAACATTGTCAGCGCACATACCCATGTGATCTCTACCATCAGAGGGACGCTTTTCGGCTGAGAGCCTTCATCTGGTGGTGAAATGAAATAATAGGTTATATACAGTGGACTAGCAATGCGGGAGCGAGGGCTATGAGCTCAGCTTTTCTCCTACAGCGTTCTGCAATGTTTCTCCACTGAGGAGGGATGATATACCTGGTAGATATTCACAATAGAAAGTATATAGTCCATGATTGTCCAGCACGTTATAATGAGTTGTATATACTTCTATAGGATTGAATAAAGATGGATTTTTATCATTAGAATGCTTAGCCCTCAGCTGATGGTGGGTCCTTTATTACAGCCTATTAGAAAATACGAGTTTATGTTCAGGGACCGGAGACAATTTTCTTGAATATTGTAATACCGATTCACCCAGGAATATCTCACAATAATCGTCACACATAAGGGTTTCTATAGATTCACTTATACTGTTTATCGCAGTTTTGCCTCAGTGGTCATTTACTGCAGAACTCACATGTTACATTGTAGTAAATGGAATATTGAAAAACAGCCCCGACTTCAGACCCTGCCCCAAAAACCAGTCATCTAAACTGTCTGAAGACTGCTATGGTGTCTAATATGGTCAGCCCAGTCTTCCCTATGGAGTCGGCTGGCAGAGACAGGTGACTGGTGACTCTCCTGCGTTTACCAGCCTGCTCCATACTGCAATCCTAAGGAGGTAGAGGAGCGCGGTGCCACGAGATACACTGCTTTATTAGGCGTTCATGGATGTATTTTTTTTTATGCATTTAACCCTTCTGCTGCCAGGGGTATTGGACAATTTGGCACGTACATATAAAACCAAAATTACAAAATAAAAAAACAAAACATACTAAACCTATTTCTTTTCTGAAAGTGGACAGTGGGAACATTGTCAAAATGCCCCTCACCCCTTTATACACACAGAAACCTTCATGCAGTTTTGTTACAGTGTAATACTTTTACATAAGAACGCATACAAATGTATATTTGTGATTACAAGCCTGACCCAAGCAGAAACATAGATGCCCACACATCCTGTGAATAAAAGGTTAATATGGGCAGAGATCATTCCTACCACTTATGCCTATGTCTACATGCACAGATCTCCATACAATTACTGGAACTGAAGAGATCAAAAATATGGTTTTAAGTTGAATTTTTTTTTTTTTTTTTAAAGTAACAACCTAAAAACGCCAGGGATTACACACATTGATAAAAGTGCAGCCCCAAACACGATATATTTCCTTAAAGCAGACAAGCGGACGATTGCAGTTGTCCTGATGTGACAGCCATGTCCACCTTCACATAACTTTGTCAAGAAACCAAGATATACAGTCGGAGACATCCATAAATTCAGGGGAGATCGTCACAAATATTACACTTTCATTCTAGTAGAAACATCATTTATTGCAGGAAAGTGAAAACATTGTAACTTACATTATATTTATAAGCCCCTGACAAGAAGAGACAAGCCAATATTTAAAGGGGTATACGCAGCACAGACAACCTCTTAGATCAGGGGCGTAGCTAAAGGCTTACGGGTCCCGGCTCATGGGACCCCCAGGGGCGTAGCTAAAGGCTCATGGGCCCCGATGCAAAAATTCTTACTGGGCCCCCCCCCCACAAACTTCTCATGCCCGGCGGTCCGCAGCTTTCAGTTGCATCGCTGGGTCTCCTAAGTGACCCAACAATGCAGCACTAGCAGCCGGGGGCGTCACTAAGGCTGGGTTCACACACCCTATTTACGGACGTAATTCGGGCGTTTTAGCATTGAATTACATCCGAAAATGCGGCTCAAAAGCGTTGGCAAACATCTGCCCATTCATTTGAATGGGTCTTACGATGTTCTGTGCCGACGGTCATTTTTTTTTACGCGTCGCTGTCAAAAGGCGGCGCGTAAAAAAGTGCCCGTCACTTCTTCAGACGTAAATGGAGCAGTTTTCCATGGACTCCATAGAAAAACAGCTCCAATTACGTCCGTAATGGACGCAGCGAAAAACGCCTGCACATGCCACAGCTCCGTAATTTCAGCCGTAACAGACGCTGCCGTGTGAACATACCCTCAGGGCTTAAAATGTCAGGGAAATAGCCCCAATACATATGTGTCCGCCCAAAAAAAAAAAAAGTGTGTATAGGAGACAGCATAGCATATCTATAACACTACGACCCTATAAACTATGGATAGGATTAGATACAGTGGCTGAGCAGACAGTATCACACATGATAGGATTAGATACAGACTCAGAAGGCAGTATCACACATGATAGGATTAGATACAGTGGCCCAGCAGACAGTATCACACATGACAGGATTAGATACAGTGGCTGAGCAGACAGTATCACACATGATAGGATTAGATACAGTGGCTGAGCAGACAGTATCACACATGATAGGATTAGATACAGACTCAGAAGGCAGTATCACACATGATAGGATTAGATACAGTGGCCCAGCAGACAGTATCACACATGACAGGATTAGATACAGTGGCTGAGCAGACAGTATCACACATGATAGGATTAGATACAGTGGCTGAGCAGACAGTATCACACATGATAGGATTAGATACAGTGGCTCAGAAGGCAGTATCACACATGATAGGATTAGATACAGTGGCCCAGCAGACAGTATCACACATGACAGGATTAGATACAGTGGCTGAGCAGACAGTATCACACATGATAGGATTAGATACAGTGGCTGAGCAGACAGTATCACACATGATAGGATTAGATACAGTGGCTCAGAAGGCAGTATCACACATGATAGGATTAGATACAGTGGCCCAGCAGACAGTATCACACATGATAGGATTAGATACAGTGGCACAGCAGACAGTACCACACATGATAGGATTAGATACAGTGGCTCAGAAGGCAGTATCACACATGATAGGATTAGATACACAGCTCAGCAGACAGTATCACACATGATTGGATTAGATACAGTGGCACAGCAGACAGTACCACACATGATAGGATTAGATACAGTGGCTCAGAAGGCAGTATCACACATGATAGGATTAGATACACAGCTCAGCAGACAGTATCACACATGATTGGATTAGATACAGGGGCCAGCTCGCTGACATTGCGTCTCCAGCGCTGGACCCAGGCCAGGTAAGAATAATAATTTTGCTTCTTTATGTGTTACTGATTATTTTTGTGGTTTTTTACAGGTTCGGTTGTTGGACTTCAGATTCAATGACGGCGTTTTTTTTATTCTCAATAAAATGGTTAATGAGGGTTGTGTTTTTTTATTTCAATAAAATATTTTTTCTATGTGCTTGTATCTATTTAAACTTTATTATCACCGCCTTAGTAATGGCCGCCGGCTGATTGACAACCTCCATTACTAAGGCGGAGCTTAATGTTAGCAGGTGCAGAGGCTACACTAACCCCCATTATTACCCCGGTACCCACCGCCACCAGGAGTACTGGGAAGAGCCGGGTACGAACCAGTACCCGACCATCTGTAGTGACGGGCAGGCACCGGGGTGGCCGCAGGCTGGTAGTATTAGGCTGGGGAAGGCCAAAAACAGTGGCCCCTACCACCCTGGTAATGCTGCCTGCTGCTGCTGTGTTGTATCTGGCTGGTTATGAAAATTGGGGGGGACCCGACATCGTTCTTTCCAATTATTATTATTTTTTTTTTAAATGACGTGGGGTCCCCCCCATTTTTCATAACCAGCCAGATACAATAACGCAGCAGCAGCCTAGCATTACCAGGGTGGGAAGGGCCACTGTTTTTGGCCTTTCCCCTCCTGATACTACCAGCCTGCGGCCACCCCAGTGGCCGACCATCACTACAGATGGTCAGGTACTGGATCGTACCCGGCTCTTCCCAGCACCCCTGGTGGCGGTGGGTACCGGGGTAATAAAGGGGGTTAGTGTTCGCCTCTGCACCGGCTAACACTAAGCCCCGCCTTAGCAATGGATGCTGTCAATCAGCCGGTGGCCATTACTAAGGCGGTAGTAATATAGTTTAAAAACAAAGACATAGAAAAAATATTTTATTGAAATAAAAAAAAACACACACAACCCTCATTAACCATTTTAATGATAATAAGAAAAAAGCCGTCATCGAAGTCGTCCTGGAATCCGACGTAGTCCAACGACCGAACCTGTAAGAAAACACAAAAAATGATTAGTGACACATGTGTTAGGCTTAGATACAGGGCCCATGTGTGATACTGTCTGTGGGACCCTGTATCTAAGCCTACCACAACGTACAGGGTCCAGCAGACCGTAATCTTATACAGTATAAGATTACTGTGTGCTGGGGCCCAGTATCTAAACCTACAGTGTGGTAGGCTTAGATACAGGGCCCAGCAGACAGGATCACACATGGGCCATGTATCTAAGCCTACCATGTGATTGGCTTAGATACAGGGCCCAGCAGACAGGATCACACAATCTGTGATCCTGTCTCATGGGCCCCCTAAGCCTGATACATCGTAGGCTTAGGGGTTGTTCAGTCCCTAAACATTGATGGCCTATCCACAGGATAGGCCATCAATAGCTGATGTGTCTCCCGGGACCCGCAAATCAGCTGTTTTGAAGGGGCCGCAGCACTCGTACAAGAGCTGCTTCCCCTTCATTTCACTACTCGCCCACACTGTGAATGGCCGACACTGATTCACAGTGTGACTGGAATGAAGTGACAGGAATGAAGGGGAGCAGCTCTCGTACGAGTGCTGCGGCCCCTTCAAAACAGCTGATTGGCGGGTCCCGGGAGTCGGACCCCGCCAGTCAGGGATAACCTTACCTTCCTCTTCGGCCGCGGCGGGAGTTCTGTCGTCTCGCTGCTGTGTGCGGCGCATAGGGCTATGACGTCATGCGCTGCGCACAGCGCTTGACGTCAGGACCTCCGCTGCCATCCGGAACCAGGAAGGTAAGTAAAGTATGTTACTATAGTAACAGGGGCCCGCGGCCCGAGTTACTATAGTAACTTTTTATTGATGTGGTGCGGGGGGCCGTGGGCCCCCCTGGCTTCGGGGCCCGGTCGCAATTGCGACCGCTGCGACCCCTATAGCTACGCCAGTGGGGACCCCCAACTTCTCTTCATGGCCGATGTCCTGCATGTTTAAGCTGCATCCCTGGGTCTTCTAAGTGACCCCTCGATGCAGCACTAGCAGCCAGGGGCGACCAGTTGTGACCCCTATAGCTACGCCGCTGACTTTCATCCATGACCCCTTGGCTGATTTTGCCAGGGGAAGATTGAGCCGGCTTTAGGTTTACCCTGCAGTGAGTCTGCCAGTGCGGCAGCTTGTTAGCGGTTCTTTACTCTGACCTCCAGTATGACATCTATATGCTCTAATAGTAAATATGGACACGGGGAGTCCTGATGGGACAACCCCTTTATACATTTCTTCTCCTCTGACTGTCCACAATGCATATCTGCCCAAAGACGTTGCAGCCGTGTGTAGTGCTGAGCTCTCTTTAGTGTGACTGGCAGCTGTGCCCCCTGAGCCACAGATTGTCATGAAGACTCACCCCTGGAGACCCCCTGCAGCCCCCAACTTCACAGGTCAGTGCTGGGACTATTTACCTATACAGTGTACAGCATTATTCATCTGGGCACTGCATGCATTATGTGTTGGTGATATATGGCATTATGTAAACCAGGTACAGTATATACTGTGTGACCGCTGTATCCATTATTTATCTGACCACTGGATTACCTATTTATTAGGCCATTGTATCTTGCCATTTTTGGCCTTCAGGACCACATCATATTTTTGTGTTTTTCTTCTCGCCATTCTAGAATTTACAACATTGCAGCGGTATGAGGTCTTGTGGGACAAGTTGTACTCTCTATACGTACAATTCTGCATATACATTAGCCTTAATAAATTAGACTTTTTTAAGATAAGCAAAATAAAAACAATTCAACAATGACCTATATACAATGTGTCTGTGTGTGTGTGTGTGTGTGTGTGTGTGTGTGTCTGTGTGTGTGTCTGTGTGTGTGTGTGTGTGTGTGTGTCTGTTTGTGTGTGTCTGTCTGTGTGTCTGTCTGTGTGTCTGTGTGTTTGCTTGTTTGTGTGTGTGTGTCTGTCTGTGTGTGTCTGTGTGTGTATCTGTCTGTGTGTGTCTGTGTGTGTATCTGTCTGTGTGTGTCTGTGTGTGTCTGTGTGTGTATCTGTCTGTGTGTGTGTGCACGTGTGTGTGTGTGTGTGTGCGCGCGTGTATGTGTGTTTGTGTGTGTCTTTGTGTGTGTGTGTGTGTGCGTTCACACTTGCGCTTGCTCTTTGTCATTAGAAAAACCTGTTGGAGCCATTATACAGTGTCAGAGGAACAACGGATCATAATGGCTGTGTAACAGATCCTATAAAGATACAGAAGTCATGACGTCAGTGTGAACAGAGCTTTATTAACCGGTTAAGGACTAGGCTGTTTTACAGCTAAATGACCAGAGCAAATTTCACAATTTTGCTATGCGCTTCTTTAGATGACTATAACTCTGCAGGTGAATAAAGTTCATCTTTGAATTTTACACTCTTTTTAAAGGACAGATAGGGCTTTGTTTTAGTGGCATTTGTCAGTATATATCATTTTTATTTTTTTCTCTAAAGTGGGCAAAATTGGAAAAAAATGCAAGAATTTAGCAATTGCGTCAGTTTATGCTAGCATTTTTCACACACGGTATGGACCACGGACAAAATTCATCTCCTTTCACATTCTTCCACTTCTCCCGTGCATGGGGATACCAAATATGTGTGCCTTATTCACTGTGCGGGCATGTGCCAGGGCTTGGCATAAAAGGAGGCTTTTTGGCCTTTTCGGTCCAGGAATTTTGCATTTGATTTTATAGCCGCATACTGTTTTCTGGGGGGCCTAATGCTGCTGAAACATTAGAAACACCCCATAAATTACTTCATTCACACAAGTAGACCCCACAAGGTTTCCTTCAAGGGGTTTATCATATTTTTAGCATGTCCAGTTTTCTTCTGAAAGTTTTTTGAATAAGATGGAACAAAATAAAATCAGCGCTTTTTTAGCAAATGCGTCAGTTTAGGCTAGCATTTTTCACACACGGTATAGACCACGGACAAAATTCCTCTCCTTTCACATTCTTCCACTTCTCCCGTGCATGGGGATACCAAATATGTGTGCCTTATTCACTGTGCGGGCATGTGCCAGGGCTTGGCATAAAAGGAGGCTTTTTGGTCCAGGAATTCTGCATTTGATTTTAGAGCCGCATACTGTTTTCTGGGGGGCCTAATGCTGCTGAAACATTAGAAACACCCCATAAATGACTTCATTCACACAAGTAGACCCCACAAGGTTTCCTTCAAGGGGTTTATCATATTTTTAGACAGTCCAGTTTTCTTCTGAAAGTTTCTTGAATAAGATGGATCAAAATAAAATTAGCAGTTTATGCCAGCATTTTTCACACACAGTATAGGCCACGGCCAAAATTCATCTCCTCTCACATTCTGCCACTTCTCCCGTGCATGGGGATACCAAATATGTGGGCCTTATTATCACATAGAGATGTAGGAGGGCGGACGATAGAAGAAGCTTATTTCACAAAGCGCTTTTTTTCAAAGCTGGTTTTACAAAACTCAACAGAGTTTCTATAACACTTCCAAAATATCTGCTCTTGAAGCAGAAATCCCAAAATATTCATCTAGGGGTATAATGGGAATTTATTTTTTTGGGTTTTCTAAAATAAGAAATTGCAGGTTTATGCAAATGGAGCTCTCCAGCCAGGGCCGCCATCAGGAATTTCAGGGCCCCCTACAGCTAAATTTTCTGGGCCCCCCTACCGTGGCACCGCCTGTTAACGGTACTCCGTCCAGCACTATATCATGGTACCCAGGGCCGCCATCAGGGGGGGGGGGTATTATGGGTACTGATGTGAGAGGCCCGGCCAAACCTAATTGAAAGGGGGGCCCGGCAACTGCCGCGACTTGCCTTTGGTAGAAAAAAAACAAGCCCCTGCTATGGGCCTTTTTTTTTTTCACCAAAAGAATGTCGTGAGCTGCGGGCCCCCCTTTCAATTAGGTTTGGCCGGGCCTCTCACATCAGTACCCATAATACCCCCCCTGATGGTGGCCCTGGGTAGCATGGGGGTCATCATGGGGGCCGTCAAATACCGCCGCCCGTTCGACCGATCGCGCGCACCCGCAAACTCCCGCGCATTCGCACCCGCGACCGCCTGGAACCGCGCACCGAATTTTGAGGCAGATTTTGACCTGCCCACACTATCTTGCCGCGTTTTTTGCTGCGTTTTTTTGCCCGCGGCGATTGAGGACAGCAGACAAAAAACGCAGCGAAAAATGCATTTTCTGCCTCCCATTGATTTCGATGGGAGGTCAGAGGCAGAACCGCGGCAAGAAAGGACGTGCTGCTTTTTCTTTTTTCCGCGACTGGCTCCCAATGATTTCAGATTAAATCAATGGGAGGCAGTTTTTTGGTGCTGGAAACAGGAAAGGCAGGTATAAATAGACAGAGGGCGGGAGCTAGCTCCGTCCTGCCAGGCTGCGATAGGCTCTCCCACTCCTAAGCCTGCCATCCTGAGTGGTGGAAGATGGAGTCAGTCTCAGAGACACAGACTCAGGTGCAGACTGATTACCTATGGGAGTATACACAGAAGTTGTGCCTGGCAGATCCTTTACAGATTCCCAATATTTCTGTCAATCATGTCCCTCACAACCAGGCCTGTGCATTGAGCCATGTTTTAAAAAATACCACACTGTTCTGAATTATTAGATTTTAGTTAATTCATTGAAAATATATTTGCCCTACATTACATTTTTATTTTTCCCCTGATTTTACTCCAAGGGTGAGGGAGGGAATGGGTGGGGGGTGGATGTCATGTTTAATGTTTTCTAAAGTTCATCTGCTGGAGACAGGGCCGCCATCAGGGGGGTATTAGGGGTACTAGTGTAGGGGGCCCGGCCAAACGTAATTGAAAGGGGGGCCCGGCAACTGCCGCGACTTGCCTTTGGTAGAAAAAAACAGGCCCCTGCAATGGGGCCTGTTCTTTTCACCAAAACAATGTCGTGAGCTGCGGGCCCCCCCTCTCATCACCGCCGCGAAACACCGCTTGCGCGCGCGCGAACAACCGCAAGCGCGCTCCCGCGCGCGCATGACCGCAAGCGCGCCCCCACGCGCGAACGACCAGAGAGGGAGGCGGTGCGCCCGCAACACAAGTCCGATCTACGTGGAAGGACAGCAGCGGCGCACAGTTTACTTACCTGCTGGCCCGACTCCGCCTCCTCGTCCTCGTCCTCCGCCTCCTCGTCCAACTCCGCCTCCTCGTCCTCTTCGTCCGACTCCGCCTCCTTCTCCTCCTCCCTCTTCTCCAGAGCGTAGCTGCGTAAGGAGAGGGGGAGGAGTCCAGTTCTTGCGCGGCGGCAGGAGTTCGTCGATCAATTTTCTGGAGCCTGGAGGTGAAGGACGACATCTGGACCGAAGACATCGCCTGACGAGGACTGGAGTGGGAACAGTTCTTCTGACACAGTGAGTAAAATGTCTCAAAGTGCTGATTATGTATGGCCCTGTTCACACATAGTATTTTGCAGGCAGAAAAAAAATCTGCCTCAATATTCCTTAAAGAATTTTGAGGCAGATTTTGACCTGCCCACACTATCTTGCCACGTTTTTTTGCTGCGTTTTTTGCCCGCGGCGATTGTGGACAGCAGACAAAAAACGCAGGGAAAAATGCATTTTCTGCCTCCCATTGATTTCAATGGGAGGTCAGAGGCAGAACCGCGGCAAGAAAGGACGTGCTGCTTTTCCTTTTTTCCTGCACTGGCTCCCATTGATTTCAGATTAAATCAATGGGAGGCGGTTTTGGAAGTTGTTTGGTGCTGATTCTGACGCAGTGTCCGAGTCAATATCAAGGCCCAAAAACTCTGTGAACTGGGCCTTATTGTTAGGGCTTATTCAGACGAACGTGTAATACATCCGTGCAACGTGTGTGATTTTCACGCGCCTCGCACGGACCTATGTTACTCTATGGGGCCGTGCAGACTGTCAGTGATTTTCACGCGCCTCGCACGGACCTATGTTACTCTATGGGGCCGTGCAGACTGTCAGTGATTTTCACGCGCCTCGCACGGACCTATGTTACTCTATGGGGCCGTGCAGACTGTCAGTGATTTTCACGCGCCTCGCACGGACCTATGTTAGTCTATGGGGTCGTGCAGACTGTCAGTGATTTTCACGCAGCGTGTGTCCGTGTGTCCGCTGTGTAAAACTCACGACATGTCCGATATTTGTGCATTGTTGGCGCATCACGCACCCATTGAAGTCAATGGGTGCGTGAAAATCACGCCCAGCACTTCCGCAGCAGTATAAACTATGAATGAAAACAGAAAAGCACCACGTGCTACAAACATACAAACAGAGTGTCATAATGATGGCGGCTGCGCGAAAATCACGCAGCCGCGCATCATACGCTGCTGACACACGGAGCTGTTATGGACCTTTTGCATGCGCAAAACGCCACGTTTTTGCGCACGCAAAAATGCACACGCTCGTGTAAATCTGGCCTTAGGGTAGGAACACGCTAGGCATGAACACTGCGGATTTTATGCAACACATTTTATTGTGGAAAATCCGCAGCGTATTAGTCGCAGCAGAGTGGATGAGGTTTAAACAAATCTCATCCACACGCTGCAAAAAAAATGGAACTGCAGTGTGGCTTTTGGCTTTTTAAGCCGCAGCATGTCAATTTATTCTGCAGAATCGCTGCTCCTCTGTTGCGGAAATGCTGCGGTTCTGCCGCAAAAATCACAAATGAGAAGAAAAAAAAAGGCACTTTTTTAAATTTATAAAAAAGTTTAGACTTGCCCCGGCCGTAGTCCTGGTGACGCGATCCTCTATTCTTTGCGCAGCCCGGCCTCCTGTCATGACGTTTCATCCCATGTGACTGCTGCAGCGGTCACATGGTCTACAGCGTCATACCAGGAGGCGGGGCTACGTTCAGAAGAGAGAGATGCGTCATCTAAACTACGGCCGGGGCAAGTCTAAACTTTTTTTTCCCTGCAGGATTCCCGCAGCGGACACGCCTCACGAAACCTGCGCCACTATTTGGTGCGGTTTTGCTGGCGGAATTCCCTGCGGCTCCCGGGATAAGCTGTGTAGTTTTACTCAGCATATCCGCCTAGTGTGTCCCTTATGATGTCGCTCCTGGAGCTGCTGCCGGTCTCTAAATAGGCAATTGGTCCAGTAGAATTTGGAATTATTTTTTTTTGTGAACCAGCTTAAAAAAATACAAAACTTTTGTGTTAGGGCCTGTTCACATCACCGTTCGCTTCCGTTCCGGGGTTCCGTCTGAGGTTTCTGTCGGGTGAACCCCGCAACGGAAAGTGAAAGTGACAGCTTCCGTTTCCGTCACCATTAGCGCAGTCGACTACACTATTGATTCCGTCCGAAAACCTGCCAAAACGGTGACGAACGGAAACCATTAGCGATGTTTCCGTCACCATTGAGATCAATGGTGACTGAAACGGAAGCTGTGCTGTCACTTTCACTTTCCGTTGCGGGGTTCACCCGACAGAAACCTCATACATTGACATGCTGCGGCTTAAAAGCCACACTGCAGGTCCATTTTTTTTGCAGCGTGTGGATGAGATTTGTTTATATCTCATCCACTCGGCTGCGACTGTGATACGCTGCGGATTTTCTACAATAAAATGTGTTGCATAAAATCTGCAGTGTTCATGCCTAGTGTGTTCCTACCCTAAGGCCGGATTTACACAAGCGTGTGCTTTTTGCGTGCGCAAAAACGTGGCGTTTTGCGCATGCAAAAGGTCCATAACAGCTCCGTGTGTCAGCAGCGTATGATGCGCGGCTGCGTGATTTTCGCGCAGCCGCCATCATTATGACACTCTGTTTGCATGTTTGTAGCACGTGGTGCATTTCTGTTTTCATTCATAGTTTATACTGCTGCGGAAGTGCTGGGCGTGATTTTCACGCACCCATTGACTTCAATGGGTGCGTGATGCGCCAACAATGCACAAATATAGGACATGTCGTGAGTTTTACGCAGCGGACACACGGACACACGCTGCATGAAAATCACTGACAGTCTGCACGGCCCCATAGAGTAACATAGGTCCGTGCGAGGCGCGTGAAAATCACGCGCGTTGCACGGATTTATTACACGTTCGTCTGAATAAGCCCTAACAATAAGGCCCAGTTCACAGAGTTTTTGGGCCTTGATATTGACTCGGACACTGCGTCAGAATCAGCACCAAACAACTTCCAAAACTGCCTCCCATTGATTTAATCTGTAATCAATGGGAGCCAGTGCAGGAAAAAAGGAAAAGCAGCACGTCCTTTCTTGCCGCGGTTCTGCCTCTGACCTCCCATCGAAATCAATGGGAGGCAGAAAATGCATTTTTCCCTGCGTTTTTTGTCTGCTGTCCACAATCGCCGCGGGCAAAAAACGCAGCAAAAAAACGTGGCAAGATAGTGTGGGCAGGTCAAAATCTGCCTCAAAATTCTTTAAGGAATATTGAGGCAGATTTTTTTTCTGCCTGCAAAATACTATGTGTGAACAGGGCCATACATAATCAGCACTTTGAGACATTTTACTCACTGTGTCAGAAGAACTGTTCCCACTCCAGTCCTCGTCAGGCGATGTCTTCGGTCCAGATGTCGTCCTTCACCTCCAGGCTCCAGAAAATTGATCGACGAACTCCTGCCGCCGCGCAAGAACTGGACTCCTCCCCTCTCCTTACGCAGCTACGCTCTGGAGAAGAGGGAGGAGGAGAAGGAGGCGGAGTCGGACGAAGAGGACGAGGAGGCGGAGTTGGACGAGGAGGCGGAGGACGAGGAGGCGGAGTCGGGCCAGCAGGTAAGTAAACTGTGCGCCGCTGCTGTCCTTCCACGTAGATCGGACTTGTGTTGCGGGCGCACCGCCTCCCTCTCTGGTCGTTCGCGCGTGGGGGCGCGCTTGCGGTCATGCGCGCGCGGGAGCGCGCTTGCGGTTGTTCGCGCGCGCGCAAGCGGTGTTTCGCGCCGGTGATGAGAGGGGGGGCCCGCAGCTCACGACATTGTTTTGGTGAAAAGAACAGGCCCCATTGCAGGGGCCTGTTTTTTTCTACCAAAGGCAAGTCGCGGCAGTTGCCGGGCCCCCCTTTCAATTACGTTTGGCCGGGCCCCCTACACTAGTACCCCTAATACCCTCCTGATGGCGGCCCTGTCTCCAGCAGATGAACTTTAGAAAACATCAAACATGACATCCACCCCCCACCCATTCCCTCCCTCACCCTTGGAGTAAAATCAGGGGAAAAATAAAAATGTAATGTAGGGCAAATATATTTTCAATGAATTAACTAAAATCTAATAATTCAGAACAGTGTGGTATTTTTTAAAACATGGCTCAATGCACAGGCCTGGTTGTGAGGGACATGATGGACAGAAATATTGGGAATCTGTAAAGGATCTGCCAGGCACAACTTCTGTGTATACTCCCATAGGTAATCAGTCTGCACCTGAGTCTGTGTCTCTGAGACTGACTCCATCTTCCACCACTCAGGATGGCAGGCTTAGGAGTGGGAGAGCCTATCGCAGCCTGGCAGGACGGAGCTAGCTCCCGCCCTCTGTCTATTTATACCTGCCTTTCCTGTTCCTCCTTTGCTTGTGATTCTTCTCGTGTGATTTTCCTGGCCCAGCTACAGCTTCTGACTATTTGATCCTGCTCCATACTGACCCTGGCTTACTGACTACTCTCCTGCTCTGCGTTTGGTACCTCGTGCACTCCTGGTTTTGACTCGGCTCGTTCACCATTCTTGTTGCTCACGGTGTTGCCGTGGGCAACTGCCCCTTTCCCTTGCTTTGTGTTCCCTTGTCTGTTTGTCTCGTGCACTTACACGAGCGTAGGGACCGCCTCCAAGTTGTACCCCGTCGCCTAGGGCGGGTCGTTGCAAGTAGGCAGGGACAGAGTGGCGGGTAGATTAGGGCTCACTTGTCCGTTTCCCTACCCCCGTCATTACAGAATCTTTGCGGTGCCCGTCTTTTCTGCAGACGCGGCACTTTTTCTGCGGGTTGCTTCTGGTTGGTGTTGGGGGAATCCGACTGATGAAGTGTCTTTCAGTGAGTCGCGTGACATCCTCAGACTGGGGGCATTCTCTGGTGTCCTGAATGTCAAAAATGAGGCCTTCAATAATTTTTTCCTGGAAATCCAGGTATGTGTCTCTGCCTCTGTTTTTTTTGTAGAGCACAAATGAATTGTGGATTGCCACCTGTAACAAATAAATGGCCACTTTTTTGTACCAGGTTTTAGTTTTGCGTTTTACTAAATAGGGCTGTAAAACCTGGTCGCTTAAATCCACCCCCCCCCCATGTACTTGTTATATTCGGACACGCTCACTGGTTTGTGCTTGTCCGATGATGCCCCCCTTTCCCTCACTGCCACTGTTCCTGCGGTATGAATCGTGCTTAGCACATACACATCTTTGCGATCCCTGAACTTGACCGCCAGCAATTCCTCAGATGCATAAGCACAGGAGTCCCCCTTTACCATGCGCTTCCCCACTAATTGCTGTGGAAAACCAATTCGGTTTTTGCGCATGGTACCACATGCCCCAGTCCTTGCAGCATGCAAATGCCTAAACAGGGGCACACTGGAATAAAAATTGTCGCAGTACAGGTGGTACCCCTGCTGAAGCCGAGGCTGCATTATCTCCCACACGATCTTACTGCTGGTGGAAAGATCAGGGGGGCATCCAGGAACATTTATTGTGCGGTCCCGCCCTTCATAAATCCTGAAGGCGGTGGTATATCCTGACCCGCTTTCACACAATTTGTAGAGCTTAACGCCATATCGTGCCCTTTTGGAAGGTAGATATTGGCGAAAGCTAAGTCTGCCATGAAAGTTGAGGAGGGAATCGTCCACGCTTACATTCTGCTCAGGGGTGTAGAGTTGCAGAAATAAATTATTCAGGGAATTTATTAGCGGTCTTATTTTGAACAACCGATCCCGGTTTGCATTGGTACTTGGGGGGGCCTGTGCATTTGTCATTGAAGTGGAGGAACCTCATTATTGTCTCATAACGAGACCTGGGCATTACTGCAGAATATACTGGGGTGGCTTGGGCGGGTCTTGTTGACCAGTAAGACCTAATGGAGGGCTTTTTGACAATACCCATATTTAGGGTGAGCCCCAAAAATTTTTTTAATTCCTGCAAATTGGTGGGCGTCCAATCTCTGGCATGGGTGGATGAAGGTTTCTGCCTTATATATTGAGTGGCATATAAATTTGTTTCGTGGACAATCTGATTTAGGATGTCGTCCGTTATAAATAAATGGAAGTAATCCATTTGGACAAAATTTGTATTGTCCACGGTTATGCAAGGAGTGGCAGTAAATCCGTGGATTCTAGGCCCAAAAGATGGGGCAGGTGCCCATACAAGAGCCTGGACTGGAGGGACCAGGCTGTCCCGTGCTACAGCGCTACTTGGCCCTGCGCTTTCATGTTCTGCAGTTTCAACTGCATCAGGGACAACGTCCCCTGAAGATGAACCTGAAGTGACGCTGTCATCGTCACTACCTAAAACAGGTTCCATCTCGGACGCCATCTCTGATGCGGTCTCCGACTCAGACCACAGCATGGCGTATGCCTCCTCGGTGCTAAACAACTTCCTCGCCATAACGTCACTAACACTAACTAATATAACACACAAATTAACTGGTATATATATCTACACTACCGCTAACAAAAAAATAAACCGCTACTGCTATATATATTATATATATGTGGATATATATATATATAATTATATACTCCCTACCTGCCTATTCTAATAGAATAAAAGAAAGAAAGGTAGATAGATAGAAAAAAAGATAGATAGATAGATAGATTGTATAGATAGATAGAAATCTATCTATACAGAGAATGTTTTATAGTGTAACTGTATTTTTTTTCACTGTATTCTTCTGGCAGCAATTCTCCCGAGTCTCTTCTTCTCCTCAAACTGAAACAATGTGTGAGGAGAAGAAAAGAGGCAGGAGATTTACTGCCAGAAAAGTCAAAATAAAACAAATGTGGTCGCTGTGATAGGTTTTCACAGCGACCACATGTTCAGGGACCATCAGATTGGTCCCTGATACTCTGCCCAGTGCCCAGAGCTGTTGGTAACAGCGTGGGCACAGGGCTGTGTGCACACTGTTTTATATGCAGAAATGCATGTGATCGCTGTGATTGGTTGTCACAGCGATCACATGTTCAGGGGCCAAAACATTGGCCCCTGACATTCTGCCCAGTGTCCATGGCTGTTAGCAACAGCCAGGGCATAGAGCTGTGTGCACGCGATCGCGCGTGCACAGTCTCTGAAGTGCCGCCGTAATTAGTCTATACGGCGGACTTCAGAGACCCTGACCGCTGGCCGTATATATACAGCCAGCGGTCGGGAACCTGTTAATGTTTACTACTGTATAAAACAGTGCTAATAGAATGGGCATATGTAAGCTATAAAAAGGAACCATTTAGGGTATGTGCCCACACAAAATAAAAGACGTCTGAAAATACTGATTTTCAGACGTTTTTTTTTCAAAGTCGCGTTTTTTGCTGCGTTTTATACGGCCGTTTATGGAGCTGTTTTTCTATAGAGTCAATGAAAAACTGCACCAAAAACGGCTCAAGAAGTGACTTTTTTTGAAAAGGCCACGTAAAAAAACAGCCCTTCGGAGCAGAATGCCATATTTCCCATTGAAATCAATCGGCAGATGTTTGTAGGCGTTCTGCTTCCGATTTTTCAGCCATTTTTCAGGACGTTTACGCCCGAAAAACGTCTAACACTACGTGTGCATACCCTCAGACAGATCTGTCGGCTCCTTATGCTGCCCTGTCTGAGAGCAGTATAAAGTAGTGACAAACATGCTGATCTCAGCGTTCTGTCACTTACTCATTAATGTGCAGGCGTTTGTGAGAACTAAGGCCCCATGCACACCACTGGAGTTTTTATCCCTAATTAATGATGATCTGTGGACCCATTCATTTCTATAGGCCACAGCCACCTTTCCGTATATTTACGGATGTGTGTCCGGGCTGTAGAAGTGATCCACAAAATAAGTGATCCCTGCAAAATTGTGGTCGGTTACGGATGTGCATCTGTACCCATCCGTAAATGCGGAAGCGTTGCTATGCGACGGCAGGGGATTCTCCAAGAAAATAGCATCTGAGCGATCATGTGACCTTTTCAAGGGCTTGGGACACGTTGGTGGCATCATTTGTAGCCTCCATTTTATTTTGCGGATCCGTAAACGGATGCATTACAGACCGTATTTGCAAACATCGTACCACATATGCGGAAGACATGTGGATGACTACGGATCCGTATTTGCGGACTGTAAAAACACTACGGTAGTGTGCATGAGGCAAGAAGTCCAGTGATATTCATGCTCCCTCCCCCCGCCGCCCTCCAGCCGCTGACTGACACTTTTCTCCCTATAGACAACCTATACGCAAACACAAAAGCCCAAAAGTTAGCAAAAATAGTACATCTTTAATATATAATATTCAAAGTACAGTATATGAAAATAAGACTGTTAAACCAGGAGCATATTTGGACAGGGATACAGCAGAGGCCTCCTGACGAGGCCAGTCCTTTCTTTGGCGTAACGTGCATCGAGGTCTCTGTGTCTACCCAAACCACCACCTGCTACTAGGTCACCATGTCTCAGGGTATGTTCATCCTTTTGGCCTATTAAGGGCTCTCTTTTGCATAATATTGCCTGCCATTTTGGTCCTTACAAGTTTGTGCTAGGGTTTTCATATACATTCAGTGGCGTAACTACCGCCGTAGCAGCCGTAGCGACTGCTACGGGGCCCGCGGCATGAGGGGGCCCGTGTCGCCCGCCGGCACTGGCACCCACCATGGCCGCAGGCTCCGCTAGCAGCCTCTATGGCTGCTACAGCGGGACGCCACTGAACACTACAGCAGAGCAGGGAGGTATCTCCCCGCTCTGCCATTAAACAAAAGACACGTATCCCCTATCTACAGGACAGGGGATACATGTGTGATCGCTGGCAGCGATAGGGAGAACGGGGGACTGAAAGTCCCCTGAAGTTCTCCATCACAAACCTCAGACTTCCGGGATCTGTGTCGGCAGCTCCGTAAAAATGAATGGAGCGCCGGTCGTGCTTGTGCTCCTTTCATTTTTATTGAGCTGCCGACACAGACGCCGGAAGTCAGAGGTTAGTCATGGAGAACTTCAGGGGACTTTCAGTCCCACGTTCTCCCTATCAATGCCAGCGATCACACATGTATCCCCTATCCTGTAGATAGGGGATGCATGTTATGTGTAGGACACGCTATAGGTCGCATTTTTTTTTGGGGGGGGGGGCTGTATGGCGTTCCCTACAGGGGGGGTCGCTGTATGGCGTTCCCTACAGGGGGGGCTGTATGGCGTTCCCTGCAGGGGGGGGCGCTGTATGGCGTTCCCTGCAGGGGGGGGGGCGCTGTATGGCGTTCCCTGCAGGGGGGGCGCTGTATGGTGTTCCCTACAGGGGGGGGGGGCGCTGTATGGCGTTCCTAACAGGGGGGGTGGTGCTGTATGGCGTTCCCTACAGGGGGGGCTGTATGGCGTTCCCTGCAGGGGGGGTGCTGTATGGCGTTCCCTGCAGGGGGGGGCGCTGTATGGCATTCCCTGCAGGGGGGGCGCTGTATGGCGTTCTCTGCAGGGGGGCGCTGAATGGCGTTCCCTGCAGGGGGAGGCGCTGTATGGCATTCCCTGCAGGGGGGGGCGCTGTATGGCGTTATCTACAGAGGGGGACTGTATGGCGTTGTCTACAGGGGGGACTGTATGGCGTTCCCTGCAGGGGGAGGCGCTGTATGGCGTTCCCTGCAGGGGGGGGCGCTGTATGGCGTTCTCTACAGGGGGGCGCTGTATGGCGTTCCCTACAGGGGGGCGCTGTATGGCGTTCCCTACAGGGGGGGCTGTATGGCGTTCCCTACAGGGGGGGCTGTATGGCTTTCCCTACAGGGGGGGCTGTATGGCGTTCTCTACAGTGGGGGCTGTATGGCGTTAGCGCCATACAGCCCCCTCTGTAGATAACGCCATACAGTCCCCCTGTAGGTAACGCCATACAGTCCCCCCTGTAGATAACGCCACACAGTCCCCCTGTAAATAACGCCATACAGTCCCCCCTGTAGATAACGCCATACAGTCCCCCTGTAGATAAAGCCACACAGTCCCCCCTGTAGATAACGCCATACAGTCCCCCTGTAGATAACGCCATACAGTCCCCAGTGTAGATAACGCCACACAGTCCCCCCTGTAGATAACGCCACACAGTCCCCCCTGTAGATAACGCCACACAGTCCCCCCTGTAGATAACGCCACACAGTCCCCCCTGTAGATAACGCCACACAGTCCCCCCTGTAGATAACGCCATACAGTCCCCCTCTGTAGATAACGCCATACAGTCCCCCCTGTAGATAACGCCATACAGTCCCCCTCTGTAGATAACGCCATACAGTCCCCCTCTGTAGATAACACCATACAGTCCCCCTCTGTAGATAACGCCATACAGTCCCCCTGTAGATAACGCCATACAGTCTACAGGGGGGGCTGTATGGTGTTATCTACAGGGGGGCTGTATGGCGTTATCTACAGGGGGGACTGTATGGCGTTATCTACAGGGGTGCTGTAAAAAAGGCACTATCTACAAGGAGGGGGGGTTGTGTGACACCCAGGGGAGGGGGGGGGGCCCAGTCAAAAGTTTGCTATGGGGCCCAGTCTTTCCTAGTTACGCCCCTGTATACATTGGTCGGTATTACCTGACCAGTATATTTTCACTTTGCATATAGCTTGCCCTGCATAATTCTTTGTTCATATAATCCTTATATCTATTTACTCTGTATATGTGGGTGTTATATATGTTCTATGTCTGTATTCTACTACAGTGGTTGTCTGTGGGTGGTTGTAATGTATAACACATGGCACGTCCCATCTTGCCCTTGCTGTATTCCTGTATAAATATGGTCCTGATTTAGCAGTGTTATTTTCATATACTGTACTTTGACTATTATATAGTAAAGATTTACAATTTTTGCCATCTTTTGTGCTCTTTTGTATTTGCATATTGGTTGTCCACTAGCTATTGAAGAGGCCCTTCCCTTGTTCTAGTTTGGAGGTATTTTGTAGGTTGTATACCTTTCTGCCTACGCACAGTACGGGTAGTAACACACGCGACGTAAGCACTGCAGTTCTTCCGCAACGGATTAATTGAAGAAAATCTGCAGCGTATTACAGTAGCAGCAGTGTGGGTGAGACTTCAACAAATCACGTCCCCACACAGTGGAAAAAAGACGCCAAAAAACGCACATAAATTGACCAGCGGTGCAGTTTCTTCAGCCGCAGCATGTCAATTAATGCTGCGGAATCACAGCCCTTCCGTTGCAGGTTTTCCCCGGGAAGGGGAGGGGGAGGTCAGCAGGGGGCGCTCTGCAGTAGCTGCTCAGAGTTCATCAGGACAGCACAGTTGGAGGAGCTTGGACTGTACCACACAGAGACAGGGATGGGCTCTGCTCTCTGTCCATCCAAATATAAGAAAAACAAACAACTTTCTCTGTTCTGCCCTAAAACATTGTTTGATTGGCCGGACTGTCGGCATAATAATAGGGAGCAATCATTACAGGACAACATATTGCAGTTACCTGTTAGGCTGGGTTCACACACCCTATTTACGGACGTAATTAGAGCGTTTTAACCTCGAATTACGTCCGAAAATACGGCTCCAATGCGCCGGCAAACATCTGCCCATTCATTTGAATGGGCTTTACGATGTTCTGTGCCGACGGTCATTTTTTTTACGCGCCGCTGTCAAAAGACGGCGTGTAAAAAAGACGCCCGCGTCAAAGAAGTGCCTGTCACTTTTTGGGATGTAATTGGAGCCGTTTTCCATTGACTCCATAGAAAAACAGCTCCAATTACGGCCGTAATGGACGCTGCGAAAAACGCCTGCACATGCAATTACGTCTGAAATCCGGAGCTGTTTTCTCCTGAAAACAGCTCCGTGATTTCAGCCGTAATGGACGCTGCCGTGTGAACATACCCTCATTATCAGACAGCAAGCCAGAGAAAACGAGAACAAGTGTAATAAGGTACAAATACCCTCTCCTCATAAGTGTCTCATTTGTAGATGTCCCCATAATAGTGTCATACACAGATCTCCATAAACAATGCGTCATCCGCAGATGTCCCCATACCAATGCGTCATCCACAGATGTCCCCATAACAGTGCATCTTCCACATATGTCCTCATAACAGTATCATCCACAGATGTCCCCATAACAGTATCATCCACAGATGTCCCCATAACAGTATCATCCACAAATGTCGCCATAACAGTATCATCCACAGATGTCCCCATAACAGTATCATCCACAGATGTCCTCATAACAGTATTATCCACAGATGTCCCCATAACAGTATCATCCACAGATGTCCCCATAACAGTATCATCCACAAATGTCCCCATAACAGTATCATCCACAGATGTCCCCATAACAGTATCATCCACAGATGTCCCCATAACAGTATCATCCACAGATGTCCCCATAACAGTATCATCCACAGATGTCCCCATAACAGTATCATCCACAGATGTCCCCATAACAGTATCATCCACAGATGTCCCCATAACAGTGCGTCATCCACAGTAGTTGAGGTTTCACCTTATTTGTTTGTTTGACAGCCTGCCGTTGACCTAAACATTATTAAAAAATTGTTTGCTTACTCTATTAAAAATGTTAGCATACTATTTGGTCTGAATTTATTTTTTCTCATTTTTTTTCAACTAAAATTAGGGTGCATCTTATTGTCCGGGGCGTCCTATAGTCCAAAAAATACTGTATATAATTTTTTTATTTTAAATTATTTTTTTGAATTAAAGAATTAGGGCATGCCCCCACGTGGCGGATTTCCTCCGCAACTGTCCGCATCAATGCCGCACCTAATCCGGGTTGCGGATTACGGCTGCGGATCTGCCCAAAATGTGCAGTAAATTGATGCGGACTAGCTGCTGCGGACTGCGGGAAAAGTGCTTCCCTTCTCCCTATCAGTGCAGGATAGAGAGAAGGGACAGCACTTTCCCTAGTGAAAGTAAACAAATTTCATACTTACCGGCCGTTGTCTTGGTGACGCGTCCCTCTTTCGGCATCCAGCCCTACCTCCCTGGATGACGCGGCAGTCCATGTGACCGCTGCAGCCTGTGATTGGCTGCAGCCGTCACTTAGACTGAAACGTCATCCTGGGAAGCTGGACTGGAGACAGAAGCAGGGAGTTCTCGGTAAGTATGAACTTCTATTTTTTTACAGGTTGCTGTATATTGGGATCGGTAGTCACTATCCAGGGTGCAGAAACAGTTACTGCTGATCGCTTAACTCTTTCAGCACCCTGGACAGTGACTATTTACTGACGTCTCCTAGCAACGCTCCCGTAATTCCGGGAGCCCCATTGACTTCCTCAGTCTGGCTGTAGACCTAGAAATACATAGGTCCAGCCAGAATGAAGAAATGTCATGTTAAAAAAGCAAGACGCATCCGCAGCACACATAACATGTGCATGACAGCTGCGGACTTCATTGCGGAATTTAGAATCTCCATTGAAGTCAATGGAGAAATTCCGCCATGAGTCCGCAACCAGTCCGCCGCTGCTCCGCAACAGACAGAGCATGCTGCGGACACCAAATTCCGCTCCGCAGCCTATGCTCCGCAGCGGAATTTTACGCATCGTCTAAACAAACACTTCTAAATTTAAGTGGAAGTCAATGGAGAAACGGCTCCGCTGCGGATTAACGCTGCGGAGTGTCCGCAGCGGAATTCAAGTGAAATTCCACCACTTGTGAACCCAGCCTTATGGGCCTAAGCTATGTCGCGCAGATAGCTGTGCGACATAGCAGACTCCCATGCGTCACATAGTTTGTAGTTGATTCTTGCGTAGCTTAGGGTATGTTCACACGCACTAATTACGGACGTAATTCGGGCGTTTTTGCCCCGAATTACGTCCGAAAAAAGCGCCTCGATAGCGCTGACAAACAACTGCCCATTGAAAGCAATGGGCTGACGTTTGTATGTTCACCCGAGGCGTATATTTACGCGCCACTGTCAAATAACGGCGCGTAAATAGACGCCCGCGTCAAAGAAGTGACCTGTCACTTCTTGGGGCGTAATTGGAGCCGTTATTCATTGACTCCAATGAATAGCAGCGCCAATTACGTCCGTAATGGACGCGGCGTTCAAGCGCCTGCACATGCCGTTACGGCTGAAATTACGGGGATGTTTCCTCCTGAAAACATCCCCGTAATTTCAGCCGTTACGGACGCTGTAGTGTGAACATACCCTAACCCTCCTGTGTACACATGGGGCTCAGCTATGTCGCACAGACAGCTCTGCGACATAGCAGACTCTTGACTTAAGGTATGTTTGATGCGCTTGCTATCTATGACCTTCCACCTCCCAATACCAATAAGAGACCACAACTTGAAATTGGTGTAAAGGCCACAGCAGCCATCTATTAAATACACAACTTTTTATGCAATAAAATAGCATAATCGTAACATATCACAAAAAACACTCCACAAATGAACATCCTGCACTATTCTTCAAACATTCTCCAGTTAAAGGATCCTTGAAGGCACTTCAGGCATTATATCAAAAACTCCATCCTTTCCTTGTCAGGTCTGGACTTATTGCCCTACAGCCGTACTGCACCTGACCCGAGGGCACCAACCATCTCCAAGACCTCTCCCTTCCTGGGGACCCTGCCCATCAGGAATGTATACAAAAAGAGCTGGGTAACCACTCCCCAGCCCCTCCAATACTACCCAGGGTTAAACGCCCCGAGTTCTTTTCCAACCATCTTCAATGTTGTTCTCCTTCTTCCCATTACGTGCCTTCAAAGACCCCTCCTCCCGCAACCACGACATTCATGTGTGACACCTTACACATGATTGTCCCTCCACAACCGCAGGGCTTTTTCCAGGCCGTCCTTGATGCCCAGTGTCCACATATCCAAACCCACGTCATTCAAATGAACGCCATCCGCTCTCAGAAAACCAACTTCACTGCCCTCCAACTCTCTATGACGTACCACAACACCACCATTGCACGCCACAAATCTCCCAACCACTTTGTTCACCTTTGCTCTAGCCTTATTCAAACTGTGAACCGAACGGGCCTTACGCCACACCTTGTGAGCAACAATATCCGACCATACAATAATCAATCATGGAAATGATGACCACAACCGCAACAGATCTAGCTTAACATCACGCATCAAATCCCTAGATGACCTTATACCCAAGTCATTGCCTCCAAGGTGCACAACCAAAATATCAGGCGCTCTATCCAACCCTGCGTAGAACTGGAGTTCTGGCAACAACCTGCACCACAGCATGCCCCTCAGACCCAACCATCTGACCTGAACCTCTGACTGATCCAGGCTCAACTGCCGTCCCGCCGGACGAACATCAGCCCGTACACCTCCCCAGTGCACGTAGGAATGCCCCATAATCCAGACCAAGCAGGGGCCCGCACCTAGAACAAAACAGTAAGATAGCAACTCCATGTCCCACCTCCAGCACAACTTATCCCCACCGCCTCAAAGCAAATGAGGCCGCACATACAGCCTATATCTGTCTGACTCCCACCTACCTATCTTCTTGACCATAACTGGGGATAAACCCCACCTAGCTGCTTCCGTAGCCGCACCAATCCTAAAAGAGTGAGAGCTAAACCCCGCTCCACCCCTGCCTGACAACAGGATAAATTTTTTGAAAACCTGAGAAAACTGGAATTTAGACAAAGACATCTGCATGAACCAACAAGGATGTCGACCCCTCCGGCCTCACCGCAACAAACTCCTGGAAACAGTGAACCGGGCACACCCTTGATCCTTGTAATTCATAAAAGCGCACCAAAAAACCTCTTCCTTCTTGATCCGTCTTTGATCTACGAAGCAAGCAGGATAAGCAGGAGCCATCCAATTCAACGTCCGCGTACAATAAGCCCCCAGCTATATGCTTACTGGCCGACACCAACTCCGATATCCTGAAAGCCCCAAAAAAAGCTAAAGAAAAAGCCAGCGAAAATAAACGTACTTCAAAACCTGAAACACAAACAGACTTCAATAGCTCACAAATCGCTTCCAAGATCTCAAAGGAAACCGGCTTCCTATGGTCCCTAAATGCGGAACCCCTCCTGAAACCCTTCATTGCTTGCCGAACCAGGAAGGACTTAGTCACGTCCTCCTCCCCTCTGATTTTAAACCAAAAAGCTAATGCAGACAAACTCCGAGCGACCGCTGATGAAGACACCCCCTTACTGTAAGCATTCCCTATAAAGTATAACAAGCACGCCCGATCCGAAATACCCACCTGCGCATCCTCCAACAAAGCCTCCCATACCTGCCATACCGCACCATACCTCTTCCACGTAACCGCGCTAACTGACTTCTCTACGAGCGACATTGCCATCATCATACCACCTTCCAAAGATGCTCTGGGCAAGCCAGGCCATGAGTCTCCGCCCCCGGCGCCAGCAGACGAAACCTGTCCCACTGTTGACGAGAAAGGGAATCAGCCACTGAATTAAGCACCCCTGGAACATGAACAGCCACAAAATGCGCATTCAAAACCAAGCCTTTAAAAATTGTGCAATAGTCGCACGACCGGCGGAGAATTCGCCGTCTGTGCATTAACGACCTGAACCACTCCTAGGTTATCACATACGAAGCGCACTCTCCTGTCCCTCAGACAATCCCCCCAAAGCTCTGCAGCCACCACGATGGGGAATAGTTCCAACAAAGCCAAGTTATGGACGAAACCACATTCATCCCATGCACGTGGCCAAACCCCGCACACCACTGCCCCTGGAAATATGCCCCAAAGCCACAAGCACGTGATGCATCCATAAAGAGCTCCAAATCCACACTAGACACCGGCCAATACATGAGCACAGACCGCCCATTGTAGCTCTGCAAAAACTCCCCCCATACCAACAAATCCGCTTACAACTCCCCCGACAACCTAATAAAATGATGAGGCGAATGAACCCCTGTGGTAGCACTAGCCAACTGCCTGCAAAACACCCGCCCCATGGGCATAATCCTACATGCAAAATTCAAAATGTCCCAATAATGATTGCAAATCCCGCAACTGGATCTTTTTTCAGCGTAGCGCACTTGCCACCAACTCTCTCAACTCCAGCAATTTATCCTCTGGCAAGCGACATTCCATTTTATCCGAATCAATCATTATCCCAAAAAACTTGATGACAGTTGTAGGTCCCTCAGTTTTTTCCGGCGTTAGGGGTACCCCAAAATCCTTTGCCACTCGTTCCATAGTATGTAGCAATCCTGCACACTCATAGGTAGCTGGCGGACAAATAAACAAAAAATCATCCAAGTAATGCAGTGCCGATGGCACCTGCGCCTCACGCCGAACCACCCACTCCAGAAATGTGCTAAACATCTCAAAAAAAGCGCAGGAAATGGAGCAGCCCATCGGGAGGCAACAATCCACTAAATACCCCTCCTGCCAATAACAACCTAACATACAAAAACTGTCCGGGTGCACCGGCAATAAACGAAACGTGGCCTCAATGTCAGTTTTCGCTAACAGTGAGCCTTGTCCATACTTGCGAACCCAAACAACCGCCGCATCAAATGAAGTATAACTAACCGCGCACAGGGCAGGATTGATGCCATCGTTCACCGACTCCCCTTCCGGATAAGATAAGTGATGAATAAGGCGGAATTTGTTCATCTCTTTTTTAGGAACCAAACCCAACGGGGAAACCCACAAACTAGGAACAGGCGGGGAGGAAAACGGGCCAGCCATGCGGCCCAAAGCCACCTCCATCATTAACTTATCAGTAACCAGATCAGGCCGCGCCAAAGCAGACGACAAATTACGGACCACTCCATCATGTCCAGCCAACGTACACGGAATCCGAAAACCCTCAGAAAAAAACAACAACTCTGCCACTTTTTTATTTGGATACTCCCCTAAAAATGGAAGCATCCTTTCCACCTTCACTGGCGTCGCCCCTCTCCTGCTCAGTATCTCCCTGCCTGCCCTTATGCTTCTTGAAGCATCTGGACAATCCATGGGCGCCTCCGCAAACCGGAGCACTCGTGCTTGTACCGACAGTCTGGTCCAAACTTACAATGCCCCTCATTAAATTGTCAGCAACATCCTTTTCCCGAGGAAGCTGACCGACCCGTTGCTAACCCCTGCCCGCCGGCCGCATCCCAAAAGGGCTGATGCCCCTGTTTTGGAGCCGACATTAATGGCATCCACAAACTAATATCCTTGTGATCCCATCTCAAGGAAGGGCGCACCGACTTCCGCTGACGAAACTGCTCGTCATACCTCAATCATGCTTTACCGCCGTATACCCGATACGCCTCCCCCACTGAATCCATATAACAAAACAGCGCCGAACAATTCTCCGGCGCCTTTTCACCCACCACGCTAACCAAAATAGCGAAGGCCTGCAACCAATTCGCAAACGTCCTAGGAATGAAGCGATAACGACGACGCTCCTCCTCCTTCTTAGTCTCATCTAGTTTCCACCGGTCCAGGTTAAACTTTTCTAACGGCAATAACGCAAAAATCTCCACATATTCGTCTTTCCAGATCTTGTCCCTAATCTCAGCCTTCAAATGCGCCCCAAGCGGGCCCTCAAAACACACGTACACTTCGGCCTTCACCGCGTCAGCCAAGCGCACGTCCTACACAACTTTTTTAGATGTACCAGCCCCCGCATCAACCGACTTATCTAATTCCACCACGGCGCCCGCAGCCGGCGCCACCTCACTAGCCACCGCAACCCCCGCCGCAGCCGCACTTCCACTCCACCGGCCCATCCAAAGCCCTGCCACCCGCTTCTGGCGTGGCATAGATAGACAGACAGCCCTGGCTTACAAGTCCTTCAGCAGGGCTGTCATCCGAATCCTCCTCTCCTCTCGCTGTGGGGCAAGATGGCCGCTGTCCCCCCCTGCCGGAAGGGGCATGACGTCACTGACGGACCTGGACCGGGTACTTCCGGTCCCCGCTGCATGCCTCCCTGCTCCAGCATGAGGCGATCTCATCCTCCAATTCGAGCCCGCCCGCCTCTTCCTGCGGGCCGGGCCTGGCGTCCGCTCGTCCTTCTGATGAGCTCCTCCGACGCCCGGAACATCCGCGCCAGAGAGAGCCGTCACTTCCGGTCCCGCCCTCACTTCCGGCCTTGTTGTTGAAGACAGGAGGAGGGAAGATGGGCGCGGCCCCCCCTCCTGTCACCTCCAATCCCGCCCGCCTGTCGGGATTCCTCCCGAACCTCCGCGGCCCTGCGCCTGGCGATAGCTCAGGACCTGGAGGAGGAGGGTCCCTGGAGGGGCTTCCACGGCGCCGACAGGACTGAGGCGTTACCTCGGGTGAAGGCCTCTCCGGAGGCCTGGAACGACTGCTGCTACGTCCCTCCACACTCTTCACTCGCGCCGCTGGGTCCGGAGGAAGAGCCCCAGAGAACAGCTGCTCCAGCCACCCAGGACCGTGCTGCAGCGCTGCGTCTCTGATCCTGGCCATCATGGTCTCAAGTGAAGCCTCCATGATAAGGTAAGTGAATAACTGTTTTGTTTTTTGTTTTTTTTAAATCAGTATCACACACAAATCTTTTCTCCTGTTGTCCTGCGGGAAAGAGGGCTGCCTCTATCCAGCATGGACTTATATACACTATACTCCTCCCACAAACATATAGATACATTTGCACACCAGCCCCCCTGCACTTAACCCTTTTACTCCCTATACACATAGCCTCAAACGTAATAGCCTAAAACCCCAAACCACCCTTTTATGCGCTCTCTCCATTACGGCTGCGCCTACATTACGTTGGGCTGTTCCTGAATAATGATTTAGGCGACCAATATGGTAATTCTCTGTAGTCAGCCAACAAGGCGTGAACTACAGTGAATCCCCCTGGGTGGAGCCAACTTCACAGCCTCTGATGCTGTCCAATCAGCGCGAAGTATCTTATGACAAGCCTTGTCCAATCACCACGCAGGGAGAAGAAGTTTTCTAACCAAACGCATTTGTTCTAAACTGCCTCGCTCTGGAGACGGGGAGGGAGCGGGGTAAAGGTAATATATGTAAACGGGATGTTAGGACTTGGTGACAGCTACTCCTTCAAAAATGAATTCTGTCCCTTAAATAAATTCAGAGACAACAAAAAGACACCTAAATATTAGATCCTCAGAATAGACGCCCCCCCCCCCATTTACCACTCACATGTCTCACACACAGATAGTACAAACACTTCACCGCATAAGCACTAGATACACACACACTACTCACAACACAACTCTAAACAAGTATCCCACAGCGTCCCATGTATACCCCTCCTCATATACTGCTCCCCATTTACCCCCCTCCTCACACACTGCTCCCCATGTACCCCCCTCCTCACACACTGCTCCCCATGTACCCCCCTCCTCACACACTGCTCCCCATGTACCACCCTCCTCACACACCGCTCCCCAGGTGCACCCCTCCTCACACACTGCTCCCCATGTACCCCCTCCTCGCACACTGCTCCCCATGTACACCCCCTCCTCACACACTGCTCCCCATGTACACCCCCTCCTCACACACTGCTCCCCATGTATCCCCTCCTCACACACACTGCTCCCCATGTACCCCCTCCTCACACACTGCTCCCCATGTACCCCCTCCTCACACACTGCTCCCCATGTACCCCCTCCTCACACACACTGCTCCCCATGTACCCCCCTCCTCACACACTGCTCCCCATGTACACCACCTCCTCACACACACTGCTCCCCCTGTACCCCCTCCTCACACACTGCTCCCCATGTACCCCCCTCCTCACACACTGCTCCCCATGTACCCCCCTCCTCACACACTGCTCCCCATGTACACCCCTCCTCACACACTGCTCCCCATGTACGCCCTCCTCACACACACTGCTCCCCCTGTACCCCCTCCTCACACACACTGCTTTCCATGTACCCCCCTCCTCACACACCCTGCTCCCCATGTACCCCCCTCCTCACACTGCTCTATCTCTTTTTCAGACCACTCATTACCTCCCACCTCTCTGCAGCCTTCTTGTATCTTTTCTCCCTGCATAGAGATGCATTAGAAGTAAGACCCTCCCCTTTCTGAGGTCACCTGACCTCCACTCTGCTTTCTATCACTTTACTATCCTCCTCAGTGGTTAAGAACCTTTGTCATGTGACTGTGATGTCACCAAAGGTCCTATTCCTCTCCTAGTTGATGTTTTGGGGTCATTTGCGCAAAATCGAGGCAAAAACGCAGCGTTTTTTTGTAAATGCGTAGAGACATTTAGAGACAATGCAGTTATGCACAAATCATGCTCAATTTGCAGCAGTTTTGAAGTAAAGATTCAAAAATATAGAAAAAAATATGCCTGGGCCCCCCTGAGTTAATCAGAGACTGGGGCCTGGAACATGTGCTCCAGGAGCACCAATGATAATCCGGCCCTGGCCACAGCCCTTTTTCAGGTTTTCATTTTTGTTTTTTCCTCCCCACCTTCCAAAAGTCATAACTTTTTTATTTTTTCGTCGATATAGTGCTATGAGGGCTTGATTTTTGCGGGACGAGTTGTAATTTTTCTTTGCACCATTTACTGTGCCGGATATTGTACTAGGAAACTGAGAAAAAATTATTTGTGGGGTAGAAAAGGAAAGAAACAGTGATTCCTCCATTGTTCTTTGTGCATCGTTTTTACAGAGTTCGCTGTGCAATTCAAACAACATGTTAACTTTATTCTGTGGGTCAATACGATTACGGCGATACCAAATATGTATGGTTTTTTTTCTGTATTTTACTACTTTTACAAGTAAAAACCTAAGTGTAAAATATAAAATGTATTTTGTGTCGCCAAATTCCGAGAGCCATAACTTTTTTATTTTTCCGTCGATTATGTAGTATGAGGGCTTATTTTATGCGGGATAAGCTGTAGTTTTTAATGATATCATTTTGGGGTACATGTGACGCTTTGATCACCTTTTATTTCATTTTTTGTGGGAGATTAGGTGACCAAAAAATTTAGATTCTGGTGTGTACAATTTTTTTTTTTCCGGCGTTCACCGTGCGTGTGAAATAATGATATAATGTAATAGTTCAGACTTTTACGGACGCGGCGATGCCAATTATATTTATTTATTATTTTACTATGCTCTAGGTGGAAAATGGGAAAAGGGGCCTTTTTGAACTTTTAATTTTAATTATTTTTTTTTACATTAAAAAAACGTTATTGTACTCATTTTTACTTTATTTTTTTATTAGTCCCCGGACTTCAACCAGCGATACTAAGGTATTGCAGTATATCGTGACTCTGACCGGAGGCAGGGCTTAATAGGAGCACAAAGATGGCGGACCTGGGGTTCTTCATTAGGCCCCCAGGCAGCCATACCAACCATCGCCCCCCCTGTGATTGAGTTGCGGGGGGCGCGATGAACTGTTAGAGCGTGTCGCCCCCCTCTTTCTAACGATTTAAATGCTGTGGTCGCTATTGACCGCGGCATGGAGCGGGTTCACTCCGTGAGCCCGTTCCAAACCTTCCCTTACCTAACTTTGGTGTATGGATACGTCAAATGTTGGGAAGGGGTTAAAGATTATTTTAATAACCAATTAACGGTAATATTTAGAGATACATACGATTTATTGATCGTATTTGGATTGTTGATAGGACAGGTTACGTGTGCAACCCTGCACTATGACCCTGTGTGACGTCTGCTCTTCTGATTATATAAATAATTGTCAACGTGAATTATAATTTTCCATGCCTGAAAAATTTGAGGCAGCGCTCAAATGGACGGTGAAAAATAAGAAGCATTATTCACCTAAATGTGCAACGCTTCCTCCTCAATTGAGTTGGTCTAAAACATCGCACATGTGGGTGATACAATACTATTTCTCATTTGAACACATTAGCTTTTCTTTGATATTACTTTTCTAGTCACCCTGTATTTATATATCCCCCCTCTTATACTATGGTATCTTCTTTGTACACCATGGTGCCATAATGTGATGACTTCATAAAGCAGATATGTCATCCACCTTCTTGACCAATCATGGTATATTCTTCCATGGTGTCATAGTGTGATGACATCATAAAGCAGTCATAGGTTAACTTATCACTTTCTCCTTGATTTGACCTCTCTGATTATGGCGAGTGTACTGAGCAGAATGCTTATTTTCTGGCTTATCTTTGCTTTATTTGTTGCTGAAACAGCAGCATCTGAGAATGACCGACCATCCAGGTCTTCTCCCATCCCAGCTTATGCTGAAGGTAAGAACAATGTCCTTTATTATATGTAATATGGAAGCTTGTAGATAGAAATGCCGCAGTTGTGGATTCTCTAGTGTGAAGGACTCCCTTTTATTACATGTGTTTTATACATAGGGGTGATGTCAAGTGGGTGACCTCTTAAAAGCAGATCTCCAGGACCCCCCGTTATTACGGCTCATTTGTCTCAGTACATGGGAGGCCGTTACCTTACTGTAATATACATGTTATGTGCACATAGTATATACTTATCTCTGATATTGATAGAAATGTAATGATAAAGGAGGTGAACTCTTTACCAGTGACTACAGATGTACAATGTAGGACCCTCCAGTAATCCACAATCTGCTATTACATATCACTACGATGTTTGGCCCCAGATGTCACCAATGATAATAAAAGGTCATGTGTTTCATTCTTTTCTTATAGGAGAAACACAACGTGATTTTCTCAGGGGTTTGAGACAACTCAAACAAATCATGGATGAATTTCAGTCCGTACAAGGTAAGTTTATTTATTGCCACCATTTTATTCTACAATTGTCCTCCCATCTTAAAGGGGATAAAATCTCTGTTATGTCAATCACATAGTGATCACAGTGACCGGACCCCCAACTAATCTAAGAACAAGGGGGTCCTGTCCCCATACTGTAAATTATAAGGAATATTAGAAGTCATGTAGAAATGTCCTCAGCCGGCAGCCTGTTATATGTCATACAGCTCCCTGGTGACATCTAATGTTCTTCTCAGTTACAGTAGAAGATACATAATCCCGTATATAATAATAACAAATTGATACTATAAACATATGATGTATATTATACTCAGGATAGATAATACAGGAAACATAAATAACCAATAAATGGAATGTCCTTCACATAGGAACATCTGAGGTACAAACTGAAAAACCTAAAACACGTCTGAGGAAAATTGTGGTGACTCTTCCTCCGACCATCGATGGTAAGTGTCTTCTGGACGTCTTCTGTGTCTTCAATGGCAGAAAACTCATTATATTCATCATTTACATTGTTTATTTGATTTTTCTATAATATATTGTTTTATTATTTACAGAAAAGACGTCTGGCGAGATAATAAAACCATCGTCCATCGCCGTGCCAACATCCCCTGCATGTAATATAATAATACATTATAGAACAGACTCATATCTATCCATAGAGGACATAACGGCTCCGCTTATACATGCGGCAGTCAGGGACAGAAAATACAAGTCACCATCCCGCACATTGTCTTCTGAGTCCACACTCAACATCCAGGAGGAGGAACCTGAAGACACTTGTGGTCAGCAATGTATAGAAGGACGTCCAGTCAGGAGGAGGAATCCTGGAGACATTTCAATAGACTAGAACCCCATTACTTCACCATATAGAGTCATGTGTTACACTAGACCATGTTCCCTAATGATCCCCCAATGCTGATATATAGGGAGAGTAGGGAACAATAAGGCGTCTACTACATGTGGAGAAGGTGGGCTCCGCCATTATATTGTCTCCATAACAATGTTGTATGTGAATGACTCTCTGCTCTGTGCAGGACATCAGAATGGATTAGGATTATTAGGATTAGATCAACAGTTTCTCTGTATTTTCTTCCAGGTCCAACAAGTGCATTAACAACAAGCACAACACAGGGGTTTACATCCCCGACTGCTTCTGATCTACAGGGGATCGGTAGGTTCCCTAGATACATATATTGTCTGTTCTAGTACGAGGCTGATACTGGAATAAGATTCTCCATATATTGGGGTCACTTATTGTTATTTCTTTGTGAATAATTATAATATGTTCTTGTTTATTATAGTAAAGATGTCTGCTGCAACTGAACAACCGTTGCCGACCACCACGACCACATCCCCTGCAGGTAATATAATAACACATTATAGAACAGACTCATATCTATCCATAGAGGACATAACGGCTCCGCTTATACATGCGGCAGTCAGGGACAGAAGATACAAGTTTCCATCCCGCACATTGTCTTCTGAGTCCACACTCAACATCCAGGAGGAGGAACCTGAAGACACTTGTGGTCAGCAATGTATAGAAGGACGTCCAGTCAGGAGGAGGAATCCTGGAGACATTCCAGTAGACTAGAACCCCATTAATTCACCACATATAGTCATGTATTACAGTGTTAATGGATTAGGATTATTGGGATTAGATCAACAATTTCTCTGTATTTTCTTCCAGGTCCAACAAGTGCAGTAATAACAAGCACAACACAGGGGTTTTCATCCCCGACTGCTTCTGATCTACAGGGGATCGGTGAGTTCTCTAGATACATATATTGTCTGTTCTAGTACGAGGCTGATATATAGTATGAAGTATCTATATATAAAGTAGATGATTAATAATGAAGTTTAATGACTTCTATGTAATAGAATAGACTGGACAAGCTATGAATATATAGTTATGGAGGGTAATTCAAGTACTTTTCTCACATAGGACACTCCAATGGAATTTCCACCAAAAAACAACTAAAATCCATCATTGTTCCACGTGGAATCCTCCATGGTAAGTTTATCTTGATCTTCTTGTTGTTCACAGCTTCATATCTTGTTCTTCATGTGGAATCTATAATTAATAAAAATGTAACATCTCCAAATGTCCCAGTGTAGAAGAAGCGGAGATGTAGAGGGGACTGGAAATCATGGAAATATTACAGGAAATATATATGACACTCTTATCTGGAAATAATAATTCCTAAGAGAGTCTGAATATTCAGTTACATCTCTGTAGTCTATTTGGTAGAAATGAAATCTTCAATAATAAAAGTGAATGTGAATTTTTATCATACAGGAGAAATCGGTTTTACCACAACAATTCAACCAAAGAAAATCCGGGTTGTATTTAGGAGAAAGCTTGGTAAGTTCTGTCTGAGGAATTTCTTTATAACCATTGAGACAATTTATCTCCTGAAAATTACATGTAACCATGACCCAATGTATTTCTACAGACAGTAATTGTCATGAGGCAGTTGTAATTGGAGCTGTTATATATATATATATATATATATATATATATATATATATATATATATATATATATATATATATATATATACATATACATACATACATTTATAGTGCATGTAACTCTGGCCTTATACCTACAATATAATAAAGTATCTCATACAAAGAAGGACAATATGGTGGTAGATCCACCGCTATGTACAAAGACATACTGCACCCTTTTCCAGACTGGCACGCCACTCACCAGTATTATTTATATATGACCCATTAGAATAACATGAAAGGGTTTGGCCCTTTGCTCTATATGACGCTTTATTCCACTATCAATGAAGGAAATATCTCCTGATGGAGCTCACGCTCATATTCTACATTGACTGACAATATACATCAGGTTCTCCTCCAGTCCACTATACCCCATAGCTTTCCTGTGATAAATGGGTTCACTAATCTGGTTGAGTAGAAAGCACAGAACCTACACAGTGGCCATATATAAACACTAATACACTGCAGAGTTATACATTAGGAGGAAACATCTGCAATGGAGTGAAGAAGATGTAAGGAAATACATGTTGAGTGTACTAATGCCCACTAATGCCACAGCCTGTTACCAGTAGATGTATCAGTCATTAGGAGAGTAGATATAATATCTATAATATCACAATATCAGGATTCATACTTGCTTTGCTTTAATCTCATGGCCTTTATTATTTTGTTTCTGATTTTCAGGTCGTAAAATCAATGAGGACATAGAAACATCCGACCATGCAGGTAACGTCTTCTCCAGTCTATTACATCATTCATATTATATATATAAACTTGTAAAGAATGATACATTTAATTTAATTAATACATTTATTAATGGACTAACAAGTTAGTAGCTCTACAGGGGTTAAAATCATGTATTTCTCACACTTGACCCTGCAGGGTGACTATATTATTAGTCAGGGAAATGAAATCCCCAGTGACCACAATGTCCCCTCCATGTCACTGGCAGGTACACGGTTAACTATAAGACCCTGTGATTGTGACATGGGTAGAAGAGGGATTTTGGGGTCTATTGCAGTCACCAGGGAATTTTTAGGTTTTGGGTGTAGTTAGGTCTTGAATAGTAAATAAGTTGCAGTAAAATATTTGCACCTCAGCAGCAGGATATTTGTTACATCCATGATGGCGGCTTTTTAGTTTCAGGAGAAAGCCAACACTTTATTGTAGAAATCTAACTGCTCCAAATAATACAATACAAACCAAGCAGAACTGTAGATGCAAATCAATGAAAGATTTCTAAGAAAATTGTAGACAATCGTTCTTAATAAAGTGGAAATAATGCGGTAGATATTGTACCAGATCTGGACAACCTACCTCTAGAATAATAAAGGTTAATGGCTGGAATTTTATCATGTAGGTGAAACCGATATACAGAAAGAGCTAAAAATATTAAAGAAGATGATGGCTGGGACTAAAAAGAAGCGTGGTAAGTTCTATGTGAGGTAATTCTTTATAGACACTGAGATAATAACACTTAGGCCCCATGCACACGACCGTGCCCGCAATCACAGCCGCATTCTTGGGCCGTGCTCCCATACAAAGCATGGGAGCACGGCCCGCAAAATGCAAAAGAACGGACATGTTCCATAATTCCCGGAACATTTCCGCGGCACGGACACCCTTCCGTAGTGCTACGGAAAGGTGTCCGCGTTCAATGAAAGTGAATGGTCCGTTTTTGCGAACCGCAATTGCGGTCTGCAAAAACTGAGGTTTTTTACTGTCGTGTGCATGGGGCCTTATAATATAACATCGTATCTCATATAAACAGGGAGGCTATGGCTGTAGATCCACCTCTATATACAAAGACACAGCAGATCACACAGTAACACATGTAACTCTGAGACTCTGGTTAGGGAACAGTTTTCTGATTAACATAATATCCATTTAATGACATTTCTAACAAGTAAACGATTATAAGATGTCGTTGAGTAAGAGAATATAAGTCACATACACTGGAATGATATAATAGAATTAGTGTTTTTGTCAGGACGGGCAGGTCCAGTGTCATGGTAATGTCCACTAATGTCACAGCCTGTTACCAGTGGATGTATCAGTCGTTATGAGAGTAGATATACTATATACCAGTCACTGTCAGTCATATTTGGTCTGGACCTGGGCACAGACTGTTATGTCTCTTATCTTATGATGACAAGTTCTTCTATCTATCCCAATATTATAAGCATAACACAGTTATAGCTATAATATCACAATATCAGGATTTGTATTTCTTATTTTATTTTAGCTTCATGGAATTTTAAATGATTTCATTTTTAATTTTAAGCTCGTAAAATCAATGCAGGAAAAACATCTCCTGAGAAGGCAGAAACCATCTACCGTGCAGGTAACGTTTACTTCAGTCTTTAAGATCATTCTTGTCATTGATATAAATGTTATATACACAGATATGGGGCTCATGTACAGCATCATGTTATGCCTCTATACCACCTCCGAGTTATACAGAGTCGTAATATGGCGCCCATAGACATGTGGAGGATTTTCGGTCTGATTCCATATTAATCTGACATAGAGCACCTATAGCTCCATAGTACGGAGCTGCAGGAATTGTGTTCTCCTCTGTACAGGCTCCGTGCACACGCCATATACTGACATTTATACATAACATTCACACCAGAAATAAGTAGTGACCAGAAGAAAACATTTACTAATGATGAACTGTGTGACACGTCTTATTTCCAGAATTATCACCAGCGCCACCAGATTATGACGAGGAGTCCTATCCCTGGATGGAAGAAACAACAACTGAACGTAAGCTTCTCTACTCTCCCAGATCTCTCATCTCTGTAATACAGTTCTGATAATCAATTATTGATTTTCTAATCATTTTCTTGTTTTCCAACAGCCTCTTATCAAACAACCATAAAAACACCACCAGCAGCAATCCAGAAACTAAAAGTGCGTCTAGCAGCAGCAAGAAAAATGGCTGCAAAAACGAAAACAACGGCGCATATAGCAGCAGCAATAAGAGCGCCAACCATCCGTACAACAACAGCGCATACAGCAGCCGCAATAACAGCGTCTCCAGCCACACAACAAGATCTTGCAGCCACTGCCAGCATTACAGACGACAGCCTGAGAAAAATCCTGATCATCAGCGGTGCTGTCGGCGTTCCACTCCTGCTGGTCGCTGCCCTGTTAGTGCTGCTACTAGTGAAGCTGCACAACATTCAGAAATTGCTGGAAAGAGAAAGTGTCTGATGAGCGCTGCTGCTTGTAGAATATCGCTTGTTCTGGCTCTGGCACATGACATCTTGGCTGGTAAAGTAGGTCAACATCTGGATTGAACATAATGGCGGCTGTGAAGGGTTTCGTTGAGAAGACTCCTCCATCTCTTCAGTGGTGATCCATCATCAGAGGCGTAACTTGAAGCTCCTGTGTCCCAATGTAAAATCTACAACAGGGCCCCGACCTACCATATATCATTTATAATACTGGTGTCTTCTTATGCGGCCAAGGGGCTTTTGGGCCCCTCAGACTCCAGGGCCCGGGTGCACCCCCTATAGCTACGCCCCTGTCCATCATTATCATAACTATGAGGACAGTATTCGGGAGTCCTGGTGATTGCCGGTGTGATAGTGAATGTGCGTGTTTCCACCATTATGTCAGTGTAGTGATATCATAGACTGACAATGGCGCACTATTAATTCATCACAGATTCTCTGGTAGAAGCAGCTACGGGACTTTTCATTCTTGCTGTGAGGAAAGTGCGATAACAACCGCACAGATATTCATTACTATCAATAAACTTCTACCACTCATCTGTGTCTGTGGAGCGTTGTATTAATAATATTCCTTCTCTGAGTGAAAAGCGACTTCACATATAGAAAGGCTCGCTCGGAGGGGGCTACCGGGGCACTTGCCCAAGAAGCAGAATGTGGGGTGTGCGCAACATGGGCCCCCTCCAGATTTAAAAAGAAATTATAAAAATCGTCCGTTATCTATTGGTCTAATCCTATAGATAGCAGCATGTATACTTCTCTCCTCACTCTTCTTCAGCTCCGGGCACAGCTACACTGGGTCCCTATGCTGGTTAGCGTCAGGACACATTCTGTACCGCTCGGAGCTGAACAAAATACGGAAGAAAGGTGGGTAATTATATAGTTTGGGGTCTGAATGTGTATTTATGTCATGACAGGAGTCAGATGTTAATATAGAGGCCCAGTCTGGTTTGTGAATTAATACAGAGTTCTGTTCTATATTAATAAATAAATATATTTATGTATGTCTGAAACTAATATAGTAGTTTGATATTAATATAGGGATTGGGTCTAGGGTCTGATATTAGCCCATTCTGACATTTAACGTGATAGATCCTTTTTATATATCTATATATATATATATATATATATATATATATATATATATATATATATATATATATATATATATATATATACATATATTGTCAGGAGCGGGTTAGTGGACCCACTAGGCCGTACCGCCGTAGCGGGAAGCCAGCTGGCCAAACCACAGGAAACCCCAAAAACACAATGTCCCGTACAAGGGTACCTGGATAGTCCAGACGGTGACCGAAGCTCTGGCACAGATGAGATGGGTGCAGCAGATGGCGCCAAACGTGGAGGATGAAACAGGAGCTGCAAGTTGCGCCAGACGTGGCAGATTCCTCCGGACGTGGCAGATGACACAGGATGTGGCGGATTCTACCGGACGTGGCAGATGACACAGGACGTGGCAGATGACACAGGACGTGGCAGGTTCCTCTGGACGTGGCAAATGACACAGGATGTGGCAGATGACACAGGACGTGGCAGATTCCTCTGGACGTGGCAGATGACACAGGACGTGGCAGATTCCTCTGGACGTGGCAGATGACACTGGACGTAGCAGATTCCTCTGGACGTGGCAGATGACACAGGACGTGTCAGATTCCTCTGGACATGGCAGATGACACAGGACGTGGCACGACATGATACTAAGGCAAAGCACGGGAAATAGGAACGGGGAACAAGGCACGGGTAACAACAGGAACGGGAAACACTAAGGTACCATTTGCAAGACAGACTGGGAAATCTAACAACGCTCAGGCAAGGATTAGAAGGCCAGGGGCCTTCTTATAGACCAGGAAATCGTGGCAGTTGATGATGATGACGATTTCCTATTTGCGCGCGCTGGCCCTTTAAGAGCGCGCACCCTACGGGACACAGCCGAATGGAGCGGAAGTGAGCGCTGGCGTCTCCTAGGAGGGAGACGGAGACCAGCGCTCACAGATCCATGGCTGCGGGCGTCGGGAGGTGAGTAAACCCGACGGCCCGCGGCCATGGACGCTACATATATATATATATATATTTTAGTGAGGGCAGGGTTTTTCCAGGATTTTCCAGTGACGACCTCTAAACCGATCATCAGAACGATGATCAAGTGAATGGGGACCTGCCGTGACTGGATAAACAATGAAGGGGCCGGAGAACTGTGGCCCCTTCATTAGCCTTTCTTCTAGTTAGTCTTAATTTCTTCTAGTTGGTCTCCTTTAAATAAATACAGTACAATAAATACTCAGGTTTCCTTTGCTTATATTACTTATTTTTAATGTCAGAAACCATTCAGTGTAACAACAATAGGAAACATTCGAAAGGGGGAAAATACTTGTTCACATCACTGAACTTAAATACTGCACACTTTTAAAGGGCTATTTCCCCTCCCCTTTCAGCTGTAGGACAAGTAATGGTCATGGTGGGGTGCTAAGAAAGTAATACACACATTGTATCCCTGCATACAGTAAATATGATA
This sequence comes from Rhinoderma darwinii, assembly GCF_050947455.1. Taxonomy (NCBI): domain Eukaryota; kingdom Metazoa; phylum Chordata; class Amphibia; order Anura; family Rhinodermatidae; genus Rhinoderma; species Rhinoderma darwinii. The sequence continues at coordinate 366,395,644 of NC_134689.1, read as the reverse complement.
TGATTGGGACTACTCTCCATGTCTCATGCGATATATATTGGCAAACCTCCTAACCGTCCCAGGCGGCTGGTGGTTTGTACTGGTTTCAACTATATCTGCATCCTTAAGAGGCAGATAAAGTTGAATCCAATGGTGAAGCAGAGAGCCGTCAGCTCCCTGCTTCAACATTTACTATATAATGCCAGCCATGAGCGGCTTGGCAGAGACAGGCATGATGCTGTGACGTCATCAAACCTGCCTGCGCCGAGTCATACACAATTCACAGCCCATAGGAGACCTGCCAAGGGATCTCCTCCACTCATCGTGGGAACGAGGATAGGTATTTATTTTATAGTCCTCTTCAGATCATGTCTGACAGCATCTCAATAGGGTTGAGGTCAGGACTCTGTACCGGCCATTCTAAAACACAACTCTTCGTTTTCAACCATTCTTTAGTTGGTTTGTGTGCTTTAGGTGATTGCCTTGTTGCATGACCCAACGCTTCTTCAGCTTTGGATCACGGACTGCTGCCATTTGTGATTAAAAAAATATCCACTTTTTAACTCATCTGTCCATAGAACATTTTCCCAGAAGCAATGTAGAACATCCAGGTGGTCTCGGGCAAACTTGAGACAGTCCGCAGTGTTTTTTTGGATAGCAGCGGCAGTGGTATCTTTCCATGTGAAATTCTAGTTAAATGTTTTTTTTTCTTATAGGTTTTTGCAGTTTGTAGAGTCTTCAGTGGGTCTTTTGCTGTTACCCTTGGATTCTTTCTCACCTCTTTCCACATTGCCTGTTTTGCTCTTGGAGTGATCTTAAGAGGATGCACACTCCTACGGAGAGTAGTAATAGTCCTGAATATTCTCCATTTGTAGACAGTTTACCTACACGTGGATTGAGATACACCCAGGTCTTTCACAATGCTGTAGTAGCCTTTTCCAGCTTAAGTCATCTATATTACACGAGCCCGTCTAAGATGTTGTCAATAACCAGGCTTTGTGTGCCTTTATTTAATAAGCAAAGCACCTGTGAAACCCACACTTCCGACCTCACCTCCTTAATTGAAACACCTTTTGCCAATTAGCTCTTGGAGAAGTCATTAACACAGAGGTTCACTTACTTTTTCTTCTTGTACTGTGAATATTTACCTTAATGTGCTTAATAAACGACATGAAAAGTAGAACCTCTTGGATTGTTTTCAGTTTAGATTGTGTTTGTCTAAAATTGTGACATTCTATTAGTAATCAATGCAGAAATCCAGGTACTTCCAAAGGGTTCACTAAGGCTTCGTTCACATCTGCTCCAGGGTCCCGTTCCAACGTTCAGTCTGAGTTTTCCGTCAGAACGAGACCCTGTCTCGATTTCAATGGTGACGGATCCGGTGCCAATGGTTTCTGTTTGGTTCCGTTGTGCAAGATTTCCGTCGTTGACTGAATCAATAGCGTAGTCGACTACGCTATTTAACCCCTTAGTGACCACCAATACGCCTTTTTACGTCGGTCACTAATGGGCTTTAGGCTAGGCTGACGCCTTTTCACGTCAGCCTAGTCTAAGTCCTGCACGGGTCTCCCGTGCAGGCAGGAGCCGGGGCTCTGCTGTCTGATGACAGCTGAGCTCCTGCTCCAACGCCCGCGATCGAAGTTTAAATGCCGCCGTCAATAGCGACCGCGGCATTTAACTTTGTTTACAGAGGGAGTGAGCTCCCTCTGTCACCCATCGGCGGCCCGCGAATGCAATCGCGGGTCTCCGATGGGGTGTCATGGCAGCCGGGGGCCTGATAAAAGCCCCCAGGTCTGCCCTGGACATATGCCTGTTAGGACGCGCCGGAGGCACGTCCTAACAGATTGCCTGTCAGATTTACACTGACAGGCAATAATGCTCTGGTAAACAAAGTATACCAGAGCATTATAGCAGCGATCGGAATATCGCACAGTAAAGTCCCCTAGTGGGACTAATAAAATAAGTCATCAAAGTGAAATAAAGATTATTAATAAAAAGTACAGTAAAAAAATAAATAAAACCATTTTTTTCCATAAAAAGTGGTTTTATTTAGTAAAAGTGTAAAAAAAAAAAAAAGTACACATATGTGGTATCGCCGCGACCGTAATGACTCCATTAATAAAGTTAATATGTAATTTAAACCGCAAAGTGTACACCGTAAAAAAAAAACGTAAAAAACCATGGCGAAATTGCAATTTTTTTCCATTGCCCCAAAAAAGTCATAAAAAAAATGAATCAATAAGTCCCATGCACCCCAAAACAGTACCATTCAAAACTACGTCTTGTCCCGCAGAAAACAAGCCCAAAAAAATCACTACATTGATGGAAAAATAAAAAAATTACAGCTCTTGGAAAGCAACGATGCAAAAACAAATAATTTTAGTTCAAAAGTGTTTTTATTGTGCAAAAGTCGTAAAACATAAAAAAAACCTCTACATATGTGGTATCGCCGTAATCGTACCGACCCATAGAATAAAGGTAACATGTTATTTACGTCGCATAGTGAACGGCGTCAATTTAAAAACGCATAGAACAATGGCGGAATTTCAGGTATTTTTTATAATCCCCCCCAAAAAGGTTAATAAAAGTTAATATAAAAATTATATGTACCCAAAAATGGTGCTAATAAAAAGCACAACTAATCCCGCAAAAAACAAGTCCTCATACAGCTATGTAGACGAAAAAATAAAAAAGTTATAGCTCTTTGAATGTGACTATAGAAAAACAAATAAAATAGCTTGGTCATTAGGGCCTAAAATGGGCTGGTCACTAAGGGGTTAATCCGTCAAAACAACGGAACTCTTGTACAACAAAGACGAACGGAAATCATTGGCACTGAATCCGTTACCATTGAAATCAATCGTGATTGAAAAGGAAATCTATGGTTTTCGTTTGTGTCAGTTAGGACTCCATTCCGACGTAAAGCTCAGAAACAACATTGAAACGGAGCACTGACGCAGATGTGAACGAAGCATTACTTTGTCTTGCAACTGTAAGTGCAATCCAGACTTGAACCTCAACGTATGCACGTGCATCCATCGAGTATAGAGGATCATTGCAAGTAATAAATAATTGTATACCGATCATGGGTCATGAGTGCTGCCAAAGTGATTTTTTCCGAAAAAGCTGTTTGTAGATGGGCCATTTTCCTATGGGACCTGATTTATCCATAGAGGCAGGCCATGCAACCGCTATAGGGCCTGTGGTGAGAGAGGGCGTCGCACTGAAGTGCTTTTACTTCTTGCTGAGTTATAGCGTTTGCCTGCCACTAGATGGAGCTTGCTGCATAAAAAAATTATATAGCTCCATTGAGTTCAATACTAGCTATATAAATCAATATGCAGTGAGCCCCCCCTAATGGTGGCTGCATGCAGTCAAAATTATAATTTTTAACAAGAAGTAGTCACCCACATATCACATACCCGAGGAAGCTGACCGACCCGTTGCTAACCCCTGCCCGCCGGCCGCATCCCGAAAGGGCTGATGCCCCTGTTTTGGAGCCGACATTAATCGCATCCACAAACTAATATCCTTGTGATCCCACATGTTGTTACAGTGTGTCAGCGAATGATGGTCAGTGTTTTGTCACGTGATATAAAAACACAATTTTTCAGACCAAGTGAAAATATCACGTGACAAAACACTGACCATCATTCGCTGACACACTGTAACAACATGCACCGAACAATGCCTTGTGCAGCAACTTTCAATAGAGTGGATCTGGCGGCTCAGGTTTTTGGCAACATTGAGAACTTAGGAGAAAATAACCACAGCCTAAAAAATCTCTTTCACCAAGTTGAAAAACTTAAAATCCAGGAAGCAAACGTGTGGTGGCATTTAACAACCCTAAATAACTACCTGTCCAAAAACATGATCCCCAGAGGTCTGCGAATAAAGAAAAATCCCTCCTTCAGATATTCAGATGATTTTTTCAACAATTGGAATCATACATTAACCAATTGTTCCCTTAAACTTATGGAACTCATTACAAAGGAAGAAGAAATTAAACTCATAAGTCTGGAAACTGACATACAAAAGGTGGAGACACTAATCCATGCAGCCTCCAGCTCACCTGATTTTGTAACTCTTGAAGCCCGTACGTCCCAGTACATTAACAAAGTTAATCAGTCATTGGCAGAAGTCAAAAAGAGAAAATTCATTCGAGATTCAAGAGATTATGCCAACGATGAGGTGTATACATGGATCAAAGAGGAAAGAACACCTACTCAATTTAAATCTAAATCCATCCTTAAAAAACGGAATTTTGGGAGAAATAGAGGCAATAACACTTCCAAAGTCAGCTTTAGCTCCACGGATTTGGAGTCAGCAGAAACTTCAGATAGTGAGGATCCAAATCCTAGATCAGCAATACTCTATAATCAGGACAGAAATCAATCCAAAGCCTCATAAAACGGGGCCGAAGAGGGGGGAGAAAACATAAAGTATTCGGAACAGGATCAAGGTCGACGTTTGAGACACCGGAGAATCTAACACCGCAACTTAGTATCATCAATCTGTCATCTATCACATTAACCCCAGCTCAGGAAAAAGTGCTCTCGCTTGGACTTAATTTTGCACCAGCCTACAATTTTGATCCTTTTACTACACTCCTGGACATTAATACATTTGTTAGAGACCTCACTATTAAAAGGCACTTCATTAATAACATGGAGCCAGATTCAGACATTCAAAATCCCATTACACTAGAAACTACCGCTGAAGTTCCTTATCCTAAGATATTTCTCTTTGATGAATTAAAAACGTTGATTAATCTGGAAAGTTTAAGTGCGGAAACGCAGACACAGGAGGTCAATATTTCCACAAAAATGAAAACCAGCAATACCAAATTCTATCCGCTGGAATCAAGAACAGAATCGATGGATAAATTCCAAATGGCCATAGAAAAAGATCTTCAATCTCTTACAACCTCCACAAAAGTGCTAAAATATCCAAAGAATTTATCTGAAGTCCCTTGAAAACAATAATGACCTCATCATTAAAAAATCAGATAAAGGAGGAAGTATTGCGGTTATGAACAGAGACACGTACATTACCGAAGTGTCCAACATGTTATCGGACACTAATACTTACAAGATTCTGGACCACAATCCCACCAAGAATTTCCAAATTAAAATAAAGAAATTAATTCAAGAAGGTCTAAACAAAGGTCTCCTCACTTTGAAACAGTCTGTATATATTGATGTTGAATTTCCTACAATACCCATTTTACACGCTCTACCGAAGGTACACAAGAACCTGAACCCTCCACCGATGAGACCCATAGTGTCTGGGTTAGGATCACTCTTAGAAAGGCTTTCTGAATGGTTGGACTCTCTACTACAGCCTCTTGCAATGAATACTCCAGGCTTTCTCAAAGATACCCAGGACGTTCTTAGATCCTTTGAAAAAGAATCCTGGTCCCAAGAATATGTGTGGTTGAATTGTGATGTCATTTCACTATACACCAACATACCACACACTGTAGCACATAACGCACTGGAGTATCATCTACACAAGCATAGTCCTTACAGTCAGGAGCTTCAACTTTACATTCTAGACGTGTCAGTTTTCTTGATGCAACATAATTATTTTTTATTTAACCATAAATTCTACCTTCAGCTTAAGGGTGTTTCAATGGGGGCAAAATTCTCACCATCCATGGCCAATTTGGTAATGGCATGGTGGGAAGAACTTTATATTTTCTCTGACAACAACATCTTCAACACATACATACATTGGTACGGTCGTTACATAGATGACCTGCTATTTATTTGGAAAGGACAAATTTCAGATATCCCCCCTTTTATTAATTACCTTAATACAAACATAGCCAATCTCAAATTCACCCATGCCTTCCACTCTAATAACACAATTTTTTGGGATTTGGAACTAAAAGGGGTTGTATGTGAAATCATTTATACCAAGACACACCGTAAGCCCATTTCGGGAAACACCATCCTCCACGCAAAAAGTAACCATCCTAAGCAAACGATCACCTCTATTCCAGTCGGTGAAATGCATAGAGCTAGACGTAATTGTAGTACAAACCCTAATTTTACAGTGGAACAAAGCTCAATTTCCCAAAGATTACATAATAGAGGATACCCAAATTGGACACTCAAGAGAGCCTCTAAGATTATATCTAAAAAAAGTAGAGAAGACATGCTCATTGATACAAATAAACATAAAGCATTGGATATTAATAAACCAGTTATTATTCTCCAGTACAGTAATCAGTTTACAGCAATTAAACACATCATCATGAAACATATACCAATTCTCAAGGAAGATCCAACATTAGATGCCATTCTGAAAGAAGGCTGCAAAATAGTCGCCCGCAAAGCTTCCACCATAGGAAATGCTTTAGCCCCTTCCATGCTGAGACCAGACACACGCACAAGTATGTGGATAGAACATAAGGGATTTTTCAGATGTGGTGCACATCCATGTAAAACATGTACTTATGCCTCCCCGACAAAAACTTTCTGTGACTCCTCAGACACTCACAGTTTTCCTATAAAAAATTACATCAATTGCAACAGCGAATCAGTGATCTATATTCTTGAATGCACAACATGTAATTTGAAGTATATTGGCTGCACCAATCGCAAGTTCAAACAAAGATTTTTGGAACATCTAGGCTATATTAGGAACCCTAATATCTTGAACACCTCTAATGCAGCCAAACATTTTATTAAATATCATAACAGATCTACTGATTCCCTGAAATGTTATGCCATCGAAAAGGTCAACTCACCCAAACGGGGAGGAAATTTGAAGCACAAAACTTTGGGAAGGGAAGCTTTTTGGATTTTTCGTCTCAATTCGAGACATCCCCATGGTTTGAATTTGAGAAAGGAACTTATGTTTCACTACTAAAACTGCTCCCATACAATATTTAAAATACACCGCTTTGGTTCATACTTGATAGGTATTGAAAAAAGAAAAAATACATTACACACCAAAAACCCAAATAGATAGTTTGAAAACCAGCCCATAATCATAATTAAGCTTGTTTCACTACCAATATACAAGCAATATGTAAATTATGGTAATTAATAATCATTAACATAAAAATAAGAATAACATCTCTTTAAATACACTAAGGTTAGTTCCCTTCTTTTCATCTTCATTTTTCACCAGTAGAATCAGTTGCCCATATTCTATTGTCTGATTGACAAACATCGTTTGCTTTTCGGTATTTCCATACAAGAAACCATTAATTATAAACATTGTTTCAGAAAACATATACAAATAATAAATATATAAAGTCAACATGAGATTAGAACACAAACCCAAAAATTCATGATCCAAATTTTTGAAGCACACACACTAATATATAAAATTAGAGTATTCCCACTTTATTATCTCTCCATAATAATAATGTTTTCTGTATTCATACTGGTTGTTATCTATTTAAGCCATGGATCGACCTTCATATTATTAACCCAATTCTATGGATCTCGTTTCCTTGGGAATCATAGTCATTGGTTGTCGGTCTACGACATCATAGTCCAATACATATTGCGACATATCGCATTCATGGCCATGTCATTGACACACGAATGAATTTATATTTACATTCATCGTTTCTGTTCTGCAAAAAATAACAATAATTCCACGGCAGACTATGCCTTTTGCTGCACATTAATTAATTAATTAATTAATTAATTAATTAATAAATATATATTTACAGTTATTTTGTTATGTGATATGAGATGTGTTATATACGATTAGCAGTCTAGTACAGACGTATAGATATATACATTAATGTTTGTCACTTTTAATCCATTTTAAGCATTTTTCTTTGTACTGCATTCACACCATTTTTTCACTCCTTTACAATATGTATGACATGCAGGGGTTTTTCTATTAAAGGAGGAGTCATCTCCGGTTCTAATTCAATAAAACATCACTATTCTAGATTAACAACATATTTTGCTTTGTAATTATAATTTGACATCAAAATATCTATACATTAGAAATAAACACGCTGATAAAACATTTTTTCACCAGGCGTAGATCGTGATGCTGCTTGCCTCGGCTTTAGTGCGTCTCATATGACTGACGTAATGGCAATGGGCACATGAGTTTAGTTTTTCGTTGGTCTTTTATTCACCACTCAGAGATTGTAATGTGTTTCATTGCATCACAATACTCGGAAGTCCAAAAATACGTTATTTGTTTAATATCAATTATATTTTTGCGTTTCATATGTTTATTTCTCTGAACCGCAATCAAATTCACCTGCATAGAACCGGATATAGCTCCAACCCCAGCTGTCAAACTTTTCATTCTCAGCCATGACTAAGGACGAGGACTTCGTCTGAAACGCGTAGGCTACACACCTATTTCTTCTATTCACATCCACCTTACCCGCTGTGGGAAGTCAGACTCCCGGTTTTACGTTTATTTATTCAATAAAATTGGAACTAGATTCCATTTTAAACTCATCATTGGAATATCCCATATTTTTGCGCTGGATCTCATCTAGTTCTTTTGCTACACTAGATACACACACACTACTCACAACACAACTCTAAACTCACATGTCTCACACACAGACAGTACAAACACCTCACCGCATAAGCACTAGATACACACACACTACTCACAACACAACTCTAAACTCACATGTCTCACACACAGACTGTACAAACACCTCACCGCATAAGCACTAGATACACACACACTACTCACAACACAACTCTAAACAAGTATCCCACAGCGTCCCATGTATACCCCTCCTCATATACTGCTCCCCATTTACCCCCCTCCTCACACACTGCTCCCCATGTACCCCCCTCCTCACACACTGCTCCCCATGTACCCCCCTCCTCACACACTGCTCTCCATGTACCACCCCTGTTAGGTAAGACTAAACGTGGACACCACAACACTACTCAGTTCTTTTCAAATCAACGGTTTACTGAAAATCACAATTTCAAACAGGCCAAATAACTACAATACATTATTCAAATCAAGTCTCTCAGTAGCTGAGGCACTCGCCCTCGTGGGAGTCCTACCCGCCCTTGGGTGGCTGCGCCTGGCGCTCACTGACCCGGCCCGGCGGGTCTCAAGAAGGAAATGGGCCGTCTCCGCGGATCACTGTGGTGCTACCACTCACACTGCGGAATCCCCAAAGGTGGAAGCTATGCCCCTCGCCCTTTGGCTACGGCGTGAGTCCGGCGGATATATTAACGTGTGCGCCTCCGCGGGTCAGAGCGAGAGCTACTCACTACCACGCGGCATACCACCCTTACCTCTGATTTCTGCTCCTCTGTTGATGCAGATGACGTCTTTTCCCTTGTGTCTCCTGACACTGCTGAGTTGTAGTGAATGTCCAGCTAGTCCTCCTCCAGGAACGTTGAGCCAAGGATCCTTCTCCTACAAATGGTGGCAGCCTGGTCACTTTCTTGTCCCCACTCAGCTCTGCATCTTCTCTCTCTCCAAGTCCCCTCCCCTCTGCTTCCTCTTCCTGGGGTCCGCCAATTCCCCCTTCCCTCTCTCTCCGTCCGTTCTTTGGTTCCTCCTTTTTCTCTGTCCTAATGGCCTGTCTGTTTTCTCACTCCTGCTGTGTTCCACTGCCCCCCAGTGGTCATTGTTAACTTTACGGTTTCTACACATTGTTTCTAAGACATATGTCTAACCTTTGCTGCAAGCGGCCTGACGTCACACAAACGGGGGAAAACACGAGGCCCAGAAGGGGCTGAGAGCACAAATGGACATCTAAGGCTCGTGGAGATGGTGGGGACCGGAACCTTTATAACTTCCGCGGGAGGCGAGGGGGCTGCAACCCCTATCATGTCATGAGGGTGCAGGAGGCTGGTAGCCCCATTACACATCTCCCTTGAGGAAATAGTGCAGTCCCCGGCACTACAGTCAAAATCCCTGTAACGGGACGGTAATACCCTGTCCCCAGGGTGGAATGGTTCTATGGGCCGGCTGGGTCCGGCCGTTATCGAAGGTTGTTCATGTCTCCTTGCTGCTTGTACTCGATCTCGAGCTCGCTGAATCCTGCACTGGTGCTCCACTATCCACTGAGACGGGGTTCGCACACTATTTTCTTCAGGTTGCTCCATGAGTAAGGCTATTGGTAAGCGTCCCATTCGGCCAAACATGAGCTGATAAGGAGTGTATCCAGTAGTACTGTGTACGGTATTATTATATGCCCATACTACGTCCTCCACATAATTAGGCCACCGCTCTTGGTGATCGTTGCCCAAAGTTCTCAGCATCCCCAACAGAGTCCGGTTAAAGCGTTCACACGCCCCGTTGCCCTGAGGGTGATAGGGCATCGTTCGTGACTTCCGTATGCCGTGTAGCACACACAGCTCTTGAATCAGATGTGATTCGAAGTTTGGACCCTGGTCAGTTAACAGTCTCTGTGGACACCCATAGGGCCGTATAACGTGAGTCCATATTAGTTTGGCTGTGGTGGGTGCTGTCTGGTCCCTGGTGGGGATGATGATCGTATTTGGAGAAATGATCTACACACACCAATGCGTATTTGTGTCCGGAGGTCACTTCATGGACGGTAAGGAAATCCATTGTTAACAGTTCAAAGGGTTCCCCCGTGTGTATGGCCTGCGGCACGGTAGTCTGCACTGGTCCTTTGTGGATAGCACAGTTGGCGCATGTCCGGCATATCCGCTCCACCGTCTCACTCAGTTGTGGGCTGTAGAAATAACCTCGGACCAGGGCCTCCGTTTTTACAGCGCAGAAGTGTCCTCCGACCTCATGTAGGGTCCGGCAGACTGACTCTACTTCTTTGATCGGCAACACCAATTGCCACACGACTCGTTGCTCTTTCGCCATCCAGAGCCGGCGGTAAATGACTCCACCTCGAAGGAGCAGCCGCTCCTGTTGTCTTGCAATTTGGCATCCCCTTCGTGTCAGCTGAGCACGTTCGGACCCTGTCGGCCGCCATCTGGCCAGAAGCCACCCATGTAAATGTTGTAGGTCCTTATCAGACCTCTGTTTCTCCTGCCACTCTAGACGACTGTACAGTTCACCCACTTCGGGCCCTCCATTCCTGGCCTCCAGTTGCGTGACCCTGCTTGCCACCCGCAATGGCGGGATCTCCACCTCTTCCACTTCTTCATCCTGATCCCCGACAGGGTTCGTTGTCGGGTTCCGGGACAAGGCATCCGCATTGCCGTTGTTGCGCCCAGGCTTATAGCGAATTATATAATCGAACCGGGCGAGGCGTGCCACCCAGCGCTGCTCTAGTGCACCCAGTTTGGCGGTGTGTAGATAAGCAAGCGGGTTATTGTCAGTATAGATCTCTATCCGGCTTCCCGTCAAGTACTCCGCAAATCTTTCCGTAACGGCCCAGACTACAGCTAGGAGTTCAAGGCGAAAGGAACTGTAATTCAGGGGGTTCCGCTCGGCGGGCCTCAGACTCCGGCTACCATACGCAATCACCCTTTCCACTCCATCTCTCTTCTGTGACAGCACCGCTCCCAAACCGTGCAGGCCTGCATCAGTATAGAGTTGGAACGGCTGTGAATAGTCGGCGAATGCCAAGATGGGCGCAGTCGTTAATCGCTCCTTTAACTGTCGGAAGGCCTGTTCCTGAGTCGGGCCCCATCGGTTGGCCACCGATGTACTCTGTTTCCCCCGCCGTTCTGCCGGCTGTCCCCGTAACAGTTTGTGGAGTGGACCGGCAATCTTGGCAAAATCTTGGATGTATCGCCGGTAGTATCCTACCAGCCCCAGGAAGGCTCTCACTTCGGTAGACGTGCTGGGTGGTGGCCAGTCCATGACGGCTTGAATCTTGCCAGGATCAGGTGCCACCCCCTCTGGGCTGACTACATGTCCCAAGTAGTTGATCTTCTGTCTCGCAATCCGACATTTAGTCGGTTTTAGTTTCAGCCCGAACCTCGTCAACCGGCTCAGTAAGACCTCCAGGTGACCCAGGTGCTCTAGAAAGGTGCTGGAGTACACTACGATTTCTTCTAGGTAAATCATGATGGACTCGAAATTCATGTCTCCTAGGCAGTGTTCCATCAACCGTTGAAATGTACTTGGGGCGTTATTCAACCCGAATGGCATCCGGTTACACTCAAATAGCCCCATTGGTGTGATGAATGCCGTCTTCTCTTTGTCTTCCTCTCGAACGGGAACTTGCCAGTACCCACTGGCTAGATCGAGGGTAGTGAAATACTGAGCCTGACGGAGTGCTGTGAGTGACTCTTCCACTCTCGGGAGGGGATAAGCGTCCCTATGTGTGCATGCGTTCAGCCGGCGATAATCGATACAGAATCGTAGGGTGCCATCCTTCTTCCGCACTAGCACAATTGGCGCAGCCCACGGGCTTGTACTTTCCCGGATCACTTGGCCCTCCAACATCTTCTGGATTAGGTCTTTGACCTCCTGGTACAATGCAGGTGGTATGCTTCTGTATCTTTCCCGCACTGGGACTGCACCCCTAGTGTGAATGGCGTGTTCTATAGCGTCGGTACAGCCATAATCTTCCTCGTGAGAGGAAAAGCAGTCAAGTAGCGTTGTAGGAGTGCCCGTAGTGCTTGTTCAGACTCCGGGTCGGGGGCCACCCCCTGCAATTTTAGTTGTTGCCACAGCCAGGTCAGTGTCCCTCCGGCCTCCTCTGTCTCCACGGGCTCTGGCTCGTTGGACGGCCCGTGGGGTTCCGACTCAGTTACATCTTGAGGTCGTATAACATGTACTGCCGCTAGAGCTGTGGCGGGAGGGATGACGGTCACCACATCATCCAGATTCATCAGCCGAACGGTGGCGCAGCCCCGCGCTATTCGGCACACGGTCCTTCCCACCATCCAGTTGGCGGCTGGAGAGGCGTCGCTAAGTGGTTCTACTATCACAGTAGCATTCCTCAACCGAAGATGTGTCTTCACCTCCAACGGTAGCGTTAACTCTTGTCTAGGGGGCAGTTGAAGGGGTTTTCCTTGGGGTGACCTAATGGTACCCACTTGTCCTTCCTCTTGGGCTACTCTTTCTTTTTGTCGGCAGATTCTCTGTAACTGTTGAAGAGACTGTTGCACTCGGGTGTTCCCGCCGACTCTTTCCCAGTAGACCGTTCCCATCTCCCGCAACAGGAGTCCGTCTAACTCTCGTAGTATGTTCATGCCGATGATTACGGGAACACCCGGCCGGGCATAATTAGGCACGACCAACACGGCCTGTCTGGGGATTGATTTTCCCAACAGCTCAATATCTAACCAGGTCATTCCAACCACTGGGATGGAGAGGTTGTTGGCAGCTGTCAAGGTGAGCCAAGGGTTCTCCAACTCATCAGACCCCGCAAAGTGTCTCTCATACACTTCCTTTGCCATCGTCGTAACTTCAGAGCCCGTGTCTAACAAGCAACTCACGTCTATCCCTTTTATCCGGGCCTGTAAGATGGGCGATCTGCCTGCGATACGGTGATATTGATCATTCGGGCCGATGGAATTGGAGGTCCCCGCCGCTTGGCCCTCAGCCGCGGGTGATTCTAGTTTAAAGGTGGCCGTTCCATCCTAGGGGCCTGACAGTCTCTTGCCAGGTGTCCTGGTCGGCCACATTCCCAACACTGGCGAATTTCGGCCGGATCAAATCTTCTCTACCGAGGACGGTCCTCCCGGGTAGAACTTGCCGCCTTCAGCTGGTTGATCTCTTCTCTCATCTCCCTCATGGACTCCCTCACATCCCTGGCAAAATCTCGGAGGAAAGCAGTGTCTGTTGTGGGGTCCATTTTCGGAGGCGGTCCCCTTTCGGTAGAGTTGTGTACACTAACGTGAGCACCATCCTCTCCCTCGCGCTGCCACTCTATGGCCTCTCGAACTAGGTCCACTAAGGCGGTATGCGGCTCCGTCCGTATATAGTCTCTGAGGCTCCATCTTAGCGCTCTATTCTTCAACCCAGACACGTATTGGTCCCGCAGCACCCTGTCAGGGTCGGGGACAGCCGCGCACCCCTCTTGATCTTTCTTGCTAAGTCGGTTCCACAATCGTTGGAGTGCGACCGAGTACTGTTGGACGGATTCATCTTCCCGTTGACTACGGGTATAGAACTTTTTCCGTAAATCGGTAACTGAGGTAGTGTCTCCGTATAGGGTGTCGAGCCTGGCGATGATGTCTTCCAGGGTCGCTCTTTGACTGACTGGGAGGACTACTACTGCTGCACGAGCATCTCCTTCTAGCAGGCTCAACGCGAGATCCGCTTGGTGTGGGGGAGGTACTTGGTAGAGTCGGGCCGCTGCTCTTAGCCTCTCGGCCCAATCCATCAGCGTCACGCTCTTTCCGTCATATTTGGGCACATTTAACATGGCTGCCCCCATAGGGAACAGAATTGGGGGTGGGGCTGGGGTACTGATGGCAGGCTCCGTTGAAGTTCCTGGTTGGCTCATCCTGTTCGTGACGCCACGTGTTAGGTAAGACTAAACGAGGACACCACAACACTACTCAGTTCTTTTCAAATCAACGGTTTACTGAAAATCACAATTTCAAACAGGCCAAATAACTACAATACAGTATTCAAATCAAGTCTCTCAGTAGCTGAGGCACTCGCCCTCGTGGGAGTCCTACCCGCTCTTGGGTGGCAGCGCCTGGCGCTCACTGACCCGGCCCGGCGGGTCTCAAGAAGGAAATGGGCCATCTCCGCGGATCACTGTGGTGCTACCACTCACACTGCGGAATCTCCAAAGGTGGAAGCTATGCCCCTCGCCCTTTGGCTACGGTGTGAGTCCGGCGGATATATTACCGCGTGCGCCTCCGCGGGTCAGAGCGAGAGCTACTCACTACCACGCGGCATACCACCCTTACCTCTGATTTCTGCTCCTCTGTTGATGCAGATGACGTCTTTTCCCTTGTGTCTCCTGACACTGCTGAGTTGTAGTGAATGTCCAGCTAGTCCTCCTCCAGGAACGTTGAGCCAAGGATCCTTCTCCTACAAATGGTGGCAGCCTGGTCACTTTCTTGTCCCCACTCAGCTCTGCATCTTCTCTCTCTCCAAGTCCCCTCCCCTCTGCTTCCTCTTCCTGGGGTCCGCCAATTCCCCCTTCCCTCTCTCTCCGTCCGTTCTTTGGTTCCTCCTTTTTCTCTGTCCTAATGGCCTGTCTGTTTTCTCACTCCTGCTGTGTTCCACTGCCCCCCAGTGGTCATTGTTAACTTTACGGTTTCTACACATTGTTTCTAAGACATATGTCTAACCTTTGCTGCAAGCGGCCTGACGTCACACAAAAGGGGGAAAACACGAGGCCCAGAAGGGGCTGAGAGCACAAATGGACATCTAAGGCTCGTGGAGATGGTGGGGACCGGAACCTTTATAACTTCCGCGGGAGGCGAGGGGGCTGCGACCCCTATCATGTCATGAGGGTGCAGGAGGCTGGTACCCCCATTACACCCTCCTCACACACCGCTCCCCAGGTACACCCCTCCTCACACACTGCTCCCCATGTACAGCCCCTCCTCACACACTGCTCCCCATGTACACCCCCTCCTCACACACTGCTCAGCATGTACCCCCTCCTCACACACTGCTCCCCATGTGCCCCCCACCTCACACACTGCTCCCCATGTACACCCCCTCCTCACACACTGCTCCCCATGTACACCCCCTCCTCAAACACTGCTCCCCATGTACCCCCTCCTCACACACTGCTCCCCATGTATCCCCTCCTCACACACTGCTCCCCATGTACCCCCTCCTCACACACTGCTCCCCATGTACCCCCTCCTCACACACACTGCTCCCCATGTACCCCCCTCCTCACACACTGCTCCCCATGTACACCACCTCCTCACACACACTGCTCCCCCTGTACCCCCTCCTCACACACACTGCTCCCCATGTACCGCCCTCCTCACACACTGCTCCCCATGTACCCCCCTCCTCACACACTGCTCCCCATGTACGCCCCTCCTCACACACACTGCTCCCCCTGTACCCCCTCCTCACACACACTGCTTCCCATGTACCCCCCTCCTCACACACACTGCTCCCCCTGTACCGCCTCCTCACACACACTGCTCCCCATGTACCCCGTCCTCACACACTGCTCCCCATGTACCCCCTCCTCACACACACTACTCCCCATGTACGCCCCTCCTCACACACACTGCTCCCCCTGTACCCCCTCCTCACACACACTGCTTCCCATGTACCCCCCTCCTCACACACCCTGCTCCCCATGTACCCCCCTCCTCACACTGCTCTATCTCTTTTTCAGACCACTCATTACCTCCCACCTCTCTGCAGCCTTCTTGTATCTTTTCTCCCTGCATAGAGATGCATTAGGAGTAAGACCCTCCCCTTTCTGAGATCACCTGACCTCCACTCTACCTTCTATTATTTTACTATCCTCCTCAGTGGTTAAGAACATTTGTCATGTGATTATGATGTCACCAAAGGTCCTACTCCTCTCCTAGTTGATGTTTTGGGGTCATTTGCGCAAAATCGAGGCAAAAACGCAGCGTTTTTTTGTAAATGCGTAGAGACATTTAGAGACAATGCAGTTATGCACAAATCATGCTCAATTTGCAGCAGCTTTGAAGTAAAGATGCAAAAATATAGAAAAAAATATGCCTGGGCCCCCTGAGTTAATCAGAGACTGGGGCCTGGAACATGTGCTCCAGGAGCACCAATGATAATCCGGCCCTGGCCACAGCCCTTTTTCAGGTTTTCATTTTTGTTTTTTCCTCCCCACATTCCAAAAGCCATAACTTTTTTATTTTTTCGTCGATATAGTGCTATGAGGGCTTGATTTTTGCGGGACGAGTTGTAATTTTTTTTTGCACCATTTACTGTGTCGGATATTGTACTAGGAAACTGAGAAAAAATTATTTGTGGGGTAGAAAAGGAAAGAAACAGTGATTCCTCCATTGTTCTTTGTGCATCGTTTTTACAGAGTTCGCTGTGCAATTCAAACAACATGTTAACTTTATTCTGTGGGTCAATACGATTACGGTGATACCAAATATGTATGTTTTTTTCTGTATTTTACTACTTTTACAAGTAAAAACCTAAGTGTAAAATATAAAATGTATTTTGTGTCGCTAAATTCCGAGAGCCATAACTTTTTTATTTTTCCGTCGATTATGTAGAATGAGGGCTTATTTTTTGCGGGATAAGCTGTAGTTTTTAATGATATCATTTTGGGGTACATGTGACGTTTTGATCACCTTTTATTTCATATTTTGTGGGAGATTAGGTGACCAAAAAATGTAGATTCTGGTGTGTACAATTTTTTTTTTTCCAGCGTTCACCGTGCGTGTGAAATAATGATATAATGTAATAGTTCAAACTTTTACGGACGCGGAAATGCCAATTATATTTATTTATTATTTTACTATGCTCTAGGGGGAAAATGCGCCCCAAGCGGGCCGTCAAAACACACATACACTTCGCCCTTCGCCGCGTCAGCCAAGCGCACGTCCTCCACAACTTTTTTAGATGTACCAGCCCCCGCATCAACCGACTTATCTAATTCCACCACGGCGCCCGCAGCCAGCGCCACCTCACTAGCCACCGCAACCCCCGCCGCAGCCGCACTTCCAATCGCCTCACTAACAGCGCCCCACACCCTCGCTGGCGACTGCTCTACACCCCCCAAACCTTTAGTAAAATATTCCTGCATACCCTTAAAAAACAGTTGCATCTGAGACACAGAAAACAGCCCCCACACATCCCCGGCACCACATCAGTGGTAGACTCACCCGGCCGTCCCTGAGGTGACCTCCCAGCGGCCGTATCCACCGATTCAGTCGTTCCGGCTGGCGATCTCGTCGTTCCAGGGGATTGGCGCTCCTGCACCCCTTGCTCCCCTTAGCTACCCGACATCCTGGCCAATGATGCCCTAGGCCCCGCCGACACCGGCCCATCCAAAGCCCTGCCACCCGCTTCTGGCGTGGCATAGATAGACAGACAGCCCTGGCTTCCAAGTCCTTCAGCAGAGCTGTCATCCGAATCCTCCTCTCCTCTCTCTGTGGGGCAAGATGGCCGCTGTCCCCCCCTGCCAGAAGGGGCATGACGTCACTGACGGACCTGGACCGGGTACTTCCGGTCCTCGCTGCACGCCTCCCTGCTCCAGCAGGAGGCGATCTCATCCTCCAATTCGAGCCCGCCCGCCTCTTCCTGCGGGCCGGGCCTGGCGTCCGCTCGTCCTTCTGATGAGCTCCTCCGACGCCCGGAACATACGCGCCAGAGAGAGCCGTTACTTCCGGTCCCGCCCTCACTTCCGGCCTTGTTGTTGAAGACAGGAGGAGGGAAGATGGCCCCCCCTCCTGTCACCTCCAATCCCGCCCGCCTGCCGGGATTCCTCCCGAACCTCCGCGGCCCTGCGCCTGGCGATAGCTCAGGACCTGGAGGAGGAGGGTCCCTGGAGGGGCTTCCACGGCGCCGACGGGACTGAGGCATTACCTCGGGTGAAGGCCTCTCCGGAGGCCTGGAACGACTGCTGCTGCGTCCCTCCACGCTCTTCACTCCCGCCGCTGGGTCCGGAGGAAGAGCCCCAGAGAACAGCTGCTCCAGCCATCCAGGACCGTGCTGCAGTGCTGCGTCTCTGATCCTGGCCATCATGGTCTCAAGTGAAGCCTCCATGATAAGGTAAGTGAATAACTGTTTTGTTTTTTGTTTTTTTAAATCAGTATCACACACAAATCTTTTCTCCTGTTGTCCAGCGGGAAAGAGGGCTGCCTCTATCCAGCATGGACTTATATACACTATACTCCTCACACAAACATATAGATACATTTGCACACCAGCCCCCCTGCACTTAACCCTTTTACTCCCTATACACATAGCCTCAAACGTAATAGCCTAAAACCCCAAACCACCTTGTCATGTGCTCTCTCCATTACGGCTGCGCCTGCATTACGTTGGGCTGTTCCTGAATAATGATTTAGGCGACCAATATGGTAATTCTCTGTAGTTAGCCAACAAGGCGTGAACTACAGTGAATCCAACTGGGTGGAGCCAACTTCACAGCCTCTGATGCTGTCCAATCAGCGCGAAGTATCTTATGACAAGCCTTGTCCAATCACTACGCAGGGAGAAGTTTTCTAACCAAACGCATTTGTTCTAAACTGCCTCGCTCTGGAAACGGGGAGGGAGCGGGGTAAAGGTAATATATGTAAACGGGATGTTAGGACTTGGTGACAGCTACTCCTTAAAAAATGAATTCTGTCCCTTAAATAAATTCAGAGACAACAAAAAGACACCTAAATATTAGATCCTCAGAATAGACGCCCCCCCCCCCATTTACCACTCACACGTCTCACACACAGACAGTACAAACACTTCACCGCATAAGCACTAGATACACACACACTACTCACAACACAACTCTAAACAAGTATCCCACAAGGTCCCATGTATACCCCTCCTCATATACTGCTCCCCATTTACCCCCTCCTCACACACTGCTCCCCATGTACCCCCCTCCTCACACACTGCTCCCCATGTACCCCCCTCCTCACACACTGCTCCCCATGTACCACCCTCCTCACACACCGCTGCCCAGGTACACCCCTCCTCACACACTGCTCCCCATGTACACCCCTCCTCACACACTGCTCCCCATGTACCACCCTCCTCAAACACCGCTCCCCAGGTACACCCCTCCTCACACACTGCTCCCCATGTACAGCCCCTCCTCACACACTGCTCCCCATGTACACCCCCTCCTCACACACTGCTCCCCATGTACCCCCTCCTCACACACTGCTCCCCATGTGCCCCCCACCTCACACACTGCTCCCCATGTACACCCCCTCGTCACACACTGCTCCCCATGTACCCCCTTCTCACACACTGCTCCCCATGTACACCCCCTCCTCACACACTGCTCCCCATGTACCCCCTCCTCACACACTGCTCCCCATGTACCCCCCTCCTCACACACTGCTCCCCATGTACCCCCTCCTCACACACTGTTCCCCATGTACCCCCTCCTCACACACACTGCTCCCCATGTACCCCCCTCCTCACACACTGCTCCCCATGTACACCACCTCCTCACACACACTGCTCCCCCTGTACCCCCTCCTCACACACACTGCTCCCCATGTACCGCCCTCCTCACACACTGCTCCCCATGTACCCCCCTCCTCACACACTGCTCCCCATGTACGCCCCTGCTCACACACACTGCTCCCCCTGTACCCCCTCCTCACACACACTGCTTCCCATGTACCCCCCTCCTCACACACCCTGCTCCCCATGTACCCCCCTCCTCACACACACTGCTCCCCCGTACCCCCTCCTCACACACACTGCTCCCCATGTACCCCCTCCTCACACACTGCTCCCCATGTACACCACCTCCTCACACACACTGCTCCCCCTGTACCCCCTCCTCACACACACTGCTCCCCATGTACCGCCCTCCTCACACACTGCTCCCCATGTACCCCCCTCCTCACACACTGCTCCCCATGTACGCCCCTGCTCACACACACTGCTCCCCCTGTACCCCCTCCTCACACACACTGCTTCCCATGTACTCCCCTCCTCACACACCCTGCTCCCCATGTACCCCCCCTCCTCACACACACTGCTCCCCCGTACCCCCTCCTCACACACACTGCTCCCCATGTACCCCCTCCTCACACACTGCTCCCCATGTACCCCCTCTTCACACACACTGCTCCCCATGTACGCCCCTCCTCATACACACTGCTCCCCCTGTACCCCCTCCTCACACACACTGCTTCTCATGTACCCCCCTCCTCACACACCCTGCTCCCCATGTACCCCCCTCCTCACACTGCTCTATCTCTTTTTCAGACCACTCATTACCTCCCACCTCTCTGCAGCCTTCTTGTATCTTTTCTCCCTGCATAGAGATGCATTAGGAGTAAGACCCTCCCCTTTCTGAGATCACCTGACCTCCACTCTACCTTCTATCATTTTACTATCCTCCTCAGTGGTTAAGAACATTTGTCATGTGATTATGATGTCACCAAAGGTCCTACTCCTCTCCTAGTTGATGTTTTGGGGTCATTTGCGCAAAATCGAGGCAAAAACGCAGCGTTTTTTTGTAAATGCGTAGAGACATTTAGAGACAATGCAGTTATGCACAAATCATGCTCAATTTGCAGCAGTTTTGAAGTAAAGATGCAAAAATATAGAAAAAAATATGCCTGGGCCCCCCTGAGTTAATCAGAGACTGGGGCCTGGAACATGTGCTCCAGGAGCACCAATGATAATCCGGCCCTGGCCACAGCCCTTTTTCAGGTTTTCATTTTTGTTTTTTCCTCCCCACCTTCCAAAAGCCATAACTTTTTTATTTTTTCGTCGATATAGTGCTATGAGGGCTTGATTTTTGCGGGACGAGTTGTAATTTTTTTTTGCACCATTTACTGTGCCGGATATTGTACTAGGAAACTGAGAAAAAATTATTTGTGGGGTAGAAAAGGAAAGAAACAGTGATTCCTCCATTGTTCTTTGTGCATCGTTTTTACAGAGTTCGCTGTGCAATTCAAACAACATGTTAACTTTATTCTGTGGGTCAATACGATTACGGCGATACCAAATATGTATGTTTTTTTCTGTATTTTACTACTTTTACAAGTAAAAACCTAAGTGTAAAATATAAAATGTATTTTGTGTCGCTAAATTCCGAGAGCCATAACTTTTTTATTTTTCCGTCGATTATGTAGTATGAGGGCTTATTTTTTGCGGGATAAGCTGTAGTTTTTAATGATATCATTTTGGGGTACATGTGACGTTTTGATCACCTTTTATTTCATTTTTTGTGGGAGATTAGGTGACCAAAAAATTTAGATTCTGGTGTGTACAATTTTTTATTTTCCGGCGTTCACCGTGCGTGTGAAATAATGATATAATGTAATAGTTCAGACTTTTACGGACGCGGCAATGCCAATTATATTTATTTATTATTTTACTATGCTCTAGGGGGAAAATGGGAAAAAGGGGCCTTTTTGAACTTTTAATTTTAATAATTTTTTTTTACATTAAAAAAAACGTTATTTTACTCATTTTTACTTTATTTTTTTATTAGTCCTCGGACTTCAACCAGCGATACTACGGTATTGCAGTATATCGTGACTCTGACCGGAGGCAGGGCTTAATAGGAGCACAAAGATGGCCGACCTGGGGTTATTCATTAGGCCCCCAGGCAGCCATACCAACCATCGCCCCCCCTGCGATTGAGTTGCGGGGGGCGCAATGAACTGTTAGAGTGTGTCGCCCCCCTCTTTCTAACTATTTAAATGCTGTGTTCGCTATTGACCGCGGCATGGAGCGGGTTCACTCCGTGAGCCCGTTCCATACTTCCCTTACCCAACTTTGGTGTATGGATACGTCAAATGTTGGGAAGGGGTTAAAGATTATTTTAATAACCAATTAACGGTAATATTTAGAGATACATACGATTTATTGATCGTATTTGGATTGTTGATATGACAGGTTACGTGTGCAACCCTGCACTTTGACCCTGTGTGACGTCTGCTCTTCTGATTATATAAATAATTGTCAACGTGAATTATAATTTTCCATGCCTGAAAAATTTGAGGCAGCGCTCAAATGGACGGTGAAAAATAAGAAGCATTATTCACCTAAATGTGCAACGCTTCCTCCTCAATTGAGTTGGTCTAAAACATCGCACATGTGGGTGATACAATACTATTTCTCATTTGAACACATTAGCTTTTCTTTGTTATTACTTTTCTAGTCACCCTGTATTTATATATCCCCCCTCTTATACTATGGTATCTTCTTTGTACACCATGGTGCCATAATGTGATGACTTCATAAAGCAGATATGTCATCCACCTTCTTGACCAATCATGGTATGTTCTTCCATGGTGTCATAGTGTGATGACATCATAAAGCAGTCATAGGTTAACTTATCACTTTCTCCTTGATTTGACCTCTCTGATTATGGCGAGTGTACTGAGCAGAATGCTTATTTTCTGGCTTATCTTTGCTTTATTTGTTGCTGAAACAGCAGCATCTGAGAATGACCGACCATCCAGGTCTTCTCCCATCCCAGCTTATGCTGAAGGTAAGAACAATGTCCTTTATTATATGTAATATGGAAGCTTGTAGATAGAAATGCCGCAGTTGTGGATTCTCTAGTGTGAAGAACTCCCTTTTATTACATGTGTTTTATACATAGGGGTGATGTCAAGTGGGTGACCTCTTAAAAGCAGATCTCCAGGACCCCCCGTTATTACGGCTCATTTGTCTCAGTACATGGGAGGCCGTTACCTTACTGTAATATACATGTTATGTGCACATAGTATATACTTATCTCTGGTATTGATGGAAATGTAATGATGAAGGAGGTGAACCCTTTACCAGTGACTACAGATGTACAATGTAGGACCCTCCAGTAATCCACAATCTGCTATTACATATCACTACGAAGTTTGGCCCCAGATGTCACCAATGATAATAAAAGGTCATGTGTTTCATTCTTTTGTTATAGGAGAAACACAACGTGATTTTCTCAGGGGTTTGAGACAACTCAAACAAATCATGGATGAATTTCAGTCCGTACAAGGTAAGTTTATTTATTGCCACCATTTTATTCTACAATTGTCCTCCCATCTTAAAGGGGATAAAATCTCTGTTATGTCAATCACATAGTGATCACAGTGACCGGACCCCCAACTAATCTAAGAACAAGGGGGTCCTGTCCCCATACTGTAAATTATAAGGAATATTAGAAGTCATGTAGAAATGTCCTCAGCCGTCAGCCTGTTATATGTCATACAGCTCCCTGGTGACCTCTAATATTCTTCTCAGTTACAGTAGGAGATACATGATCACATATATAATAATAACAGATTGGTACTATAAACATATGATGTATATTATACTCAGGATAGATAATACAGGAAACATAAATAACCAATAAATGGAATGTCCTTCACATAGGAACATCTGATGTACAAACTGAAAAACCTAAAACACGTCTGAGGAAAATTGTGGTGACTCTTCCTCCGACCATCGATGGTAAGTGTCTTCTGGACGTCTTCTGTGTCTTCAATGGCAGAAAACTCATTATATTCATCATTTGCATTGTTTATTTGATTTTTCTATAATATATTGTTTTATTATTTACAGAAAAGACGTCTGGCAAGATAATAAAACCATCGTCCATCGCCGTGCCAACATCCCCTGCAGGTAATATAATAAATAACACATTATAGAACAGACTCATCTCGATCCATAGAGGACATAATCCCATACTGTAAATTATAAGGAATATTAGAAGTCATATAGAAATGTCCTCAGCCGGCAGCCTGTTATATATCATAGAGCTCCCTGGTGACATCTAATGTTCTTCTCGGTTACAGTAGAAGATACATAATCCCATATATAATAATAACAAATTGATACTATAAACATATGATGTATATTATACTCAGGATAGATAATACAGGAAACATAAATAACCAATAAATGGAATGTCCTTCACATAGGAACATCTGATGTACAAACTGAAAAACCTAAAACACGTCTGAGGAAAATTGTGGTGACTCTTCCTCCGACCATCGATGGTAAGTGTCTTCTGGACGTCTTCTGTGTCTTCAATGGCAGAAAACTCATTATATTCATCATTTACATTGTTTATTTGATTTTTCTATAATATATTGTTTTATTATTTACAGAAAAGACGTCTGGCGAGATAATAAAACCATCGTCCATCGCCGTGCCAACATCCCCTGCAGGTAATATAATAACACATTATAGAACAGACTCATCTCTATCCATAGAGGACATAATGGCTCCGCTTATACATGCAGCAGTCAGGGACAGAAAATACAAGTCACCATCCCGCACATTGTCTTCTGAGTCCACACTCAACATCCAGGAGGAGGAACCTGAAGACACTTGTGGTCAGCAATGTATAGAAGGACGTCCAGTCAGGAGGAGGAATCCTGGAGACATTTCAGTAGACTAGAACACCATTACTTCACCATATAGAGTCATGTGTTACACTAGAACATGTTCCCTAATGATCCCCCAATGCTGATATATAGGGAGAGTAAGGAACAATAAGGCGTCTACTACATGTGGAGAAGGTGGGCTCCTCCATTATATTGTCTCCATAACAATGTTGTATGTGAATGACTCTCTGCTCTGTGCAGCACATCAGAATGGATTAGGATTATTAGGATTAGATCAACAATTTCTCTGTATTTTCTTCCAGGTCCAACAAGTGCATTAACAACAAGCACAACACAGGGGTTTACATCCCCGACTGCCTCTGATCTACAGGAGATCGGTGAGTTCTCTAGATACATATATTGTCTGTTCTAGTACGAGGCTGATACTGGAATAAGATTCTCCATATATTGGGGTCACTTATTGTTATTTCTTTGTGAATAATTATAATATGTTCTTGTTTATTATAGTAAAGACGTCTGCTGCAACTGAACAACCGTTGCCGACCACCACGACCACATCCCCTGCAGGTAATATAATAACACATTATAGAACAGACTCATATCTATCCACAGAGGACATAACGGCTCCGCTTATACATGCGGCAGTCAGGGACAGAAGATACAAGTCTCCATCCCGCACATTGTCTTCTGTGTCCACACTCAACATCCAGGAGGACGAACCTGAAGACACTTGTGGTCAGCAATGTATAGAAGGACGTCCAGTCAGGAGGAGAAATCCTGGAGACATTCCAGTAGACTAGAACCCCATTACTTCACCACATAGAGTCATGTATTGCAGTGTTAATGGATTAGGATTATTGGGATTAGATCAACAATTTCTCTGTATTTTCTTCCAGGTCCAACAAGTGCAGTAATAACAAGCACAACACAGGGGTTTACATCCCCGACTGCTTCTGATCTACAGGGGATCGGTGAGTTCTCTAGATACATATATTGTCTGTACTAGTACGAGGCTGATATATAGTATGAAGTATCTATATATAAAGTAGATGATTAATAATGAAGTTTAATGACTTCTATGTAATAGAATAGGCTGGACAAGCTATGAATATATAGTTATGGAGGGTAATTCAAGTACTTTTCTCACATAGGACACTCCAATGGAATTTCCACCAAAAAACAACTAAAATCCATCATTGTTCCACGTGGAATCCTCCATGGTAAGTTTATCTTGATCTTCTTGTTGCTCTCAGCTTCATATCTTGTTCTTCATGTGGAATCTATAATTAATAAAAATGTAACATCTCCAAATGTCCCATTGTAGAAGAAGCGGAGATGTAGAGGGGACTGGAAATCATGGAAATATTACAGGAAATATATATGACACTCTTATCTGGAAATAATAATTCCTAAGAGAGTCTGAATACTCAGTTACATCCCTGTAGTCTATTTGGTAGAAATGAAATCTTCAATAATAAAAGTGAATGTGAATTTTTATCATACAGGAGAAATCGGTTTTACCACAACAATTCAACCAAAGAAAATCCGGGTTGTATTTAGGAGAAAGCTTGGTAAGTTCTGTCTGAGGAATATCTTTATAACCATTGAGACAATTAATCTCCTGAAAATTACATGTAACCATGACCCAATGTATTTCTACAGACAGTAATTGTCATGAGGCAGTTGTAATTGGAGCTGTTACTATATATATATATATATATATATATATATATATATATATATATATACATATACATACATACATTTATAGTGCATGTAGCTCTGGCCTTATACCTACAATATAATAAAGTATCTCATACAAAGAAGGACAATATGGTGGTAGATCCACCGCTATGTACAAAGACATACTGCACCCTTTTCCAGACTGGCACGCCACTCACCAGTATTATTTATATATGACCCATTAGAATAACATGAAAGGGTTTGGCCCTTTGCTCTATATGACACTTTATTCCACTATCAATGAAGGAGATATCTCCTGATGGAGCTCACACTCATATTCTACATTGACTGACAATATACACCAGGATCTCATCCAGTCCACTATACCCCATAGCTTTCCTGTGATAAATGGGTTCAATAATCTGTTTGAGTAGAAAGCACAGAACCTACACAGTGGCCATATATAAACACTAATACACTGCAGAGTTATACATTAGGAGGAAACATCTGCAATGGATTGAAGAAGGTGTACGGAAATACATGTTGAGTGTTATGTTAATGCCCACTAATGCCACAGCCTGTTACCAGTAGATGTATCAGTCATTAGGAGAGTAGATATACTGTATACCAGTCAGTCATATTTTGCCGTTACCTGGGCACAGACCGTTATGTCTCTTATCTTATGATTACAAGTTCTAAGTATTCCACTATTAGAAGCATCAGACACTCATATCTATAATATCACAATATCAGGATTCATACTTGCTTTGCTTTAATCTCATGGCCTTTATTATTTTGTTTCTGATTTTCAGGTCGTAAAATTAATGAGGACATAGAAACATCCGACCATGCAGGTAACGCCTTCTCCAGTCTATTACATCATTCATATTATATATATTTAAACTTGTAAAGAATGACCCTCACAGATGTAATAAATAACACTGTATATAGGAATACATTTATTAATGGACTAACAAGTTAGTGGCTCTACAGGGGTTAAAATCATGTATTTCTCACACTTGACCCTGCAGGGTGACTATATTATTAATCAGGGAAATGAAATCCCCAGTGACCACAATGTCCCCTCCATGTCACTGGCAGGTACACGGTTAACTATAAGACCCTGTAATTGTGACATGGGTAGAAGAGGGATTTTGGTGTCTATTGCAGTCACCAGGGAATTTTTAGGTTTTGGGTGTAGTTAGGTCTTGAATAGTAAATAAGTTGCAGTAAATTATTTGCACCTCAGCAGCAGGATATCTGTTACATCCATGATGGCGGCTTTTTATTTTCAGGAGAAAGCCGACACTTTATAGTAGAAATCTAACTTCTCCAAATAATACAATACAAACCAAGCAGAACTGTAGATGCTGCAAATCAATTAGACATTTCTAAGAAAATTGTAGACAATCGTTCTTAATAAAGTGTAAATAATGCGGTAGATATTGTACCAGATCTGGACAACCTACCTCTAGAATAATAAAGGTTAATGGCTGGAATTTTATCATGTAGGTGAAACCGATATACAGAAAGAGCTAAAAATATTAAAGAAGATGATGGCTGGGACTAAAAAGAAGCGCGGTAAGTTCTATGTGAGGTAATTCTTTATAGACACTGGGATAATAACACTTATAATATAACATCGTATCTCATATAAACAGGGAGGCTACGGCTGTAGATCCACCACTATATACAAAGACACAGCAGATCACACAGTAACACATGTAACTCGGAGACACTGGTTAGGGAACAGTTTTCTGATTAACATAATATCCATTTAATTACATTTCTAACAAGTAAATGATAATAAGATGTCGTTGAGTAAGAGAATATAAGTCACATACACTGGAATGATATAATAGAATTTGTGTTTGTGTCAGGACGGGCAGGTCCAGTGTCATGGTAATGCCCACTAATGTCACAGCCTGTTACGAGTGGATGTATCAGTCGTTATGAGAGTAGATATACTATATACCAGTCACTGTCAGTCATATTTGGTCTGGACCTGGGCACAGACTGTTATGTCTCTTATCTTATGATGACAAGTTCATCTATCTATCCCAATATTAGAAGCATCACACAGTTATAACTATAATATCACAATATCAGGATTTGCATTACTTATTTTACTTTAGCTTCATGGAATTTTAAATGATTTCATTTTTAATTTTTAGCTCGTAAAATCAATGCAGGAAAAACATCTCCTGAGAAGGCAGAAACCATCTACCGTGCAGGTAACGTTTACTTCAGTCTTTAAGATCATTCTTGTCATTGATATAAATGTTATATACAAAGATATGGGGCTCATGTACAGCATCATGTTATGCCTCATACCACCTCCGAGTTATACAGAGTCGTAATATGGCGCCCATAGACATGTGGAGGATTTTCGGTCTGATTCCATATTAATATGACATAGAGCACCTATAGCTCCATAGTACGGAGCTGCAGGAATTGTGTTCTCCTCTGTACAGGCTCCGTGCACACGCCATATACTGACATTTATACATAACATTCACACCAGAAATAAGTAGTGACCAGAAGAAAACATTTACTAATGATGAACTGTGTGACACGTCTTATTTCCAGAATTATCACCAGCGCCACCAGATTATGACGAGGAGTCCTATCCCTGGATGGAAGAAACAACAACTGAACGTAAGCTTCTCTACTCTCCCACATCTCTCATCTCTGTAATACAGTTCTGATAATCAATTATTGATTTTCTAATCATTTTCTTGTTTTCCAACAGCCTCTTATCAAACAACCATAAAAACACCACCAGCCCCAACAGCAATCCAGAAACTAAAAGTGCGTCTAGCAGCAGCAAGAAAAATGGCTGCAAAAACGAAAACAACGGCGCATATAGCAGCCGCAATAAGAGCGCCAACCATCCGTACAACAACAGCGCATACAGCAGCCGCAATAACAGCGTCTCCAGCCACACAACAAGATCTTGCAGCCACTGCCAGCATTACAGACGACAGCCTGAGAAAAATCCTGATCATCAGCGGTGCTGTCGGCGTTCCACTCCTGCTGGTCGCTGCCCTGTTAGTGCTGCTACTAGTGAAGCTGCACAACATTCAGAAATTGCTGGAAAGAGAAAGTGTCTGATGAGCGCTGCTGCTTGTAGAATATCGCTTGTTCTGGCTCTGGCACATGACATCTTGGCTGGTAAAGTAGGTCAACATCTGGATTGAACATAATGGCGGCTGTGAAGGGTTTCGTTGAGAAGACTCCTCCATCTCTTCAGTGGTGATCCATCATCAGAGGCGTAACTTGAAGCTCCTGTGTCCCAATGTAAAATCTACAACAGGGCCCCGACCTACCATATATCATTTATAATACTGGTGTCTTCTTATTCGGCCAAGGGGTTTTGGGCCCCTCAGACTCCAGGGCCCGGGTGCACCCACTATAGCTACGCCCCTGTCCATCATTATCATAACTATGAGGACAGTATTCGGGAGTCCTGGTGATTGCCGGTGTGATAGTGAATGTGCGTGTTTCCACCATTATGTCAGTGTAGTGATATCATAGACTGACAATGGCGCACTATTAATTCATCACAGATTCTCTGGTAGAAGCAGCTACGGGACTTTTCATTCTTGCTGTGAGGAAAGTGCGATAAGAACTGCACAGATATTCATTACTATCAATAAACTTCTACCACTCACCTGTGTCTGTGGAGCGTTGTATTAATAATATTCCTTCTCTGAGTGAAAAGTGACTTCACATATAGAAAGGCTTCGCTCGGAGGGGGCTACCGGGGCACTTGCCCAAGAAGCAGAATGTGGGGTGTGCGCAATATGGGACCCTCCAGATTTTTAAAGAAATAAAAATCGTCCGTTATCTCTTGGTCTAATCCTATAGATAGCAGCATGTATACTTCTCTCCTCGCTCCTGACTCTTCTTCAGCTCCAGCTGCACTGGGTCCCTATGCTGGTTAGCGTCGAGACACATTCTATAGCGCTCGTAGCTGAACAAAATACGGAAGAAATGTGGGTAAGTATATAGTTTGGGGTCTGAATATGTATTTATGTCATGACAGGAGTCAGATGTTAATATAGAGTCCCAGTCTGGTGTGTGAATTAATTTAGGGTTCTGTTCTATATTAATAAATAAATATAATTATGTAGTTCAGAAACTAATATAGTAGTTTGATATTAATATAGGGATTGGGGCTGGGGTCTGATATTAGCACCTTCTGACATTTTATATATATATATATATATATATATATATATATATATATATATATATATATATATATATATATATACAGTGGAGGAAATAAGTATTTGATCCCTTGCTGATTTTGTAAGTTTGCCCACTGTCAAAGTCATGAACAGTCTAGAATTTTTAAGCTAGGTTAATTTTACCAGTGAGAGATAGATTATATATAAAAAAAAGAAAAGAAGATCACATTGTCAAAATTATATATATATTTATTTGCATTGTGCACAGAGAAATAAGTATTTGATCCCCTACCAACCATTAAGAGTTCAGCCTCCTCCAGACCAGTTACACGCTCCAAATCAACTTGGTGCCTGCATTAAAGACAGCTCTTACATGGTCACCTGTATAAAAGACTCCTGTCCACAGACTCAATTAATCAGTCTGACTCTAACCTCTACAACATGGGCAAGACCAAAGAGCTTTCTAAGGATGTCAGGGACAAGATCATAGACCTGCACAAGGCTGGAATGGGCTACAAAACCATAAGTAAGATGCTGGGTGAGAAGGAGACAACTGTTGGTGCAATAGTAAGAAAATGGAAGACATACAAAATGACTGTCAATCGACATCGATCTGGGGCTCCATGCAAAATCTCACCTCGTGGGGTATCCTTGATCCTGAGGAAGGTGAGATCTCAGCCGAAAACTACACGGGGGGAACTTGTTAATGATATCAAGGCAGCTGGGACCACAGTCACAAAGAAAACCATTGGTAACACATTACGCCATAATGGATTAAAATCCTGCAGTGCCCGCAAGGTCCCCCTGCTCAGGAAGGCACATGTACAGGCCCGTCTGAAGTTTGCAAATGAACATCTGGATGATTCTGAGAGTGATTGGAAGAAGGTGCTGTGGTCAGATGAGACTAAAATTGAGCTCAACTCAACTCGCCGTTTTTGGAGGAAGAGAAATGCTGCCTATGACCCAAACAACACCGTCCCCACTGTCAAGCATGGAGGTGGAAACATTATGTTTTGGGGGTGTTTCTCTGCTAAGGGCACAGGACTACTTCACCGCATCAATGGGAGAATGGATGGAGCCATGTAACGTCAAATCCTGAGTGACAACCTCCTTCCCTCCACCAGGACATTAAAAATGGCTCGTGGCTGGGTCTTCCAGCACGACAATTACCCGAAACATACAGCCAAGGCAACAAAGGAGTGGCTCAAAAAGAAGCACATTAAGGTCATGGAGTGGCCTAGTCAGTCTCCAGACCTTAATCCCATCGAAAACTTATAGAGGGAGCAGAAGATCCGAGTTGCCAAGCGACAGCCTCGAAATCTTAATGATTTACAGATGATCTGCAAAGAGGAGTGGGCCAAAATTCCATCTAACATGTGTGCAAACCTCATCATCAACTACTAAAAATGTCTGACTGCTGTGCTTGCCAACAAGGGTTTTGCCACCAAGTATTAAGTCTTGTTTGCCAAAGGGATCAAATACTTATTTCTCTGTGCACAATGCAAATAAATATATATAATTTTGACAATGTGATTTTTTTTTTTTTTTTTATATAATCTATCTCTCACTGGTAAAATTAACCTAGCCTAAAAATTCTAGACTGTTCATGTCTTTGATAGTGGGCAAACTTACAAAATCATCAAGGGATCAAATACTTATTTCCTTCATTCCTTCACTGTATATATATATATATATATATATATATATATATATATATATATATTTAAATTTATTTTTTTAGTGAGGGCAGGGTTTTTCCAGGATTTTCCAGTGATGACCTCTGGGACCTACACCGAATGAATGGGGACCTGCCGTGACTGGATAAACAATGAAGGGGCCGGAGAACTATGGCCCCTTCATTAGAGTTTCTTCTAGTAAGTCTTCATTTCTTCTAGTTGATCTCCTTTATATAAATACATTACATTTACAGTACTCAGGTTTCCTTTGCTTATATTACTTATTTTTTAATGACAGAAACCATTCAGTGTAACAACAATAGGAAACATTCGAAAGGTGGCAAATACTTGTTCACATCACTGAACTTAAATACAACACAATTTTAAAGGGCAATTTCCGCTGCCCCTTCAGCTATAGGACAAGTAATGATCATGGTGGGGTGCTAAAAAAGTAATACACACATTGTATCCCTGCATACAGTAAATATGATATGATTGGGACTACTCTCCATGTCTCATGAGTTATATATAGGCAAACCTCCTAACCGTCCCAGGCGGCTGGTGGTTTGTCCCGGTTTCAACTGTATCTGCATCCTTAAGAGGCAGATAAAGTTGAATCCAATGGTGAAGCAGAGAGCCGTCAGCTCCCTGCTTCAACATTTACTATATAAAGCCAGCCATGAGCGGCTTGGCAGAGACAGGCGCGATGCTGTGACGTCATCAAACCTGCCTGCGCCGAGTCGTACACAATTCACAGCCAAAAGGAGACCTGCCAAGGGATCTCCTCCACTCATCGTGGGAACAAGGATAGGTATTTATTTTATAGCCCTCTTCCGATCATGTCTGACAACATCTCATTAGGGTTGAGGTCAGGACTCTGTTTTGGCCATTCTAAAACACAACTCTTCGTTTTCAACCATTCTTTAGTTGGTTTGTATGTTTTAGGTGATTGCCTTTTTGCATGACCCAACGCCTCTTCAGCTTTGGGTCACGGACTGCTGCCATTTGTGATAAAAAAGCTTAAGTCATCTATATTACACGAGCCCGTCTTCTGAGACATTCTAAAAGATGTTGTTAATAACCAGGCTTTGTGTGCCTTTATTTAATAAGCAAAGCACCTGTGAAACCCACACTTCCGATCTCACCTCCTTAATTGAAACACCTTTTGCCAATTTGGTCTTGGAGAAGTCATTAACACAGAGGTTTACTTACTTTTTCTTCTTGCACTGTGAATATTTGCTCAATGTGCTTAATAAACGACATGAAAAGTACAACCTCTTGTTTTGTTATCAGCTTAGATTGTGTTTGTCTAAAACTGTGACATTCTATTAGTAGTCAATGCAGAAATCCAGGTACTTTCAAAGGGTTCATTAAGGCTTCGTTCACATCTGCTCCAGGGTCCCGTTCCGACGTTCCGTCTGAGTTTTCCGTCAGAATGAGATCCTATCTCGATTTCAATGGTGACGGATCCGGTGCCAATGGTTTCCGTTTGGTTCCATTGTGCAAGAGTTCCGTCGTTGACTGAATCAATAGCGTAGTCGAATACGCTATTGAATCCGTCAAAACAACGGAGCTCTTGTACAACAAAGACAAACGGAAATCATTGGCACTCAATCCGTTACCATTGAAATCAATTGTGATTGAAAAGGAAATCTATGGTTTCCGTTTGTGTCAGTTAGGGCTCCGTTCCGACGTAAAGCTCAGACACAACGTTGGAACGGAGCACTGACGCAGATGTGAACGAAGCATTACTTTGTCTTGCAACTGTAAGTGCAATCCAGCCTTGAACCTCAACGCATGCAAGTGCATCCATCGAGTATAGAGGATCATTGCAAGTAATAAATAATTGTATACCGATCATGGGTCATGAGTGCTGCCAAAGTGAATTTTTCAGAAAAAGCTGTTTGTAGATGGGCCACTTTCCTATGGGACCTGATTTATCCATAGAGGCAGGCCATGCAACCACTATAGGGCCTGTGGTGAGAGAGGGCGTCGCACTGAAGTGCTTTTACTTCTTGCTGAGTTATAGCGTTTGCCTGCCACTAGAGGGAGCTTGCTGCATAAAAAAATCATATAGCTCCATTGAGTTCAATACTAGCTATATAAATCCATATGCAGTGAGCTCCCCCTAATGTTGGCTGCATGTAGTCAAAATTATAATTTTTAATAAGAAGTAGTCACCCACATATCACTTTCTCCCCTGGCTGGTGGAAGTCATCCTTTTGCCGGAGCTCATTCATGTAGGATGGAGCTCAGTCTGTTATTCTATGTGTCCCTATGATAACTCTACATTTTCTAAAAGCTTATGTAACTTAAATCGTCCTGGGCCCATCTCCTTGAAGCACAATTAGTCAGGAGCATAATTGAATTTCAGAAGATGTAACACACATTGGTAGATCAAGAAAAGTTCTGAGCACTCACTGGTGGATGTAGAAAGGATCTTTTGACCCTTCTTCACATGTACAGGGTGCCATATTTATGGACTTAGCCACATTGTTTCCAGGCATCTTTATACAAGAGCCAAGAGAAAGGCAGAAGGGCTCTGTTTTTTTTAGTAAGTATGCGTTATTAACATATGCGTTTAGGGTATTCATCTGGATTTCTCATGAGAAAATGTGTGTAAATGTAATCCAAAAGTGTACAACCCCTTAAAGCAATGGTGTCAAATAATGTATGAATTTAAGACACAAGTTAAGAGTAACATGCTAGAAGCATTGCTGAAAGCACAACATTTTATTAGTGGATCCTGTGATAAGAAATAAGAACACAGTGCTTACAGGAAAAAGACACAAAACTTATCTCTGCTATTTAAGATATCGGAGAGAGCACATTTTCATTCTAGACACATTAATTTGCATAAGCACAACATCTCCTGCACTCAGAAACACAGACACAAATCCCAGAATGGGTTAAAAACTGGTTGAATGGAACAGCTACCCTGCAATGTCAGCACCGGGGTCCCCTCTGAACACCCTACACCCACATCGATTGCAACATTTGGCGTTCTCGGCAGGAGGTTTTCGATGTTATAGCTTTAGTCTTGCATTAAAGGTCTTTCTGAGCAACGTATTAGTCTTGGATAGTTGATAAGTACCGATGAAGTAATGTAAGTACCTTGACTACACTGCGATAAAATCAATAAAAAAAATGAAAAGATTTTACTGTTGGTGATTTGTAATTACGTCATTGTTTAGTAGATGGTTGTCATGAAAAGAAAATGTCTTCTTCTAAGCACTGATTTATTTTCTCACAGAGATGTATAATCCTAAATCCATATCCTGAATGTAGGAAGACCGAGATGTTTCTATAAGGTGACCTTTCACTGAAGTACAAAAGAACGACCTGGGTGTCGAGTTAAAGAGGGGTGTGAATGGTCGCTAGAAAGGACAGGTCTTGTGGAGCATTTTAATTCAACCCGAGTATGCCCACACACATGCAAACATGCCAACTCACACCTATGAATGATTTACATATGAGTATATGTACCAAAGTACAAATACATACACAAATACATACACAAATACACAAATACATACACAAATATACACATACATACATACATATATACATACATGTGTGTATGAGCGATGTAACCCTCTGTGTTTCCTAAACTGTTGGTATCTTCTCCTAGAAAAAGTCACTGAACCCGGATATTCTAAAAAAAAAAAAAAGAAAAAGCCAGGCATCGGTAAATCTTTCGGAAATAATTCGTCTTGGAGAAGGAAGGCAAACCAGGGGCAGGAGAATTAGTTTGGGTCTAGCCTAGGCTGGTGATGTTGGCACGGCCACCAGGAGGCGCCACAAAGCGCTGAGTAGTGCGACGGGAAATATTGTCATCAACCTGTGCCCCTGCAAGAACAAGTCAATAAAAGGTAAGACATAAATTGTCCAGAACATTTGCAGAAGAGGAAACACCAAAATGGAAAATCAGAGATGTTTCCTGTTTATAAACGCATGTGTAACGCCTTGTAGACACAACCAATTTTATTTATTTTCTTTTTGTTTTTTCCTTGTTGTAGTCCAAGAGCCATAACTTTTTATTTTTCCATCGTTATAGCCATATGGGGGTTTGTTTTTATCTGGTTAAGTTGTACTTTTTAATGGCACCATTTAATGTACCATATAATGTACTGGGAAACTGAAAAATTCTTTGTGGGATGGCGTTCACCGTGCAGTAAAAACAACATGTTAACCTTTTTCTGCGGGCCCAGATTACGGCAATACCAAGTTTAGTTTGTTTTCGTTATGATTTACTATTTACAAAGAAAAAATAATTTGTTCAAAAATAAAATGTTTGTGTCACGATATTCTGAATGTCATAACTTTTTTATTTTTCTGATGATGGAGCGGTGTAAGAACCTTTTTTTTGCCGGGGTGAGCTGTAGTTTTTATTGGCATTGACAAAGCATGGGTATACGTGAAACGTCCGTAGGCTTGTGCTCCACATCCATACTGCCTGTGTTTGCCACAACATTAAATGAAAATTCAACTAAATGGTGAGTGCCGTGGATCTCTTCAACTTTTATTACTGTACTTGTGCTTGTCTCATCACACCACCGAACACCACCTGTTGTGGATCCAATTGAATCCGTTTAGACCCATGTGGTCGTCTGATTATTGAGACTTATAGCGCTCCACGAGCCAAAGCAGTGCCGATCTTTTTATCACTTTGAACATTTGTGTCGTTTTTATTGGTACGACTTTGGGTTACATACAACATTTTTATCACTTTTTATTATATTTTTTGGGGGGTGGGAGTGAAATAACAACAAAACAACGCTGTTTATTTTTTTTTTCTGTGGGGTTTACCCGGCAGCTTAAATAATGTGATATTTTACAAGTTCAGACTTTTACGGACGTATTACGTTTAACTTTTTTATTGTTTACATAATTTTTTGTATAAAATGGGAAATGGGGGCTTTTTTAACTTTATATATTTTTGAAAATGTTATTAACGGGTACCAAACTTTAAAAAAACCTTTTCACGTGTCATAGTGACATGTCAGAAGTTTTGATCTGTAGGTGTCCGAGCACTGAGACCTCCACCGATAGCTAAAACAAAGCGGCAGTAGCACTCGGGTGATGGCTTTTACTGTTTTGTGTCTGATCAGCCTTCCTCTGAAAGTCAAGCATGCGGTGTATGGACTCATAATTGAGCCTGTACACCGCTCCGAGGAAAGCCGATCAGAAACACCCAAGCACTACTGCCACTTTGTTTCAGCCATCAGTGCTCGGACACCCACCTATCAAAACTTCTGACATGTCACTATGACATGTCAAATGTTTTTTAAAAGTTTAGCTACTTTTTTTTTAGTCATTTGGCAAGGCTTCATTGTAGGGCACTGATGAGAGACCTGGATGCCTTCAATAAGTCTCTAGCTGTCAATGCAACCGTTGCGGGGGGTGATCGGGGGACAGAGGTAGCCTACTCCCTCTGCCACGGTCACTATTGACAACGGCATCTATCGGAGGGGGAAAATGGCCAGGTTGGGAGTTATCGCCAATTTGTTTCCTACCACTAGAGTAAGAATATGAGCAGAAACACATCTAAACACCCCCTTTGCCTATGCGCCATTTTTCGACTCGTCACCCGGATGTCTACTGGCATCTGGATCGCAGAGATTTTCTGTCTCTTCAGCTTTCATGACTTTGTGAAAGTGAGATGTCTTGACTCTGTATATCCTGAACTTTTATTTTTAGGAGGTGTTGTGTGTCAGGATCTACTCCAGTTAGACTTTTATCCATGCACATTTACTTTTATGCCTTTTATTACAAAACATTACGCATGAATTCAATGTTGCATGAAGGTGCCTTTGGGTGTAGTGCTGTGTGCCTGCAGTATTCAGGTTTCATTTTTGTACGTCAAACGTGTGGAAATTGTCCGGCACCAAAAGGTTTAATTCAAATTGCTGTTTTGATGAATGGATCACTGCGTCTTTGCTGACACAAGTTTTCCATGTCCTAGTCAAGCAATGGTGGAATGGGCAGTCTGAAATGAAAAACTCACCTGACAAGCTGAATCCAGACTGGTGTAGGTTCCTTATGGGCTGCCCTGGCTGTATGGCAGGTGATGTCTTGGCAGAAGAGCCAGGTGTTACGGCTTTTGGAGTCTCAGAAACTTCACAGACGGGTCCATCATACAGTCCACGAGGGACTCCTCGCAGCTCCGCAAGCTGAAGGGATATTATTATACAATGTTAGGCTTAAAGGAAAAAGATTTGCTGTCTAAAAACTTTTCCAAATTCTTTTTCCTCACAGCTGTGCTCTTCTTCCAGATCCTCCTACAACTATTCAACCATTGTCTCCTCCTGATGCTCTTACTAGACCATCCCAAACACTATCAATAGGAGTTGACTCAAGGTTAGTGCCACCCTTTGTGGTTTCCTTATGATCATACTCTGCCTTCACCTGGATGTCATCCTAGAAGCTACTGTAACCAAATAATCTACAGTTGTTCCTCGCCGGAATCAATACTGAATGAGCACTGAAAAATTATCTAACAGTCAGTTCCAGCCCCTATCTGTTAAAAAATGTGAACAGAAACAGCCCGTTTTCCACAGGATAGGTAATGAATATCTGGTCGGTGGGGGCCAACTTCTGGAATCCACACCGATCTCGAGCTTACCTTGCTGTTTCTGGGAGACTCATAGGAATGGAGCGGTACTGCACATGCTTGACCACCGCTCCATTCATTTCTATCGGCTGCCATAAAAATTAATGTAACGGT
Source organism: Rhinoderma darwinii (assembly GCF_050947455.1). NCBI lineage: Eukaryota > Metazoa > Chordata > Amphibia > Anura > Rhinodermatidae > Rhinoderma > Rhinoderma darwinii. The sequence goes on along the minus strand of NC_134689.1, from coordinate 366,356,544 downwards.
AGCCAAGCCATGCATTACCGCTTCATTCCTATGTGGCTCCCAGGAACGGCAAGATAAGCCTCGTGATCGGTGGGGATCCCAGGAGTTGTACCCAAACCGATCAGATTTTTATCACCTATCCCGTGGAAATGTGATAAATATTGATTATGGAAAAACGTCTTTAACCCCTTAATGACCAGCCTATTTTAGACTTTAATGACCAAGCCATTTTTTGCGTTTTTCCATCGTCTCATTCAAAGAGCTATAAGTTTTTGATTTTTGCATCGACATAAGGTCTTGTTTTTTGCGGGACAAGTTGTAATTTTTAATAGCACCATTTTGGGGTACATAGAATTAAATTAATTAACTTTTATGAACTATTTTTGGGGGGGAATAGAAAAAAAACTGCAATTTCGTCACACTTTTTTGCGTCCTAAATTTACGCCGTTTACCGTGTGGTATAAATAACATAATAACTTTATTCAGCGGGTTGTTGCAATTGCAAAGATACAAATTTGTATAGTTTTTGTATGTTTTACTACTTTTACACAGTGAAAACACTTTTTTCAAAATTATTTCTTTTTGTGTCACCATATTTGAAGAGCCATAAATGTATTTATTTTTTCGCCGATGCAGTTGTATGAGGGCTTTGTTTGTGGGATGACTTGTAGTTTTTATCTGTACCATTTTGGAGTAAATGCGACTTTTTGATCACTTTTTATGAAATTATTTTTAAGGCAGGATTCAAAGAAAACAGCAATTTTTTCATTTTTTTCATTTTATTTTTTACGATGTTCACAGTGCGGGTTAAATGATGTAATAACTTTATACAACAGAACCAGGGGAGTTGGAACCAGCGCTGAGAGTGTAGTTTTTGGTAAAACGGAAATCAAATTTCCAAGTTTAATTGGTCTCGGTTAAAATCGAAGCACAGGGGCTACGAAAAAATTAAGTGACAGGTAGGTATAGTCCAGAGTACAGAGAGAAGGAGAGGATAGGCGGTAGCCTACGCGTTTCAGACCCTCGCTAGGTCCTTAGTCATGGCTTATGACTAATAATAACTTTATAGTTGGGGTCGTTATGGACGCGGCGATACCAAATATGTGTACGTTTTTAACTTTATTTTGTTTTTTAACACTAAAGCAGTTTGTAAGGGGAAAAAGTGAGTTTTTCATTTTTTATTTCTTTTTTTTTTGCTTTTTATTAAATCCTCCGATCACATTTATAATACACTGCAATACTTTTGTATTGCAGTGTATTATGCCTGTCCGTGTAAAACGGACATGCATCTGGATTGACCTAGCAGGCATTCACTACAGGCAGACCTGGGGGCCTTTATTAGACCCCTGGCTGCCATCAGAGACACAGACACTCTGCGATCTTATCACCGGGTGTCGGTGGGATGAGAGGGAGCTCCCTCCCTCTCTCCATAACAACTCAGAAGCGGCGCTCGCTATTGAGCTCCGCATCTGAAGGGTTAAACGGTTGAGATTAATACTGATATCGAGTTTAACACCACACAACAATTGTTGTATCAATATATAAGAAGATATCCGTTCACTTGATTAATTGAAATTGTGTCACTGCCTATATGAACGATTAAAATTAGATTTTTATTATAGGAAAACCATACTAAATTAGGGCTAGATAGCCAAAGATACTAATAGAGGCGTAAACACGGTAGACCACACAGAAGGTGGAGCAATTGAGGGTGCTATTGAGGGCACCACACACTGCTGGAACGATAGATCCCCCTGACTGTGTTATATTATAAACACCTGGTCAATCCGTGCCAATAAAACGTGTCCCTACGCGTTTCCGCACCGCTAGTGATCAGGGTGCTTCATCAGGAGTCACACTGATGTAGATTTAACACATCTATATTATGGCCGGGAGACACCTATTGCGTGTCTCATCACATTCACCCGGCTCGTGCACGACACTAGTCAGCTGGTCGAACACGAGCCGAGTGAAATGCCGGGCATAAGTAGTGCTGGCCACTCCCTCCCAGGGATGACGCGGTGGCCGGGCAGCCAATCCGCCACCAGCCACGCCAAGACGCGGCCCGAGCAGGGCCGGCCCCCGGACGCTCGCTGTCACCGCAGGAGGGAGCAACCAAATAGCGTCCCTAGTAACCAGGGATCATAAGGCGGCTATATAGAAATGGCATTAAATAAATAGCCAGGAGGAGGACCAGCAACAGGAGACATAGCGATCGTGGAACCACATTGATGGTGCACTAGATCGCTGTGTGTGACTTAAGAAATAGTGCAGCAGATCGCCATATATAACTTAGGGAATCACTCAGGGCGTCCCCTAATGACAAGGATAACCACAAAAGGTCACAACGAACGGCGAGGAGGGGGAGGGGGAGGATGGAAGGGGATCGGTATGAAAGGCAATACGAGACATGGCAGAATGATTAAGCACCCAAACCAGGATCGAACAAAGTGTAGCAGAGTAAATATTCACCCAGACCAAGATCAAGCAAACGGTGGGCAGGAATCAGAGGAAGCAATTGAACGATATCTGTTCATTGAGACCCGCCGGTTTCATGGTATGCATGCGGAAAATCCATTGGGCCTCTTTCTGTAGGATCAACTTGTCCCAGTTGCCCCCCTAGCCGATGGCCGTATATGCTCGATCCCCTGGAATTTGATAACGTGGGTGTCACCGCTATGCTTTTCCCAGATGTGTCGGGCCACCGGGGTATCCATATTGCGACGAATGTCGCCTATGTGGTCCCTGATTCGTCTCCTAAATTCTCTAATTGTCTTGCCGACATATTGCAGTCCGCAGACACATGAGATCAGGTAGACGATGCCCCTCGTTTTGCAATTTATAAAGGATCTGTTTTCAAATGTCCTACTGGTAGCATGGCTATAAAAATTCTTGCTACAGGATATAGATTCGCAAGCTTTGCAGGACCCACATCTGAATGTTCCCTTAATGTTATGTGTAAGCCATGTTGTAGGGCAGATGGATTGCATGTGGCTATGAACCACACAATCCCTGATATTCCTACCCCTCCTATAGGTGACCGAGGGTCTATTGCCCACAAGATCACCTATATCTGGGTTAGTCCTAAGGATCCCCCAATATGTCTTCAGGATCCTGATGACTTCGCTATTCGACGAGTCGTAAGTGCCTATGATGCGCATTTGGTCATCAGTCGTGCGCCTTTTAGGATTTAAGAGTGCACTCCTATTGCAATGAAATGCATTGCGGTAGGCTGATCCAAGGACATCACGGGTAGAGATGAGCGAACTTATCAAAAGTTCGGTTCGGCTAGTTCGCCGAATTTCACAAAAAAGTTCGGTTCGGACCGAACTAGTTCTGACCGAACCTGTCACTTACGTGCGCCGAGCATGCTACTGTCCAGGGTGCTGATAGAGTTAATGGGCTGCACTAACTCTTTCAGCAACCTTCACAGTACATGCTCGGCGCGCGGAAAACACTATTTATGTAATAAAAAAATAAAAATTATACGTTCGTACTTACTTTCCTCCTGTCCGGCCTCCAGCGATGACGTTTCATCCCTTTCGCCGCTGCAGCCAATCACAGGCTGTAGTGGCGGTCACGCACGTCAGGATGACGCTTCATCCCACGTGACCGCCTCTGCAGCCAATCACAGGCTGCAGCGGCGACATGAATGAAACGTCATCGCTGGAGGCCGGACAGGAGGAAAGTAAGTATGAACGTATTATTATTATTTTTTGGCATGTATGTATGTTGGCATGTATGTATGTATGTTGGCATGTATGTATGTTGTCATGTATGTATGTATGTATATCTGTGCATGTATGTTGGCATGTATGTATATATGTGCATGTTTGTATGTATATTTGCATGTATATATTTGCATGTATGTATGTATGTATGTATGTTTGCATGTATGTATTTTTGCATGTATGTTGTCATGTATGTATGTATGTTGTCATGTATGTATATATGTGCATGTGTGTATGTATATTTGTATGTATGTATGTTTGCATGTATGTGTGTTTGCATGAATGTATGTTTGCATGTATGTATGCATGTTTGTATGTATATTTGCATGTGTGTATATATATATGTATGTATGTTGTCATCTATGCATGTATGTTGTCATGTATGTATATATGTGCATGTATGTTGGCATGTATGTATATATGTGCATGTGTGTATGTATGTATATTTGCATGTATGTATGTTGTCATGTATGTATGTATATATGTGCATGTATGTTTGCATGTATGTTGGCATGTATGTATACATGTGCATGTTTGTATGTATATTTGCATGTATATATGTTTGCATGTGTGTATGTATGTTTGCATGTATGTATGTATGTTTGCATGTATGTATGTTGTCATGTATGTTTGTATGTATGTTGTCATGTATGTATGTATATATGTGCATGTATGTATGTTTGCATGTTTTTATTTTTGCATGTATGTTTGCATGTATGTTTATATATATGTGCATGTATGTAATTATGTTTGCATGTATTTATGTTTGCATGTATATTTGTGCATGCTTGTATATATGTATGTATGTATCTTTGCATGTTTGTTTGTATGTATGTTTTCATGTGTGTGTGTATGCATGTATGTATGATAGTTTGCATGTATATATGTGTGTATGTTTGCATGTATGTATATTTGCATGTATATATGTGCATGCTTGTATATATGTATGTATGTTTGTATATATGTATGTATGTATATTTGTATATATGTATGGCCATGTATGATACTGTCTGCTGGCGCCCTGTATCTAAGTCAACTTCACGGCAGGCTTCTATACATGGTATAACAGTCAGTATCACACATTAAACTGAATCTAAGCCTACGACATGTTTTATTTCATTTTTTTTTTTACAGGTTTGGTGTTTGGACTACGTCGGTTTCGAGGACTACTTAGATGACGTTTTTTTTTTCTACAATAAAATGGTTAATGAGGGTTGTGTTGGGGGTGCTTTATTTCAATAAAATATTTTATCTATATCTTTGTCTTTTCAAATTTTATTATTACCACTTTAGTAATGGCCGCTGTCTGAGTGACAACATCCATTACTAAGGCGAGGCTTAGTGTTAGCCGGTGCAGAGGCTAACACTAACCACCATTATTACCCCGGTACCCAAAACCACCAGGGGTGCCGGGAAGAGCCAGGTACGATCCAGTACCCGACCATCTGTTGTGATGGTCGGGCCCTGGGGCGGCCGCAGGCTGGTATTATGAGGCTGGGAAGGGCCAAAAACAGTGGACCTTCCCACCCTTGTAATGCTAGGCTGCTGCTGCTGTGTTGTATCTGGCTGGTTATAAAAGTGGGGGGGACCCCACGTCATTTTTTTTAAATTATTTATTTATTTACATTTTTTTTTTAAAAAAGACATGGGGTTCCACCCAATTTATCATAACCAGCCACATACAACACAGTGTTATTAGCCTGGGAATGGACAAAACCAGTGGCCCTTCCCACCCATGTAATGCCAGACTGCTGCGGCCTTGTATATGGCTGGTTATTAAAAATGTGGGGGACCCGTCTATTGCTAAATTTGTTAAATTCAAAAAAAAAAACGACGTGGGGGTCCCCCCCATTTTTATAACCAGCCCGATACAACACAGCAGCTGCAGCCTAGCATTACAAGGGTGGGAAGGTCCACTGATTTTGGCCCTTCCCAGCCTCATAATACCAGCCTACGGCCGCCCCAGTACCCGACCATCACAACAGATGGTCGGGTACTGGATCGTACCAAGCTCTTCCCGGCACCCCTGGTGGTGGTGGGTACCGGGGTAATAATGGGTGGTTAGTGCTAGCCTCTGCACCGGCTAACACTAAGTACCGCCTTAATAATGGATGCTGTCAATCAGCCAACTGCCATTATCTAGGCACTAATAAAGTTTGAAAAAAAAACACAAAGACAATTCTTTTTTATTGAAATAAGAAATCCCCAACAAAACCCTCGTTAACCATTTTATTAAAATTTGAAAAAACGCAGATCTACGCAGTAGTCCAACGAATTGAAGATGTAGTCCAATCGGTACATCAAAATCTGCAACAACATAAAAAAACAGTTATCAATGTGAACAATACCAATACTTCTACTCACCTACACACATATATACACGCACACACAAACAAACAACCATACACAGACACACACATATATACACAAACACAACAAGATATACACACACACACACACACACACACACACACACACACACATAAACAGACAAACACACATATACACGAACTCACACATATACAAACAAAAACACACATATCCAAACACACACACACACACAGTTATACACACATACACGAACACATATACACAAACACATATACAAACAAAAACACACATACCCAAACACACATATACACAAACACATATACACAAACACACCCATATATACACACAAACACACACCCATATACACACATATACACATATACAAAAACACACACAAACATCTACACACAAACATATACACAAATACACCCATATATACACAAACATATACACAAAACACATATACACAAACACACCCATATATACACACACATATACACAAACACACATATAAAAACAAAAACAGACAAAGTCACATACCCAAACACACACATACACAAACACGGTTTCTTTTAAATGCTGCTGGGGAACCCGCTCGATCCACTATATAAGGCTGCGCTACAGTGCAGCATTTAAAAGAAACAGGATCCTGACCTGTCCATATAGTTTAAGGCAGCACAGAGTATTTCAGGAGATGAGCGTTCAGATTCAGTGCTGCTGCGAACTCTGCTCTTACCATTACGTAGCTCTCAGTCTGTTACCTCTCTTCCACTCCTGTCCTCCAGAACACCTTCACATGATTGGCAAGTCACCACGTAATGGTAAGAGCAGAGTTCACAGCAGCACAGAGTATTTCAGGAGATGAGCGTGCGGATCTTGTGCGGGGTGGTGACTTGCCAATCATGTGAAGGTGTTATTGAGGACAGGAGTGGAGGAGAGGTAACAGACTGAGCTACGTAATGGTAAGAGCAGAGTTCACAGCAGCACTGAATCTGCACGCTCCTCTCCTGAAATACTCTGTGCTGCTGTGAACTCTGTTCTTACCATTACGTAGCTCAGTCTGTTACATCTCCTCCACTCCTGTCCTCTATAACACGTTCACATGATTGGCAAGTCACCACCACGCACAAGATCTGCACGCTCATCTCCTGAAATACTCTGTGCTGCTGTGAACTCTGCTCTTACCATTACGTGGTGACTTGCCAATCATGTGAAGGTGTTCTTGAGGACAGGAGTGGAGGAGAGATAACAGACTGAGAGCTACGTAATGGTAAGAGCAGAGTTCACAGCAGCACTGAATCTGCACGCTCATCTCCTGAAATACTCTGTGCTGCCTTAAATTCTGTGGACAGGTCAGGATCCTGTTTCTTTTAAATGCTGCACTGTAGCGTAGCCTTATATAGTGGATCGAGCGGGTTCCCTAGCAGCATTTAAAAGAAACAGGATCCTGACCTGTCCACAAAGTTTAAGGCAGCACAGATTATTTCAGGAGATGAGCACGGGCAGCCGTTCGTTTTTCCGAGCCGTGCTCCCATCATGCACACGACCGTAAAAATACCCGTTATTGCGGGTCGTAATTACGACCCGCAATAACGGGCTCATAGACTTCTGTTACCCACGGGTACCTTTCCGTATTCTCACGGGAAGGTGCCCGTGCCGTTAAAAAAATAGAACATGTTCTATTTTTCGGGCCGTGCTGCTATAATTATAATGACAGCACGGTTCGCAAAAGCGGCCGGCTGCCCGTGGCCGGCCGGCCGTGCTCGTAGTTACGAGTCGTAATTACGAGCACGGCCCGTAAAATAAAAAAATAGAACATGTTCTATCTTTTTAACGGCACGGGCACCTTCCCGTGAGAAAACGGGAAGGTACCCGTGGCTAACAGAAGTCTATGGGCCCGCTATTTCGGGTCGTAATTACGACCCGTGATAACGGGTGTTTTTATGGTCGTGTGCATGAGGCCCCGTAATGACGGGTGGCTACATGTGTGCACCCGTCATTACGGCAGCGTTGCTAGGCGACGTCAGTAAGGGTATGTGCACACACACTAATTACGTCCGTAATGGACGGACGTATTTCGGCCGCAAGTACCGGACCGAACACCCTGCAGGGAGCCGGGCTCCTAGCATCATATTTATGTACGATGCTAGGAGTCCCTGCCTCTCCGTGGAACTACTGTCCCGTACTGAAAACATGATTACAGTACGGGACAGTTGTCCTGCAGAGAGGCAGGGACTCCTAGCATCGTACATAACTATGATGCTAGGAGCCCGGCTCCCTGCACTGTGTTCGGTCCGGTACTTGCGGCCGAAATACGTCCGTCATTTACGGACGTAATTAGTGTGTGTGCACATACCCTAAATAGTCACTGTCCAGGGTGTTGAAAGAGTTAACTGATCGGCAGTAACTGTTTCAGTACCCTGGACAGTGACTACCGATCACAGTACCTGTAAAAAAAAAGACGTTCATACTTACCGAGAACTTTCTGCTTCCTCCAGTCCGGTCTCCTGGCCGTTGCCTTGGTGACGCGTCCCTCTCGACATCCGGCCCGACATTCCTTGATGACGATGCAGCCCATGTGAGCGCTGCAGCCAATCACAGGCTGCCGCGGCCTCTGCAGCCAATCACAGGCTGCAGAGGCCTCTGCAGCCAATCACAGGCTGCCGCGTCAGAAAAGGTCGGACTGGAGGAAGAAGAGGGACTCGTCACTAAGACAACGACCGGGTACGTATGAAATGCTTTTTATTTTATTTTTAATCAGCAGCCTCTTTTCTCTATCAGTGATTGATAGAGATAAGTGGCTGCCGATTTGTATAATGTTTTTGACCGGGTTCGGTCAAAACGGGTTCGGCCGAACCCGGTGAAGTTCGGATTCGCTGCGAACCGAACTTTACCGGAAGTTCGGACCGAAACCGGGTTCGGTTGTCCCGGTTCGCTCATCTCTAATCACGGGGATAGCCCCTCCGGCGAAATCTATTTTGTAGATCAAAAGCAGCTATTTTGAAGTCAGTCATGGTGGAGCAATTCCTGCGCGCCCTCAGGTATTAACCTTTAGGTATCCCCTTTCTTAATGGTGCGCGATGCCAGCTCTCCCATCGAAGGAGACTATTAGTTGCTGTCTCCTTCCTGAAGATATTAGTTTGTATGTATCCCTGTTCTGTTTTACATATATTGATGTCCAAAAAGGTCATTTTGCTCTCATGGATGACGGATGTAAAAAAGAGCCCCATTTCGTTGACATTAAGAATGCCCACAAATTCACTGAACTCCTCCTTAGTTCCAGACCACAAAATCATGAGTTCATCAATAAATCTTAGCCAGAGAAGAATCCTAGATGTCCATCGATCCATCTCCTCACCAAAGACAATCATCTTCTCCCACCAGCCCAGGTACAAGTTGGCATAGGAGGGTGCACATGGAGTCCCCATCGCTACCCCCCTTAGCTGGTGAAAGAATTTACCATCGAATAGAAAAAAATTATGTTCGAGAACAAAACGAAGTAGACTGACCACAAACTCGTTGTGGACCTGAAATTGTGTTCCCCTTTCTTTCAAGAAATCCTCCACAGCTCTGCACCCAATATCGTGGGGTATAGAGCTGTAGAGGGCCTCAACATCAAGTGAGGCCAAATATACACCGGTGTCACATTTGATGCCCTCTAACCTTCTGAGAACATCCATCGTGTCACGAACGTATGATGGAAGGGCCAATACAAATGGACTAAGGATCCGGTCAATGTAGAGACTAGCATTCTGTGTCAGGTTATCAACCCCAGAAACAATGGGGCGATCCTTCAGAGGAGATGTACCTTTATGTACTTTGGGCAGGCTATAAAAGGTGGCGTACTGTGGATGATCAGTCAGAATAAAACATTGTTCATTAATGCTCACCAGATTGAGAGATCTGCCTTGATTTACCAGTATTTTTAGTTGGTTTGCAAAAATCGGCATAGGATCACTCAATAAAATTCTGTAGCATGCTGTATCGCTTAGAATGCGGTGGCACATATTGCTGTACTGACTGCGATCCATCACGACAATATTGCCACCCTTATCTGACGGTTTAATGACAATACTGTCATCCTGCTCAAGGGCCTGTAAACCTGCCATCTCCTCTCTCGAAGTATTGAATTTAATGGTATTGGAAGTATCTATTTTCCTGAGCTGGTCCACCACTACCTCCAGAAATACATCAATTGGTGTATTGTCATTAACAGGTGCATTTCTGGTGGATGGCTGCCTAAGATCAGTTAAGGGTCCATCACCAACACTTCTCTGACCTTCTTCCCATAATTGATTGAGTGTTCTAAAGTGCGGTAGGTCCTCCTCAGAGATCCCCAGTTCAAGGCATTCTCGCCTGTCATGGGTTTTAAAAAATTTCTTCCATTTCAATTTGCGGACGAATAGATTCAGATCCTTGACCCACATAAACAGGTCAAATCTATTCGTGGGCACAAATGATAAACCTTTCTTCAGAATGCTAGTCTCCTCAGTCGTTAGGATACGCGATGAGAGGTTGATTATCTGCAAATCATCCTCGTGATTCCCAGACACTATACCTCTCTCTTGTCACTTAGGAGGTATTCTGAGATGGGGTGGTTTCTTGATAAAAAAAACCATCCCTATTTGGGCCCTTGCCTCTACCTCTGCCCCTTTGGTAATTACGGGTTGGATTCTTCCCTGAGTGTTGACTTCCCCTAGCTCTTCTACTGGGATTCCTTGCAGTATCGGAATCTGATTGATCTTGCTCTGAGGAGGATTGTTCGGTCTCAATCTCAAGCCCCCCCATGTTTGTAACACTATAATCGAAGATTTTTCCTTCTTTGAAATCAGCGGTATCTCGAACATATTGGAAATGCTTCCTCTCTTTTATATGTCCGGTAAATTTTTCAATACCCTGCTGGAGTACTATCTCTTTTCTCTCATAGTCTGGGTTATTAGAGAATCTCCTGACCGATTCAATGCCCTCTTTCAATTCCGCCGTACTGCGTGCCAACAATATTTTTTCCTCCTCCAGTAAGATCCCCATAAACCTGAGGGAAGAGTCAATGGACTCTTTCTCCCATTTCTTGAGGAGAACTGGAGACCTAACCCGTGCAGCGGGAATAAGGGAAATACGTAAACCCCTGGGTACTATCTTGTTTCTCAGATACGTGTCTAGCGTCTGAATCTCCCACCACGACCTAATGTGGTCCTTGTAGATCCTAGTAAGTTGACTGAAAGAGGCACTAATGCTTAAATGTTGAGTCTGTGACACCAGTTCATTTTCAGAGAACACTTCCTGTGCGTCACTCATCCATTTAGCTACATTTATCTCGCCAGTGAGAAAGCCTGCCATCCCCACTGTATATGTCTAATTATTAAGTTTAACACTACACAACAATTGTTGTATCAATATATAAGAAGATATCCGTTCACTTGATTAATTTAAATTGTGTCACTGCCTATATGAACGATTAAAATTAGATTTTTATTATAGGAAAACCATACTAAAATAGGGCTAGATAGCCAAAGATACTAATAGAGGCGTAAGCACGGTAGACCACACAGAAGGGGGAGCAATTGAGGGTGCTAATGAAAGCACCACACACTGCTGGAACGATAGATCCCCCTGACTGTGTTATATTATAAACACCTGGTCAATCCGTGCCAATAAAACGTGTCCCTACGCGTTTCCGCACCGCTAGTGATCAGGGTGCTTCATCAGGGTCACACTGATGTAGATTTAACACATCTATATTATTGCCGGGAGACACCTATTGCGTGTCTCATCACATTCACCCGGCTCGTGCACGACACTGGTCAGCTGGTCGAACACGAGCCGAGTGAAATGCCGGGCATAAGTAGTGCTAAGACGCGGCCCGAGCAGGGCCGGCCCCCGGACGCTCGCTGTCACCGCAGGAGGGAGCAACCAAATAGCTTCCCTAGTAACCAGGGATCATAAGGCGGCTATATAGAAATGGCATATAATAAATAGCCAGGAGGAGGACCAGCAACAGGAGACATAGCGATCGTGGAACCAAATTGATGGTACACTAGATCGCTGTGTGTGACTTAAGAAGTAGTGCAGCAGATCGGTCATACTATACACATGCATATGCAGATATAAATAGATAGACAAATGCATGTAACGGCATTTAGAGGGGCGGGCTGTCAGATTAATGTGTTACATGCATTTGTCTATCTATTTATATCTGGCCCGTGGAGAGACTCAGTGAACCTTACATGATCATGCTGTGGCTGCTTGGCTGCCTGTCTTCTAATGTCCTGTTGCATATGCATGTGTATAGTATGACCGATAAGGGGACGTAGTATGTGATCATACACGGGGGGCGGACACATGTAAATTCCCCGCCGTGATTCCTCCTCTATTGGATGTTTCTTTCGTCCGTCAGAGGAGATGGGAGTTGTATTTCTCCCCTCCACATGCCATTGGACTGTGCCGTTGTGCTTTCTGATTGGCCTCCAGTAGGAATCATCTGATTGGTCCGCCGTAGTGCTGATCAGGCACGATAGGAGGCTTGGTCGTAGAGGCGGAATGTGGCTGGCCTGATTTTCAGCTGTTCCTTCCGGACAGCTTAATACAGCAGTGTTTTTTCGTAGATTCGTTGGACTACTTCGCTGATTTAAAGTGTAGCTACACTTTGACAAATTCTGACGTGTCATAGTGACATGTCAGAAGTTTGGATTGGTGGGGGTCCGAGCACTGAAACCCCACCAATCGCTAGAACGAAGCAGCTGAAGTGCTCGTGTGAGCGCTCTGCTGCTTCGTGTCTGTTCGGCTATTTCCGGAAATAAATGTATCGGTGTACGGACTCAATAGAAAGTCTATGAGCCCGTACACTGATATATCGGCTTTCCGGAAAAAGCCGAACAGACATGAAGCAGCAGAGCGCTCACACGAGTGCTTCATCTGCTTCGTTCTAGCGATTGGTGGGGGTCTCAGTGCTCGGACCCCCACCAATCCAAACTTCTGACATGTCATTATGACATGTCAGAAGTTTGTCGAACGTTTAGCTACACTTTAAGCTTTTTTTCAATAAAATGGTAAAAGTGGATTGTGTGGAAGAGTTATATCAATAAAACTTTTTTTTTTATGTCTCTGTTTTTAAATTCTTCATTACCGCCTTAGTAATGGCAGTTGTCTGATTGCGAGCGTCCATTACTAAGAAGGACAGATACCAAGGAGACCCTAGCAGTTGGCAGATATATATTGAATATAGAAAGAACCAAATGTGCCTGAGGCACACTGAAAATCAATTTCCCAACTGCTAATCAGTATTATTAAAATATAACTTTTATTATTTTGCCATTAAAGATGTCCATGGGGACATAACAATCAGCACGAACAGTTAAAATTAATAGCCAGTATTGCTTTAGCGCACGCTTTGTTTTCATTCAATCTGCATGTATTGCCAGACGGAGTGTAAGGTACTCAGATTGCAGAGTGTCAGGTCAGCAGCTGCAGACTGCCGAGCTTTAGTGGATAGGATGTGGTATGCGTGCTCAGGATTGCCAAGCAAGCTAGGCTCTTTAAAATAATAAATTTAGCCCCCCCCGACATGTTTCGCTGTCAACACAGCGTCCTCAGGGGATCAAAACGGGGCTAGTGAGCGCGCGTGTAGATTGTCAATCCCTTTAAAGATTTCGATTTACATCACACAGGGTTCACCTGTGTGGGAACCAATAGGAGCTCTGTACAAGAGACGAGCCTCCATGGTAAAAGATTGGCGTATGCACTAGCCAATGTGGGAGCCGTATGTGTGACCAATTAGGATGCGCCGAGTGCGCATGGGCACTAGAGTCACAACTGGACTCAGAAATTTTTCAGGTTTAACACTGTCATCGGCGCCTGCGCATATGAGACCTGGATGGTCTTAGCCGATTTCAACATTATTAGCGATGTGTGCGCATGTCTAGGCTCTTAGAAAAAGAGCACTAGATGAATCCCCATGTTAGAATTGACATATAGTTTAGTCATTGTAGAAAGCGTATGAATGGCCAATTAAGGTGCGAAACAAGCGCATTGGCACCATGGTCACGGCTAGACTTAGTAGGTTTTTTATATATATATATTAGCGATTTGACTGACTTGACAGCGCATGCGTATATCGAACTCGGCTAGACTTAGCCGGTTTTGGCATCTATAAAGGTTTATAAGTGCATGTCTGGTTTCTAGTTAGATTCGATAGAGATCAATAGGGCGCTCTTGTGCACCCGAGTCTAGAAGGGACTTAGACAGTATTTTGGGTAAAGGTCTGGGTATGTTAGGAACGCAGAGGTACCACATTCACAGTTAGACTCAAGCTAAGTGCTCCGGACGTAAGGATTTAGTGCGCATGTCTGGGCACTCAGAGGATACAGCAGCAGGGATTACTCCTACCGAAAGGTAAGTATTACAATATATGTATATGTTGTCCATACTGTAAGTTAACCTATAGATTATGTCATTACCCACAAAGGACATGGCTCAACCTCAATCTATTGGTTCAGATAAAAAGGGGAAGAAACGAAAAAGGGAAGGACAATTAGTCCAAATGGACATATTTGACAAATGAATTATCAGTGTAGAGATATATTGTCTCTTTTTCAATAAAGATACGATTTGGTCATAGTGACCAAATGACAGCTGTCGTTATATATATATATATATATATATATATATATATATATATATATATACCAGGTGTGGCATTCTGAGTTGAGGCGATTATAGAAAGGCTACGAAGGTGAATCCCTCATTTAGCCCATTTGGGCTTAAGGATCTAAGCCTATGGATCCATTTGGCTTCTTCTTGCAGTAATTTTTTATCAAGATTGCCCGCTCTGGGACCCAGCTTGACTTGGGTGATGCCCCAAAATTTAAGAGCATTGATGTCTCCTTGATGGTAAGATCTAATATGTTTAGAAAGAGGTGTATCTTCTTTCATATTAATCGTACTTTTGTGCTTCGAAATCCTTCTACGGAGTTGTTGAATGGTCTTACCCACGTATAATTTTGGGCAAGGGCACTGTGCAGCATAAACAATACCACTACTTTGCCAATTAATGAATTGTTTAATGGTAAAGATCCTACCATCAACTGGGTTGGAGAAGGTTTTGGTCGTCGGCATCAGAGGGCAAAAGGAGCATCTGCCACAGGGAAAGGATCCCTGTATTGGGGGCGGAAGCCAAGTTTTTTGTGCGGTTAGTGGTCTCGAGTAGTGGCTATGTGTCAGATATTCGCAGAGGTTCTTGCCTCTCCGATATCTGATGTTGGGAATGTTGGAAATTGTGTCACAAATGTCACTATCTGTTAGTAGAATAGACCAGTGTCTCTTTAAGATATTTTTAATTAGTCCGGAGCACTTAGCTTGAGTCTAACTGTGAATGTGGTACCTCTGCGTTCCTAACATACCCAGACCTTTACCCAAAATACTGTCTAAGTCCCTTCTAGACTCGGGTGCACAAGAGCGCCCTATTGATCTCTATCAAATCTAACTAGAAACCAGACATGCCCTTATAAACCTTTATAGATGCCAAAACCGGCTAAGTCTAGCCGAGTTCGATATACGCATGCGCTGTCAAGTCAGTCAAATCGCTAATATATATATATATATATAAAAAACCTACTAAGTCTAGCCGTGACCATGGTGCCAATGTGCTTGTTTCGCACCTTAATTGGCCATTCATACGCTTTCTACAATGACTAAACTATATGTCAATTCTAACATGGGGATTCATCTAGTGCTCTTTTTCTAAGAGCCTAGACATGCGCACACATCGCTAATAATGTTGAAATCGGCTAAGACCATCCAGGTCTCATATGCGCAGGCACCGATGACAGTGTTAAACCTGAAAAATTTCTGAGTCCAGTTGTGACTCTAGTGCCCATGCGCACTCGGCGCATCCTAATTGGTCACACATACGGCTCCCACATTGGCTAGTGCATACGCCAATCTTTTACCATGGAGGCTCGTCTCTTGTACAGAGCTCCTATTGGTTCCCACACAGGTGAACCCTGTGTGATGTAAATCGAAATCTTTAAAGGGATTGACAATCTACACGCGCGCGCTCACTAGCCCCGTTTTGATCCCCTGAGGACGCTGTGTTGACAGCGAAACATGTCGGGGGGGGGGGGGGGGCTAAATTTATTATTTTAAAGCCTAGCTTGCTTGGCAATCCTGAGCACGCATACCACATCCTATCCACTAAAGCTCGGCAGTCTGCAGCTGCTGACCTGACACTCTGCAATCTGAGTACCTTACACTCCGTCTGGCAATACATGCAGATTGAATGAAAACAAAGCGTGCGCTAAAGCAATACTGGCTATTAATTTTAACTGTTCGTGCTGATTGTTATGTCCCCATGGACATCTTTAATGACAAAATAATAAAAGTTGTATTTTAATAATACTGATTAGCAGTTGGGAAATTGATTTTCAGTGTGCCTCAGGCACATTTGGTTCTTTCTACATTACTAAGAAGGGGCATAGTGTTAGCCAGTAAAAAGGCTAGCACTAACCCCCTATTATTACCCCGGTACCCACCACCACCAGGAGTACCATGAAGAGCTGGGTACGATCCAGTACCCAACCATCTGAAGTGAAGGGTACTGGGGTGTCCGCAGGCTGGTACTATCAGGCTAGGAAGGGCCAAAAACCATGGCTCTTCCCACCCTGGTGATGCTAGGCTGCTGCTGCTTTATTGTATCTGGCTGGTTATGAAAAATGGAGGGGATCTCACATAATTTTTTTCAATTTATTTTTAAAAAATGACGTGGGGTTCGCCCTATTTTTCATAACTAGCCAGATACAATAAAGCAGCTGCAGCCTAGCATCACCAGTGTGGGAAGGGCCCCGTTTTTTGGAACTTCCCAGCCTGATAATACCAGCCTGCAGCTGTTCCGCTGCCTAACCGGCATTTCAGATGGCCAGGTACTGAATCGTACTCGACTCTTCCCAGTATCCCTGGCGGCAGTTGGAACCGGGGTAATAATAGGGGTTAGTGATAGCCTTGTTAATGGCTCATGCTAAGCCCCAGCCTTAGTAATTGAATGCTGTCAATCAGACAGCAGCCCTAAGGCCATAATAAAATATTTAAAAAAACAGACATAAGAATTTTATTTTTATTAAAATCAAAACTCCCCCATGCAACCCTCTTTCACAATTTTTTTAAAAAAAAGTAGATCATCGTAGTAGTCCAATGAATATACGATGTAGTCCAATGAATATACGACATAGTCCAATGAATCTACGATGTAGTCCAATGAATCTATGACGTAGTCCAATGAATATACGACATAGTCCAAACGGTCCAGCGGAACCCACCAAAAAAAAGTTAGCAGTATAAAAATTTAAAAAACTTCAATTTGCCACAATAGAAACTAGAGGTCAAGGAAAAATAATTCCCCTTCATGTAACTCTGCTACCTATCAACTGAAAAGTCATCCTTAGAGGGAAAAATGTTTCCCCATGGCGGAGTACATGAAAGTCTAATTCCCAGGTGAGGCTTTCTTGTACTCCGCTAACAAGAAACGTTTTTTCCAAACGTGTAACATCCTCTTTTGTGGATTTTAAAATAAGACGTCAACAAAAGCGACTATTTCAAGGTCTGTTCACACTTACCGTGAAAGAGACAGTACTACATACTACAACAAAATGGCATGACATTGCATTTTCTGCATCAAGTATACAATGGGGAAGATTTATTAAGACTGGTGTCGTACGCTAGTCTTAATAACCAACTCGCTGGTGTAAGATACAAAACATTTATTAAGAGGAGAACGCCTTTTTAAAAAATGTGTCGCATCTTTCCACAGGCCGTGTGCCACAATTGTGGCGTAACCACCGTGCCTCAACCATTCCCCTCCCATCACATAAATTAAAAAAATACATACTCACTCATGTCTGCCATATATATTTAATTATAGCAATCTTCTCAGTTCAAAATGTATTTTAGATTGTTTGAAATATTGTATTTTTTAGCCTATTAAATATATATTTTTTTAATTTTCTCGATGTGAGCACTGAAGAGGTTTATATCCGTTATCCTTATAAATGAAATACTACCTCATTAAACTGCAACTAGATTATTTGGTATTTACATCATTTTTAGACATGTCCAGTGTCCATCATATGATGAACAAAACAACGTTTACAGAATTACAATATAACACCTTACCGGCGTTTCAGTTCAGCACTATTCTGCTGGACAGCTCCACTACGCTAGATAGCTTCCATTCATAAATTGCTTAAGATAGTGGTGCGCCCTCTTGTGTCTAAAAACTAATATGCAGGATATCATTACTCTGCTCAACCAATAGCACTATCTTACTTAACTAGTTGCAGCTACCAGGTTTAATTAACACCTGCAATTAACCGGATATAAACCTCCTCCTAATGCTTTGTTATTCAGCAATAAGCCATGAGGAAGGACGTGGTGTGCGTCTGAAACGCGTAGGCACCTTTCTATCAATCTCTCAGTATTTGCACTCGGGATTAATCTTGTTTTAAATACTCATAATAAAATTGGAACTTTGTTCTATTTTAATCTTACTGCGCTGGATCCTCCATTCCTTTTGTTTTCCTACTATTTTTTGTCACATAATCCTGTATATAGTCCCTCAATAGCCCCTCAAACATTTTCCCCACGATGGATGTTAAGCTTACTGGTCTATAATTACCCGGGGAAGACCTAGAGCCCTTTTTGAAAATAGGCACCACATTTGCCCTGCGCCAGTCCCTTGGCACTATTCCAGTCACTAGAGATTCTCTGAATATTATGAAAAGGGGGACAGAAATAACTGAACTAAGCTCTTTAAGAATTCTAGGGTGTAACCCATCTGGTCCCGGGGCCTTGTGCACATTTATTTTATTTAATTTAACTTGGACCATATCTACATTCATCCATTTCAGTATATCAACTGATATATTAACAGCACTGGCACCGGCTACATCAGCTGCTTTTTCTTCTGTTGTATATTCAGAGCTAAAGAACCCATTTAGTAACTCTGCCTTCTCTTGATCCCCTGTGACCAACTCCCCATTACCACTATCTAGGGGTCCTACATGTTCAGGCCTTGGCTTTTTAGCATTTATATGCTTAAAGAATTTTTTGGGATTTGTTTTACTATCCTTGGCCACCTGCCTTTCATTTTGTATTTTTGCTAATTTTATTACATTTTTACAGATTTTATTAAGCTCTTTATATTTTACAAAGGCTACAGCTGTACCCTCAGATTTGTATTTTTTAAATGCCCTTTTTTTTGTCATATTTTGCCCCTTTCACAGAAGGTGTAAGCCATGTGGGGTTTAATTTGAGTCGTTTATACTTGTTACCTGCAGGAATACATTTGGCACTATAATTACCCAAAGTAGATTTGAAAATCTCCCATTTATCATTTGTCCCATTATTTGACATTAGTTCTTCCCAGTCTATATCTTGAATTGCAGCCCTCATCCTGGGGAAATTGGCTTTCTTAAAATTAAATATATTTGCCCTCCCAGCCTGCGTTTGTTTTTTACAGTATAGGTAAAATGTAACTATATTATGATCACTGTTACCGAGGTTTTCATGAACATTGACGTTCCCAACAAGCTCTGCATTATTAGAAATGACCAGATCCAACAGAGCTTCACCTCTAGTCGGGTCTTACACAAACTGGCCCATAAAATTTTCCTGCAACAGGTTGAGGAAATGTCTCCCCTTTGCAGTTGAAGCCGAACCATAACATCAATTAATATCCCGGAAATTAAAATCTCCCATTATCACTACAGTACCCGCCTGTGCAGCCCGCTCCATCTGTTTATATAGGTGACCTTCCATCTCCTCAGTTATATTGGGGGGGAGGTCTATAGATTTGGGATGGTGGGAAAAGGAAGTTGTGTTTAGTGAACTAATGGATAGATGGTCAGCCTATATATTACTCTGGATTAGATTTATCGACGACGTGCTGATCCTCTGGACTGGCACTAAGGGGGAGTTTCAGGAATTTGTTGAGGTCTTGAATGTTAATGAGCTGGGACTCTTTTTTACTTCTGAAATCCAGGATACTAAAATTACGTTCCTGGATATTTTGATCTCCAAGACGGATTCTGGAACCATACAGACGAACATGTACCGTAAGGAAACGGCAACGAACAGTTTGTTGCGCTGGGAAAGTTGGCACCCGACAAACCTCAAAAGAGGAATACCGAAGGGCCAATATCTCAGGGCACGCCGAAACTGCTCGACTATCACCGACTTCAGGGTCTCTGCACGGGAGCTGGAGAACAGATTTAGACACAGGGGATACCCCAGGAATGTACTAAAAGGGGCATTTCAGAATGCCCTGGGCTGCAATAGGAATGACCTCCTAAACCCTAAACCGAAAAAAATGGAAGAGGAATCCATCAGGATGATAGGTACCTTCGATTCGGCTAACAGGGAGGTGAGGGAAGTCCTTAAACGATTTTGGGGTATCTTAAAAGCTGACCCGGACGTAGGGGACCTGGTGGGGGATTACCCTCTGATAACATACAGGAGGGGACGCAACCTGAGGGATCGTCTTGTTCACAGCCATTTACAACCGCAGACTCAGGTCAACACTTGGTTGAAGAGTACTGAAGGGACCTTTAGATGCGGGACATGTAAAGCTTGCGAGTCTGTATTGTGCAGTAGGAAATTTACGAGCACTAAAACTGGAAGAACATTTGACAACAGGTCATTCATTAATTGTAAGACGAAAGGAATTGTTTATCTTATCACATGTAAGTGTGGTCTACAATATGTGGGTAAGACTGGTAGGGAGTTCAGGAGGAGGATTCGCGACCACATAGGGGATGTCAGAAGGAAAGTGGACACCCCGGCGGCGCGACATGTGTGGTCATGCCATGATGGGGATTCCACAGTTCTGGCCTTTCAGGGAATCGAACACGTTAGACCACTCCTGAGAGGGGGGAATCTGGATAGAAAGATTCTACAAAAAGAGGCGGAATGGATTTTCCGCATGCAGACCATCAACCCTCATGGCCTGAATGAACAAATTTCCTACTCCTGTTTTCTCTAATTTTGGGCATGACCGAGCGCCCTAGTTGTTTTTTGACGGGGCGCCTCTGGGCAACTATAGGGGGTCATTTAGTGACTCTTTTCGGAACAGCGCCCTTTTGGTTGTTAACATATCTATCCTTACTGGTCTTGTATGGGCAAATTGATCTATGATATCCAGGGCCGTTGCCATTCTTGAGAACTCTGTGGCTTAATGTGTATCTACGGTGCGGGACAACGTAGTCATTGATTTGACAGTCCGTGCCCCGAGATTTGCCCCTGGTGAGTGCGTTATGTCCCCCCTGTTCCTTCAATGTGCCTAATTGCGTGGGACAGTGGTGGTGAGTACAGGAGGGGAACATGATCGTTACCCATTCACTCTGTGTTTTTGTCGATTGACATTACAGGAGCCGCGTCTAGCGTCCCCTGGTTACTATGGACACTCTCGTTGTCCGGGCGCCCTGATTGGTCGGCAAGAAGGAGGCAAGCCGCCTCCTGCACGTCACAGCTGTGCCGTGTCGAACTTGGATTGGCGGCTGCCCCCGATGACGACGTCGGAAGGGCGGGCTCCTAACCTTAAAAGCCCATGATTTCTCCGGCGCGTGTGCGGCCAGTACATCAGAGCCGTATACGTGGCTGGAGGTTAAAATAAGCACATAAACAGTGCTATCCAGTGTTCTATCTTTAGAATTTAACTACCTATGTTTATCAATCCCTGATGAGGTATTGCTTTAGTGACAATGCTGAAACGCGTAGGATCTTGATACATTGACATTTTTGGCAAGAGTGTAGCGAATCAATATATCATAAATAGGGAGAGTTAGTCCTGGGTGTTTTGAAACATACCATTACCCTGGACACTTCCCTTTTCGCCTAGCACTTGCTTATGCCTGTTTTCTTGGAAGTAGTGGCTGGTTGAGCCATTTTTAACAAATTGATAATAAAAATATTTTAATCGTTCTTTCAAGCGGTGAATCTACAGGTCTATAGATTATACCAAAAGTAATTTTTTCAGTGTTTACCTCCCTTTCTAGTTCCACACACAAGGTTTCAACCTCCTCACAGTATTCACCCACTATTGTCTCTTTCACACTCGCCTTCATATCACTTCTCACATACAGACATACACCACCGCCTTTCCTTTGTCCTGTCTTTCCGAAACAGTGTAAAACCCTGTAGATTTACAGCCCAGTCATGTGAAGAGTCCAGCCATGTTTTAGCAACACCAACTATATCTATATTTTCTTCCAGTAACAAGGCCTCCAGCTCCCCCATTTTGCTTGCTAGCCTTCTGGCATTTGTGAACATACACTTTAACTTGCCTTTCAGTTTTTCACTTTTATTATCAGAAATGTGATTTGACAATTGGGCATTTTTATTTTCACTGCTGTTTTGTAACAAAAGGATCTCCTTATCCTGTTGTCTAGTCCTCTCCCCACATTCCGTTTCTCCCCCCAACAATATAGTCTGACCCCTCTCTAACCTGACTACCCCTTTTTTTTCTACATTGACCTCCCTCCTCAGACCTAGTTTAAATACTCCACCACCCCAGCTAGAATTCTCTCCCCCAGCACAGCGGACCCCCTTCCATTTAGGTGCAAATCATCTGCAGAATACAGTTTGTACCCCAATGAAAAGTCAGCCCAGTGCTCTAGGAACCCAAAGCCTTCTCCTCTACACCAAGACTTAAGCCATGCATTTAACTCCCTGAGCTCCCGCTGTCTTTCCTGTGATGCGCATGGCACAGGCAGTATTCCTGAGAATACAACCTTGGAGGTCCTTCCCTTCAGCCTGTAGCCTAGTTCTTTAAAATTATTCTTAAGGCTCCTTCACCTACCATTTATTCTGTCGTTGGTACCCACATGGACCACAACAGCTGGATCATCACCAGCCCCTCCCAGCAATTTGTCCACCCGTTCCACCACATGCCGAACCCTGGCACCAGGGAGACAGCAAACCATTCGGTTGAGGTGGTCTTGGCGACAAATTATTCTATCCGTCTTCCTGATTATAGAATCCCCTACGACTATCAATTGTCTTGGCTTACCTGCATTACCATCCCGCCGACTACTAGCTGGGTTGTTCTACCGGCTGTTAGGGAGATCAGTATCCACTAGGGCTGCCATTTCTGAGACTGACACCCTCGCATCCTCACCCAACTTGGTATTGTGCTTGGAATGTCAGAAACAGGATTGGCCTTCCTTTTCTTGGACCCCTTTCTACTGCCCCTAACTACATTAACCCAGCTACTTGCCTGATCCTGCTCACCCATGTCTTCACCCTCCAGTTCTAACCCACTAACTGCATGCTCCGTGAGCAGCATGCTTCGCTCAAGATTGTCTATCGCCCTCAGTGTTGCATTTTGCTCCTCCAGATCTCTAATGTGTGTGTGTATATGTTACAGTATATGTGTGTGTGCAAGTTACAGTATATGTGTGTGTATGTTACAGTATATGTGTGTATATGTTACAGTATATGTGTGTGTATATGTTACAGTATATGTCTGTGTGTGTATATGTTACAGTATATGTTTGGGTATATGTTACAGTATATGTGTGTATATGTTACAGTATATATGTGTGTGTGTATATGTTACAGTATAAGTATGTGTATATGTTACAGTATACGTGTGTATGTGTGTGTGTATATGTTACAGTATATGTGTGTGTGTATGTTACAGTATATGTGTGTGTGTATATGTTACACTTTATGTGTGTGTGTGTGTATGTTACAGTATGTGTGTGTATATGTTACAGTATAAAGATATAGCCTTGTGGTTACGGGTGACTGCTCCGGTGAAGCAGGGGCAGTCCTTTCCTGGGAGCAGCGGTTCGTCCAGTCAGGGTTCAGGTTCCAAACTTGTTTTTTGCTGGCAATT
Organism: Rhinoderma darwinii; assembly: GCF_050947455.1. NCBI lineage: Eukaryota > Metazoa > Chordata > Amphibia > Anura > Rhinodermatidae > Rhinoderma > Rhinoderma darwinii. The sequence goes on along the minus strand of NC_134689.1, from coordinate 366,332,622 downwards.
TAATGACAGCCAGTGCAGGTTCGGTTCCACTTGCAAATTTAAGCACGTTTGACCACACTGCAACGACCCCTCCCATGGCGCTTCAAAGTGTTTGCGTAATGGAAAATGATCGGGCAACCAACCCGGCTCTTCTAGTCAAGGGAGCGATGCCATTGAGGTTGGCAAGGATGGTCCCCTATCTAAATGATTATCCTGATAGGGCCGCGGCTAAGCTGATTTATGAGAAGTTTTGTTTGGGTTTTGTTTCCTTCGCAAGTAGTCCCAGTTACACGGCGGAACCTTAGGTCTGCTTACCAGCATTCTGACGTGGTCTCTTCTAAACTTACATACAAGGTATTGTTGGGTCGTAAGGCGGGCCCCTTCCTTGCCCCCCCCCTGCCAGTGGGGGCTCTAGTAGTCCCGGGTATGAAGTTTCTGACCTTAATAGTGAACCAACCTGTGGGTGAGGTAGTGCAACAAAAGATATAGCGTATGAGGAAATAAGCACTGGTTCAGACAGTAATGTCAAACAGTAGAAAATTGTGTTTTATACTTTTTCAATTTCAATTGACAGAAAACAAATGCAATAAAATTGCCAAATGTGAATCAAATATATCACCCATCTGAAGGTTAGAGTCCTGGTAATATCCTGGTTAGAGTTTCTTCATAGTCTTCTTAGTTAGATCCAGAGCCTTAGCCGATAGCAGGGACAACACGCAGGGAGGCTTGGCCTCTAACAACACCTGTGCGAAGTTTCTGGGGACCGCCCCCTTTCTCAAGCATACCTGCCGGGCGTTCCAGTTGGGTGATATATTTGATTCACATTTGGCAACTTCATTGCATATGTTTTCTGTCAATTGACATTGAAAAAATATATAACACAATTTTATACTTTTTGACATTACTGTCTGAACTAGTGCTTATTTCCTCATACGCTGGATCTAGTAGTTTCCGCTTTGGGCGTCGTGCCTAAGCAGGAGCCCAACACATTTTGCTTGATCCAACATCTCTCTTTCCCGAAAGGGTCGTCGGTGAACGACGGCATTGATGCTGAGCTGTGTTCCGTAGCGTATACCTCATTTGATAAGGCTGTTGCTTTGGTTAGGCAGGCTGGTTGCGGGGCTCTGCTGGCGAAAACTGATATTCAAGCGGCGTGTCGGCTTTTGAAGGTGCACCCTGACAGCCAACGACTGTTAGGATGTTTTTGGGATGGGGGGTTTTATGTTGATCGGTGTCTTCCCATGGGTTGCTCCCTGTCGTGCGTGTATTTTGAGGTGTTTAGTTCCTTCATCGACTGGGTCACTAGGGTGGTAGCTGGGGTCATTGATTCAATATCTTGATGACTTTTTGTGCGTTGGCTCCGGGGGCTCCATTGTTTGCGATGACCTTTTGTATGTTTTTCAAAAGGTCACGAGGGACTTTAGCATTCCCTTGGCACCTGAAAAGACTGAAGGCCCTGTCACAGCCATCTGTTTTTTAGGAATTGAAATTCCGTTGCAATGGAATGTAGACTTACTGAGGATAAGTTGCGGGCCCTCGGTGATGAGGTGCAGTGGGCGTGTCTCTTACGAAAAATTACCTTGCGTAGTCTGTAGTCGCTGTTGGAGCAGTTACATTTTGCATGTCGGGCATGCGGGGACCACATCATTTTGTACGATTGGGCGCCAAACATCGGGTCGACTTGCGGGTGTGGGACGATTTTCTCGGGCAATATAATGGCCGATCCCTTTGGATGTGCTCGATGCGTGTGATTTGGACCTTTTTACGGATGCGGCAGGGGGGTTTGGTGCTTACTGTGGGGGGTCAGTGGTGCGCGGGTAGCTGGCCATGGAGCTGGGTGGTAAGCGGGCTTATGAGGAACCTGGCCCTGCTCGAGTTGTTCCCCATCGTGGTTGCCGCGACCATTTGGGTAGTGTTGGCGATTAATAACATCGCTGCGAACTCTCCACCTATTTTGCAATTGCTCAGGCATTTAGTACTGGTTTTTTTGTCATTGAATGCTTGGGTGGTGGCAGCTCATGTACCTGGTGTGGAAAATTTTATTTTCTGACACCCTTTCTCGTTTACTTCTACATCTACAGCTGGAACTGTGTTCGGAACCAATCGGCACGGCCTGCCCGGATCATCTTTGGGAGCTGGTTTCCGTTCAGCAGGCAGATTTATTGAGAGGTCTTTGGCAAGGTCGACATGGGCCGCTTATTCCACCAGTTGGCGCCAGTGGGAAGATTGGGTAAGATGTTTGGGCAGTGTCAGTACAGATCGTGACAGGTTGGTCTCTCTTTTATATTGGTTGGGGGACGCTTATGACGCGGGTTATTCTGCGACTACAGTTAATAGTTTTGTCTCGGAGTTAGCTTTTGGTTTTAAATTGCGGGATTTAACAGATGTGACCAAGGAATTTCTGGTGAGGCAGGCATTAAACGGTTTGCGATGAGGCAGGGTGGATTTAGATTGTAGACAGCCCGTTTCATTTCCTTTCCTCGCTCGGGACGGTGGTAGACGCAGTGTGCTGTTCGCTTTTTAAAGGTCGAGTTGTTCTGTCTCGCTTTTTCTCTGGCGTTTTGTGGAGCTCTCAGGCTGGGCGAGCTGGTCTCTCCAAGTACATCTCACGCAGGTGGTCTTAGACAGGACGATGTGGAATTATATGAGGATAGACTGGAATTTTTATAGCGTATGTCAAAAGCGGATCAAGAAAGGTCGGGGTAAGCGGGTAGTGTTGTTTGCTCTTCCAGAGGTGGCATTTTGCCCGGTGCGTTGTATGCGCGACTTTAGGATCGGGCAGCTTATGGGACTTGCCATTGCTACGTCATGTGGACGGTACTTTTTTTTTCTAGATTCCAGTTTTGTGCAGTGTTTAGGAAGTGTTTGTCGGAGGTTGGTGTTAGCTCGGAAGGTTATGCTTCTCATTCTTTCGGCATTGGAGCGGCAACTGAGGCGGTGCCCTGGTGATTGGACGAGATGGGAGTTTGACGCTTTGAGAGGTGGGAATCCAACAGGTTCAGCTCTTATGTTCACCTCCATTTGTTGTAATTGATGCCTTGTCGATTGTATTTTAATGTGTCGTGTGGTGGTGGGTTATGTTGTTGTTGTCATGGTGTGTTTGTTTATTGATGGGCTTGTATGTTTTTCTGTAGTTTCAGATGCTCACCCGTGTATGGTGTGAATATTGGGGCATTCGTTAGTTCACTGGGGCACCTTGAGAGCGGATATCCGCCCTGATGGTCGCCAGCTGAAGATCCCGCGGATCAACGCATTCTTGCATTGACTGGGATTCCGAGGTTTGCTATGGAGCCGAGTCCTGCTCGAGTTCCACACGTACTCACAGTTAGACCGTGTTCCTGATTTCTTGGTTTTGCATATTGATGGGAACGACTTGGGTGTCCACCCATTTCACGAGCTTGTCCGGGACATTAGGCATGATCTCCTTGGTTTGTGGGCTTCACACCCGGGCTTGGTCGTGGTGTGGTCCGACATTGTTCCTTGGAAGCAATGGCGTTTCGCTCGATCCGTTGAACGGATCAACAAGGCCCGGATAAATGTGAACTGGGCAGTTTCTATTTTTGTAGCCAGGAACTGGGGTGTTTGTGTCCGCCAAAGGGACATAAGAGTCTGGCGAAGGTAATTTTTGGAGAGTTGACGGGGTACAATTTAATGAGGTTGGTATGGATGTTGTGGAGTTTGGCCTTGGCAGTGGGGATTGAAAGAGTGGTTTTCATTTGGAGGGACTCACAGGCTTGAGGTGGTCAAGGGCCTGTTTCGCTGTGGCGGGGGGAGTTTCCTGCCGGCGATCGCTGTGATTGGTCAGTCAAAGCAGACTGACCAATCACAGCTCTATGACGTGGGTATGTGATGACGCTGGCTCAGAAGCTGAGCCAGCGTTATCACCGCCGGGAATCAGATGTCCGACACCCCTCTGCAACGGCCAAGATCGGAGCTAGGCTCCGATCCGGCCGATTAACCCCTTCGATGCATCGATCAACGTGATCGATGCATCGAAGTGGCTTGTAGCCTGTCGGCAACCAGGCTCTGATCTGGCCGATTAACCCCTTAGATGCAGCTATCGCTGCATCTAAGTGATTAGATCGTACCCTATGGTTGCTAATAACAACCATCGGCACCCGCGAAGGTTTCGATGGTTGCTATGGCAACCATAGCCTAACAATCGCTTCCTAGTACGGAAGCCTATTAGGCCCCGCCGGGAGGCGAAGCCTAATAGGCTTGCTGTCAGTGAATAGCTGACAGCTCTAATACACTGCACTATGTAGGTAGTGCAGTGTATTAGAATAGCGATCAGGGCTTCATGCCTTCAAGTTCCCTAGTGGGACACAAAAAAAAAGTTAAAACAAGTTAATAAAAATGTTGTAAAAAAGTTAAAAAACATACTTTTCATGTTAAAAAACACTATAACAGCCTTTTTTCCTATAATAAGTCTTTTATTATAGGAAAAAACAAAACACATAAAAAAAGTACACATATGTGGTATCCCCGCGTCCGTAACGACCCAAACTATAAAAATATCACGCTATTTTACCCGTACAGTGAACACCGTAAAAAAATTAAATAAAAAACTATTCCAGAATCGCCGTTTGTTAGTCACTACCCCTTGCAAAACAGAATAAAAAAAGGGATCTAAAAGTTGCATGTACCCCAAAATTATACCATTAAAAAACGCAGCCCGTCCCGCAAAAAACAAGCCCTCCCGCAGCTTTTTTGACTGAAAAATAAAAAAGTTATGGCTCTCAGAATATGGTGACACAAAAAATAAATTATTTTCTAAATAAGTTATTTTATTGCGCAAACGCTGCAAAACATAAAAAAACCTATATACATGTGGTATCGCCGTAATCGTACCGACCCGCAGAATAACATATAATGGTCATTTATAGCCCAGGGTGAACGCTGTAAAAAAATAAATAAAAATCATTGTCAGAATTGATGGTTTTTGGTCACCTTGCTTGCCGAAAAATTGAATAAAAAGTGATCAAAAAAATGGCATGTACCCCAAAATGGTACCAATGAAAATTACAGATTGTCCCGCAAATAATAAGCCCTCACGCAGCTCCGGTAGTGAAAAAATAAAAAAAAGTTCCGGCTCCCAGAATATGGCAATGCAAAATGTGCAGTGTTCCAAAAGCGGATAAGATCAGGCGCCATTTATAAGTACAACACTGGCCACATATCTGCGGATTATTATTTATTTACCGCAATATTATACCCTCTTATTATGCCCCTGATGTACCCTGCCCAGCCTACATGTGCCCCCACATTATAAGCTGAAATACCAGCAAAACGCCAGAGCTACTACCAAGCAAAATCTGCGCTCCAAAAGCCAAATGGTGTCCCTCCATTCTGAGCCCTACAGTATTCCCAAACAGCCGTTTACGTCCACCGATATGGCATCGCCATACCCGGGAGAACACGGTTAAAATTTTATAAGGTGTTTGTGGCACAAACTGGGCACAACATATAGTGCACTAAAATGGCACATCAGTGGAAAATTTTAATATTCACTCTACACCATCCGCTGCACATTAAACCCTTTGCGCACCATGACTTAATAGCATGTCGTGGTGTGGGGGGTGATATATGGAGCGTCTCATGCGCTGAGCCTGCGCCATACGCTGCGGGTGTCAGCTATGTATTACAGCTGATACCCGGGACTAACGGACAGAAACAGCGATCACGCTGTTACAGGAGCCTGTAAAAATGATAATATACTGCAATACATTAGTATTGCAGTGTATTCTACCAGTGATCTAACGATTGCTGGTTCAAGTCTCCTAGGGGGACTAATAAAATGTGTAAAAACAAAAGTAAATAGTTATTATTAGTGGAAAAAATTAAATAAATATTTAAAGTCCAAAAAGAAACCCTTTTCACATGTCAAGTAATGTCAAAAAATAAAAAAAAATACACAAAATTGATATCGCTGCGTCCGTAAAAGTCCAAGCTTTTACAATATACCATTATTGAACTCGCACGGTGAACGCCGTGAAAAATAAAGAATTTTAAACTGCAAAATCACAGTTTTTTGGTCAAGTTCACTCTGTGCTGAAAAAGTCTTATGTACCAAAAAATTGTACCAATAAAAACTACAGCTCGTTCCGCAAAAAATAAGCCCTCACACCACTCTATTGACGGAAAAATTAAAAAGTTGTGGCTCTCGGAAAGCGGGGAGGAGAAACGAAAAAGAAAAAGAAAAACATGATTCAGTTCGGAAAGGGTTAATTACTTTCTAATGAAAAAACATTTATGACCACATGTGGGGTATTGCATTTTCTTCTTTACCCTTTGTGAAATTGAAAAAACTCAACATTTTAGTGGAAATAATGTTGATATTAATTTTCACGGCCTAATTCTAATAAATTCGGAAAAAGACGTGTGGGGCCTGAATGCTCACTATACCCCTAGATAGATTCCTTAAGTGGTGTAGTTTCTCAAATGGGGTTACTTTTGGGGGGCTTCCACTGTTTCGGTCTCTCAGTGGCTTTGCAAATTCGACATGGCACCCAAAAACTATTCCAGCTAAATTTGAGCTCCAAAAGCCAAATAGCGCTACTTCCCTTCTAAGCCCCAGTGTGGGTACAAACAGCACTTTATTACCACATATGTGGTATTTACGTAATCAGGAGAAATAGTTTTACAAATGTTGGGGTGCTTTTTCTCCTTTATTCCTTGTAAAAATTAAAAATGTCTAAGTTCTTACAGAAAAAAAGTAGATTTTTACCTTTACAGAATAATTCCAATGAATTCAGCAAAACAACTGTGGGTCAAAATGCTAACTTTACCCCTAGAAAAATTCCTTGAGGGGTGTAGTTTCCAAAATGGGGTCACTATTGGGGGGTTTCCACGGTTTTCATCCCTCCAGTGCATTGCAAACGCGACACGGCACTGAAAACTATTCCAGCAAAATCAGAAATCCAAAATCCAAATGGTGCTCCTTCTCTTCTGAGGCCTGCTGTGGGTCCAAACAGCAGTTTATTACCACATATGGGGTATTGCTATAATCGTAAGAAATTGCTTTACATATGTTGGGGTGTTTTTTCTACTTTATTCCTTGCAAAAATAAAAAAATTCTATGTTTTTTCACATAAAAAGCAGATTTTCATCTTCACATACTAATTCAAATAAATTTAGCAAAGAAACTGTGGTTTCAAAATCCTAACTATACCCATAGATAAATTCCTTGAGGGGTGTAGTTTCCAAAATGGGGTCACTTTTGGGGGGTTTACACTGTTTTGGCACCACAAGACCTCTTCAAACCTGACACGGTGCCTAAAATATATTCTAAAAAAAGGAGGCCCCAAAATCCACTAGGTGCTCCTTTGCTTCTGAGGCCGGTGTTTCAGTCCATTACAGCACTAGGGCCACATGTGGTATATTTCTAAAAACTGCAGAATCTGGGCAATAAATATTGAGTTGCATTTCTTGGGTAAAACCTTCTGTGGTACAGAAAAAATGTATTACAAATGAATTTTCGAAAAAAAAAATTACATTTGGAAATTTCACCTCTACTTTGCTTTAATTCCTGTGAAACACATAAAGGGTTAAAACACTTTCTGAATGCTGTTTTGAATACTTTGAGGGGTGCAGTTTTAAAAATGGGGTGATTTATGGGGACTTTCTAATATATAGGGCCCTCAAAGCCACTTCAGAACTGAACTGGTCCCTGAAAAAACAGGCTTTTGAAATTTTCTTGAAAATATGAGAAATTGCTGCTAAAGTTCTAAGCCTTGTAACGTCCTAGAAAAATAAAAGAATGTTCAAAAAACGATGCAAACATAAAGTAGACCTATGGGAATTATAAACTAGTAGGTATTTTGTGTGGTATTTCTATCTGTTTTACAAGTAGATAGATTTAAATTTAGAAAAATGCAAATTTTTGCTAATTTTTTCTAAATCTTGGTGTTTTTTACAAATAAATATTGAATTTATCGACCAAATTTTTTCCCTAACATAAAGTACAATATGTCACGAGAAAAGAATCTCAGAATCACTTGGATAGGCAAAAGCATTCCGGAGTTATTACCACATAAATTGACACATGTCAGATTTGAAAAATCGGCTTCGTACTGAAGGCCAAAACAGGCTCAGTCCTGAAGGTGTTAAGGCTATAGCTACACTGATGGATAGAATTGGATGCATTGTCTCAGCAAACAGTATCATACATGATAGGCTTAGATACATGGCCCCTAAAGACAGTATCACGCATGTTAGACTAAGGGTTCATTCAGACGAATGTAAGGCTGGGTTCACACACACTATTTACGGACGTAATTCGGGCGTTTTAGCCCCGAATTACGTCCGAAAATGCGGCTCATAAGCGTCGGCAAACATCTGCCCATTCATTAGAATGGGTCTTACGATGTTCTGTGCCAACGGTCATTTTTTTACGCGCCGCTGTCGAAAGGCGGCACGTAAAAAAGATGCCCGCGTCAAAGAAGTGCCTGTCACTTCTTCAGACGTAAATGGAGCCGTTTTCCATGGACTCCATGGAAAAACAGCACCAATTACGTCCGTAATGGATGCAGCGAAAAGCGCCTGCACATGCCATTACGGCTGAAAATACGGTGCTGTTTTCTCCTGAAAACAGCACCGTAATTTCAGCCGTAACGGATGCTGCCGTGTGAACATACCCTAATTCTCGTCTGTGTGCTGTGCGTTGAAACAACGCACAGCATACGGACTCATTGATTCAATGGGGCTATTCACACATGCGTGAGTTTTCAAGCAGCGAGTGTCCGTTGCGTGAAACTCACTGCATGTCCTATATTGGTGCGTTTTCACGCACCTAGTCTCCCATCGAAGTCAATGGGTGCGTGAAACCACGGATAGCACACGGACGCACATCCTCACGCATCAATGACACTGAAAAAAAAAACAAAGTGCTTGCCAGTGCGTGAAAAACACATGCCACACGCAAAGCACACTGATAGAAAAACGCAACATACATGGAGGGACTTACGCACGTTTTTACGCCTGTAAATCTGTCACGCACATGTAAATGTAGCCTTAGATACAGGGCCCCAGCAGTAAGTATCCCTGTTCTAACCTTCAGGGGCTAATTTGTCATTTCTGGGGTCCCAAGCAAAGTTATGTCTCGGGGCTCTAATCAAAGACACCTTTAGAGAGTTCCCTACAAAATGCCCCCTGAATAGTGTGTCACAACCCCCCTGTATGGTTCCACACAGTCCCCCTGCCATACATCCCCCATGTAGATAGTGCCATGCAGTCCCCTGTAGGAAGTCCCACATAACCTCCTTGTCTCAGCAGACAGTATCATACATGATAGGCTTAGATACATGGCCCCAGCAGACAGTATCAAACATGATAGGCTTAGATTCATGGCCCAGCAGACAGTACCACACATGATAGGCTTAGGGATAGGGTCAAGCTTGCTGACATTGCGTCTCCAGCGTTGGACCCAGGAAAGGTAGGTATAAGAATTGCTTTGCTTTTTTATGTGTTATTAATGGTTTTCGTGTGTTTGTGTTGTTTTTTCCAGGTTCGGTTCTTGGACTACGTCGGATTCAAGGACTACTTCGATGATGGTGTTTTTTAATAAAATCGTTAATGAGGGTTGTTTTTTTTATTTCAATAAAATATTTTGTCTATGTCCTTGTAGTTTTTTCAACTTTATTACTACCGCCTTAGTAATGGCCGATGGCTGATTGACAGCATCCATTACTAAGGTGGGGCTTAATGGTAGCCAATGAAAAGGCTAGCACTAACTCCTCATTATTACCCCGTTACCCACCGCCACCATGGGTACCAGGCGGAGCTGAGTACGATCCTGTACCCGACCATCTGTAGTGATGGACAGGTACTGGCGCGACTGCATGCTGGTATTATTAGGCTGGGAAAGCCCAAAAACAGTGGGCCATCTCACCCTGCTAATGCTAGCCTGCTGATGCTATGATGTAGCTGGCTGGTTATGAAAAATGGGGGGGGACCACACAATTATTTTTTCCATTTAAGAAAATAAATGACGTGGGGTACGCCAATTTTTCAGAACCAGAGAGATACAACACAGCAGCAGCAGGCTAGCATTACCAGGGTGGGAATGACCACTGTTTTGGCATTTCCAAGCCCAATAATACCAGCCTGTGGCCGCCCCACTACCCGGCCGTCACTACAGATGGTTGGGTACTGGATCCCGATACCCCTGGTGGCGGTGGGTATAGGGGTAATATTGGGAATTAGTGTTAGCCTCTGAACTGGCTAACACTAAGCCCCGCCTAAATAATGGACGCTGTCAATCAGCCAGCGGCCATCACTAAGGCGGAAGTAATGAAGTTTAAAAGAAAATACAAAGACATATAATAAATATTTTATTGTAATAAAAAAAAACTCATACAAACCTCATTAATAATTTAATTAAAAATAAAAAAAGCCGTCATCGAAGTAGTCTTTATACCCGATGTAGTCCAACATCCGAGCCTGTAAAAAAACACAAACACAAAAGAAAAAACATTAGTAACACAGGAGGTAGGCTTAGATACAGGGCCCATGTATGATACTGTCTGTTAGACCATGTATCTAAGCCTACCACAAGGTTGGGTTAGGGCCTGTTCACATCACCGTTCATTTCAGTTCCGGGGTTTCGTCTGAGGTGAACCCCGCAACGGAAAGTGAAAGTGAAAGCACAGCTTCCGTTTCAGTCACCATTGATCTGAATGGTGACGGAAACATCGCTAATGGTTTCCGTTCATTACCATTCCGGCAGGTTTCCGGTTTTCCGACGGAATCAATAGCGGAGTCTGTTTTACTATAGTAATAGGGGCCCGTGTATTTTATGACATAGGCCCCAGTTAGGCTGGATTCACACGAGCATGTTCGGTCCGTAAAGGTCTCAACGTATTTCGGCAGCAAGTCCCAGACCAAACGCACTGCAGGGAGCCGGGCTCCTAGCATCATAGTTATGTATGACGCTAGGAGTCCCTGCCTCTCCGTGGAACTACTGTCCCGTACTGTAATCATGTTTTCAGTACGGGACAGTAGTTCCACGGAGAGGCAGGGACTCCTAGCGTCGTAAATAACTATGATGCTAGGAGCCCGGCTCCCTGCAGTGTGCGCTGTTATTGGTTTAATGACCATAAAAGAACTTACGGACTCTGTTTATAAGACGCTTTAGTTCATATTAGATAAACCTGGAAAACGCCTTATGATTTATATGTTTTGTATGTACAGAGTGTTAGGTATGTTGGTAAACTCTCGTATTGTTTTGAAATTTTCAAACTGTTAATATTTTGTATTCAGGATTAAAATTGGTTATTTATGTACATAACTTGTGTTTTATTTCTTAGGCTGATTTTGAGGCAGATTTTGCTCTGCCTGCACGCCGATTTTCGCTGCGTTTTTCGCCCGCGGCCATTGAGCACAGTGGGCAAAAAATGCAGCGAAATACGCTTTATCTGCCTTCTACTGATGTCAATAGGAGGTCAGAGACGTAAACGCCTGAAGATAGGGCATGTTGCTTCTCTTTCCCGCGAGACAATTTTTCCGCTCGCAGGAAAAAAATGCCTCCGCCTCCCATTTAAATCGATGGAAGGCATGTTCCGCCGTTCTTTGGCGCGTTTTCCGACGCGGTCACCGAGTCATAAAACTTGTCATAAAACTCTGTGTGAACTGACCCATATTGTGCAAAATGCAACACAGAGGGACTGTGCCCGGATGTTTTAGGATCCTAGCAATGCCCCAGCTCCACACTTCTGATTCATAACTAGTAAAATGTAACAATAATATACCAGACAGAAAACACAGGAGGCAGGAGGAAAATAAGAATATATTTTTTAAATAGTTTAGAAGTTCATAAGTGATGATTCCATAAGTGAATGCTAGAATACTATCAGGTGACATCTTCACGGTATCTCCAGCCCGGCAGATCTTATGTCACGGGCCTGTATACTGTTTGGTCTTTCTGATGTTTCTGATGATGAACATTTAGTGAAGTTGGTAATTCTCATCTTCTTATGAACTTCTCATGTTATTATATCTGGTGGAACTGTGGATGTTGTTCAGTTGTTCATTCCAATGTCTTGATGTTCCAGCAACAGAAAATTGCCCTAAGGAATCTGGATGGCCGAGCCGCTCCTTCTCTGCCGCTCCTCCTGACACATTTCGGAATCCACCATTTTCTGTGTGATGTAACTGAATCCACACTGGGCCAAGCTACCTTTATATGATGTCCTAAAGGTGCATTCATTCTCACATAGATATTTTCCCTTTCCTTGTCTTGTTCTGCCTCCACATCCTCCTCTTCTTCACTGATTTTATCCAGATCAAAGCAATTTTGGAATCTTCTTAATCCGAAGTTCTCTCGCTTGTCTGTATCTCCAATCTCCTCCTCTTCATTCTGTATGCCCTCTGCTTCCTCGCCAATCTCTACCTCCTCCTCCTCAGGTATGGTCTCCAGACTGGGACAAAATGAGACCTCTCCAAACTGAGAAAGCCGGAATGCTCGCTCTGCCTCCTCAACCATCTGCCTCCATATCTCATCTGGGTATTCTTCCTCCTTCATCCTGACTCAATCAAAGTGCTCACCAACGCTACAAATACTCAACCGACAACTACAACCATCAAGTGAGTATCTGCCAAGCAGCCCCTTATATAAGGTGAGTGATGTCATAATACCCGACCATTCCATGACATTGCGGCTAGCAACAGCAGTGATTTCAAGGGAAATGACAAGACTTTAAGCTAAATTAATTAATTAATTAATTAATTAATTAATTAAGAGTATTTTAACTTTAAATTATCCACCCCAGCCACTAAATCCTGAACTTAAAGGAAATGCATCATACATGATATTTTTATTTTACTAATTAAAACAAATTATTGAAAAATACTTTATTTCAAGTCTTTTTTTTTCCTGATTGTTATTTTTTTTATTAGTTTAATCATTTTTAGGGTCAGCCATCTTGGCTGAGCTGCTGCTCTGAGCTGTGACAGCAAATTTCAGATGAAAAAACATTGTAATGTGTAGACCAGAGGGGAATATTCATTCAGTTTTTAAGAAGTCGTTATCAAGGTCAAAATATTTGGGAACCAGGAAGGGGAGGGATCAGGCACATCTGCCGGAAGAAAGGACGTCCGGATTGTACTAGGGCTACACTTTCCCAGTGAACCTTCACAAACTCCAAAAAAGTCAGGGCGTAATAGGGGCCAGTAAATAGCACAATACACTGCAATACATAGGTATTGCAGTGTATTGTAACCCCAATCCAACGATTGTTTGTACAAGTCTCCTAGCGGGACTAAAAAAAAAGTAAAAAAAACAGTTAAATAACATTTTTAATAATGTACAAAAAAAAATACAAAATAAAGTAAAAAAAACGCTTTTTCCCATTTTTCGACTAATATAATAAATGAAAACAAAAAAATTAAACGGAAATGGTATCGCTGCGTCCGAAAAAGTTCAAACTATTAAATTATCACGTTATTTAACCCCTTCCCGACATTTAACGTATCCATACGCAAAAGTCAGGTAGGGGAAGTATGGAACGGGCTCACGGAGTGAACCCGCTTCATATGATGCCGGTGTCGGCTGTTTGTTACAGCCGACACTTCAGAGTAACAAGCGGGATCGCGCTCAAGCGCGATCCCGCTCATTTAACTCGTTAAATGCCGCGGTCAATAGCAACCGCAGCATTTAAATCGTTTGAAAGAGGGGGACGACCCCATGTTACAGCTCATCACACCCCCCCCCCGCAACGCAATCGCGGGGGAGAGATGGCTGCTTTGGCTGCCTGGGGGCCTCATGTCCGCCATCTTTGTGCTCCTATTAATCCCTGCCTCCGGCAGACTGTCAGAATCACGATATACTGCAATACATTAGTATTGCAGTATATCGTGCAAGCGATCTAACGATCGCTGGTTGAAGTCCCCTAGGGGGACTATTAAAAAAATAAAAAATTTGTAAAATAAATGTTTTTTAAATGTAAAAAAATAAAAAATTCAAAGTGATTTTGACATTTTTTAACGTGTAGTTTGAGCTCATCTCTTATTTTTTTTGCAGGAATTAATACAATGTAGGTATGAAAAATTAAATTTTTATGGTTTTTTTCACAAATGAGTTTTGTATAGGACAAACGTTTCATCTACAGTACAAGAAACGAATTAAATGCACCCTAACATTTTTGTTATCTCTATCTTTAAACACACACGACACCTATTTTGGGGTCTCCTTTTTTTCTCAGTATGGGGTATTTCAGAGGGAAAATGTTGTTCAGGAATTATGCGGCAGATGTTACTGCCCTATGCAGTGCCCTCCCCTTCTGGATTCCCAAAGATAAGGGCCTTGAGAACCTTCTTCCAGAATCGGATGAATCGGTCACATTTTCCTGTATACCTGGCCAACACAAACACATCATACCATGCAGTTTGGGTGAGGCGGACTTAGCGTCTTGTACCATGTTTCGGTCTTACGCATGGCACCGTAGGGCTTAACGACTTGATGGGATAAGTCCACCCCACCCATGAAGCAGTTGTAGTCCACTATGCAGCCAGGCTTGGTGATTGGGGCGATCGATCCAAAAACACAGCGATGACATCAGTGTCAGCGTAAATCTATCATAGTGGAAGGATTTGCACGTCTTCCTTGTTTTGGATCCACTCCTGAAGTTTGGCTTGCAAACACTGAAGTATAATACTGACCAAAACACAACTGAGTGAATGAGGCTTTACTTGACTTTTTTCATTTAGAAGAGGGTAAAAAAAGAGCACAAGCAGGCAAGCCTCATAAATTGAAGAGATGTTGTCAAGGTGGGATTTGAACTTTAAAGCCAAGCACTGAAAGGCGATGCTCTAACCACTAAGCTATAGTTTCAGCCAATCACGCAGCTGGCTTTTTGATATATTTTAATGAGCAGGTGGCAAAAGAAGCACCGCAACTGTATTTCACTTACATTCTATTCAATGCTCCATTTTACTTCTGCCTTTCTGTAGGACAACTCTTTTCAGCGGAGGTGCTTGCATTTATATACTATACAAACAAACAATCTACCCTTATGCTGTATACACAAATATTGCAACATATACTGCACACACAATTCATATCCCTATACATTCTTCCTGTTTCCGTTCTGCTAGGTGCTGCCAAGCCTACCATATGATGGAATGAGGATCCGTTCTCCTCTCCCCTGCAAAAGCA
This sequence comes from Rhinoderma darwinii, assembly GCF_050947455.1. Lineage (NCBI taxonomy): Eukaryota > Metazoa > Chordata > Amphibia > Anura > Rhinodermatidae > Rhinoderma > Rhinoderma darwinii. The sequence continues at coordinate 366,317,492 of NC_134689.1, read as the reverse complement.
CACGATTGATGATCTGTAAGAGTGTATGAAATGGGAGTGCTGCTACTGGCTTGAAAAAGGATAGAGGCCAGTCAACCTCTAGGACAAAAAGACAAAACTGAGAAGTGGACACTGCCACGTTTGTAATGGCAATGTACAATGCCCATGAACAATCTCCCTTCCCACATCCACTAGTACCACATCCCACATCCACATGCACCATGAGAAGCTTGTTCTGCCTGCTTGTGCCAGTTACTGCATGTCTCCTAAATATAAACTCATAGGTTGATTGGTGCCTATTGAATTGACTGTAGAGTGCGTGTGATTTTGACATTTTTTTAACGTGTAGTTTGAACTCATCTGTTATTTTTTTGCAGGAATTAATACAATATAGGTATGAAAAATTACATTTTTATGGTTTTTTTCACAAATGAGTTTTGTATAGGACAAACGTTTCATCTACAGTACAAGAAACGAAGTAAATGCACCCTGACATTTTTGTTATCTCTATCTTTAAACACACACGACACCTGTTTTGGAGTCTCCTTTTTTTCTCAGTATGGTGTATTTCAGAAGGAAAACGTTGTTCAGGAATTATGCGGCAGATGTTACTGCCCTATGCAGTGCCCTCCCCTTCTGGATTCCCAAAGATAAGGGCCTTGAGAACCTTCTTCCAGAATCGGATGAATCGGTCACATTTTCCTGTATACCTGGCCAACACAAACGCATCATACCATGCAGTTTGGGTGAGGCGGACTTAGCGTCTTGTACCATGTTTCGGTCTTACGCATGGCACCGTAGGGCTTAACGACTTGATGGGATAAGTCCACCCCACCCATGAAGCAGTTGTTGTCCACTATGCAGCCAGGCTTGGTGATTGGGGCGATCGATCCAAAAACACAGCGATGACATCAGTGTCAGCGTAAATCTATCATAGTGGAAGGATTTGCACGTCTTCCTTGTTTTGGATCCACTCCTGAAGTTTGGCTTGCAAACACTGAAGTATAATACTGACCAAAACACAACTGAGTGAATGAGGCTTTACTTGACTTTTTTCATTTAGAAGAGGGTAAAAAAAGAGCACAAGCAGGCAAGCCTCATAAATTGAAGAGATGTTGTCAAGGTGGGATTTGAACTTTAAAGCCCAGCACTGAAAGGCGATGCGCTAACCACTAAGCTATAGTTTCAGCCAATCACGCAGCTGGCTTTTTGATATATTTTAATGAGCAGGTGGCAAAAGAAGCACCGCAACTGTATTTCACTTACATTCTATTCAATGCTCCATTTTACTTCTGGCTTTCTGTAGGACAACTCTTTTCAGCGGAGGTGCTTGCATTTATATACTATACAAACAAACAATCTACCCTTATGCTGTATACACAAATATTGCAACATATACTGCACACACAATTCATATCCCTATACATTCTTCCTGTTTCCGTTCTGCTAGGTGCTGCCAAGCCTACCATATGATGGAATGAGGATCCGTTCTCCTCTCCCCTGCAAAAGCACACGATTGATGATCTGTAAGAGTGTATGAAATGGGAGTGCTGCTACTGGCTTGAAAAAGGATAGAGGCCAGTCAACCTCTAGGACAAAAAGACAAAACTGAGAAGTGGACACTGCCACGTTTGTAATGGCAATGTACAATGCCCATGAACAATCTCCCTTCCCACATCCACTAGTACCACATCCCACATCCACATGCACCATGAGAAGCTTGTTCTGCCTGCTTGTGCCAGTTACTGCATGTCTCCTAAATATAAACTCATAGGTTGATTGGTGCCTATTGAATTGACTGTAGAGTGCGTGTGATTTTGACATTTTTTTAACGTGTAGTTTGAACTCATCTGTTATTTTTTTGCAGGAATTAATACAATATAGGTATGAAAAATTACATTTTTATGGTTTTTTTCACAAATGAGTTTTGTATAGGACAAACGTTTCATCTACAGTACAAGAAACGAAGTAAATGCACCCTGACATTTTTGTTATCTCTATCTTTAAACACACACGACACCTGTTTTGGAGTCTCCTTTTTTCTCAGTATGGTGTATTTCAGAAGGAAAATGTTGTTCAGGAATTATGCGGCAGATGTTACTGCCCTATGCAGTGCCCTCCCCTTCTGGATTCCCAAAGATAAGGGCCTTGAGAACCTTCTTCCAGAATGGGATGAATCGGTCACATTTTCCTGTATACCTGGCCAACACAAACGCATCATACCATGCAGTTTGGGTGAGGCGGACTTAGCGTCTTGTACCATGTTTCGGTCTTACGCATGGCACCGTAGGGCTTAACGACTTGATGGGATAAGTCCACCCCACCCATGAAGCAGTTGTTGTCCACTATGCAGCCAGGCTTGGTGATTGGGGCGATCGATCCAAAAACACAGCGATGACATCAGTGTCAGCGTAAATCTATCATAGTGGAAGGATTTGCACGTCTTCCTTGTTTTGGATCCACTCCTGAAGTTTGGCTTGCAAACACTGAAGTATAATACTGACCAAAACACAACTGAGTGAATGAGGCTTTACTTGACTTTTTTCATTTAGAAGAGGGTAAAAAAAGAGCACGAGCAGGCAAGCCTCATAAATTGAAGAGATGTTGTCAAGGTGGGATTTGAACTTTAAAGCCCAGCACTGAAAGGCGATGCTCTAACCACTAAGCTATAGTTTCAGCCAATCACGCAGCTGGCTTTTTGATATATTTTAATGAGCAGGTGGCAAAAGAAGCACCGCAACTGTATTTCACTTACATTCTATTCAATGCTCCATTTTACTTCTGGCTTTCTGTAGGACAACTCTTTTCAGCGGAGGTGCTTGCATTTATATACTATACAAACAAAAAATCTACCCTTATGCTGTATACACAAATATTGCAACATATACTGCACACACAATTCATATCCCTATACATTCTTCCTGTTTCCGTTCTGCTAGGTGCTGCCAAGCCTACCATATGATGGAATGAGGATCCGTTCTCCTCTCCCCTGCAAAAGCACACGATTGATGATCTGTAAGAGTGTATGAAATGGGAGTGCTGCTACTGGCTTGAAAAAGGATAGAGGCCAGTCAACCTCTAGGACAAAAAGACAAAACTGAGAAGTGGACACTGCCACGTTTGTAATGGCAATGTACAATGCCCATGAACAATCTCCCTTCCCACATCCACTAGTACCACATCCCACATCCACATGCACCATGAGAAGCTTGTTCTGCCTGCTTGTGCCAGTTACTGCATGTCTCCTAAATATAAACTCATAGGTTGATTGGTGCCTATTGAATTGACTGTAGAGTGCGTGTGATTTTGACATTTTTTTAACGTGTAGTTTGAACTCATCTGTTATTTTTTTGCAGGAATTAATACAATATAGGTATGAAAAATTACATTTTTATGGTTTTTTTCACAAATGAGTTTTGTATAGGACAAACGTTTCATCTACAGTACAAGAAACGAAGTAAATGCACCCTGACATTTTTGTTATCTCTATCTTTAAACACACACGACACCTATTTTGGAGTCTCCTTTTTTTCTCAGTATGGTGTATTTCAGAAGGAAAACGTTGTTCAGGAATTATGCGGCAGATGTTACTGCCCTATGCAGTGCCCTCCCCTTCTGGATTCCCAAAGATAAGGGCCTTGAGAACCTTCTTCCAGAATCGGATGAATCGGTCACATTTTCCTGTATACCTGGCCAACACAAACGCATCATACCATGCAGTTTGGGTGAGGCGGACTTAGCGTCTTGTACCATGTTTCGGTCTTACGCATGGCACCGTAGGGCTTAACGACTTGATGGGATAAGTCCACCCCACCCATGAAGCAGTTGTTGTCCACTATGCAGCCAGGCTTGGTGATTGGGGCGATCGATCCAAAAACACAGCGATGACATCAGTGTCAGTGTAAATCTATCATAGTGGAAGGATTTGCACGTCTTCCTTGTTTTGGATCCACTCCTGAAGTTTGGCTTGCAAACACTGAAGTATAATACTGACCAAAACACAACTGAGTGAATGAGGCTTTACTTGACTTTTTTCATTTAGAAGAGGGTAAAAAAAGAGCACAAGCAGGCAAGCCTCATAAATTGAAGAGATGTTGTCAAGGTGGGATTTGAACTTTAAAGCCAAGCACTGAAAGGCGATGCTCTAACCACTAAGCTATAGTTTCAGCCAATCACGCAGCTGGCTTTTTGATATATTTTAATGAGCAGGTGGCAAAAGAAGCACCGCAACTGTATTTCACTTACATTCTATTCAATGCTCCATTTTACTTCTGGCTTTCTGTAGGACAACTCTTTTCAGCGGAGGTGCTTGCATTTATATACTATACAAACAAACAATCTACCCTTATGCTGTATACACAAATATTGCAACATATACTGCACACACAATTCATATCCCTATACATTCTTCCTGTTTCCGTTCTGCTAGGTGCTGCCAAGCCTACCATATGATGGAATGAGGATCCGTTCTCCTCTCCCCTGCAAAAGCACACGATTGATGATCTGTAAGAGTGTATGAAATGGGAGTGCTGCTACTGGCTTGAAAAAGGATAGAGGCCAGTCAACCTCTAGGACAAAAAGACAAAACTGAGAAGTGGACACTGCCACGTTTGTAATGGCAATGTACAATGCCCATGAACAATCTCCCTTCCCACATCCACTAGTACCACATCCCACATCCACATGCACCATGAGAAGCTTGTTCTGCCTGCTTGTGCCAGTTACTGCATGTCTCCTAAATATAAACTCATAGGTTGATTGGTGCCTATTGAATTGACTGTAGAGTGCGTGTGATTTTGACATTTTTTTAACGTGTAGTTTGAACTCATCTGTTATTTTTTTGCAGGAATTAATACAATATAGGTATGAAAAATTACATTTTTATGGTTTTTTTCACAAATGAGTTTTGTATAGGACAAACGTTTCATCTACAGTACAAGAAACGAAGTAAATGCACCCTGACATTTTTGTTATCTCTATCTTTAAACACACACGACACCTGTTTTGGAGTCTCCTTTTTTCTCAGTATGGTGTATTTCAGAAGGAAAATGTTGTTCAGGAATTATGCGGCAGATGTTACTGCCCTATGCAGTGCCCTCCCCTTCTGGATTCCCAAAGATAAGGGCCTTGAGAACCTTCTTCCAGAATGGGATGAATCGGTCACATTTTCCTGTATACCTGGCCAACACAAACGCATCATACCATGCAGTTTGGGTGAGGCGGACTTAGCGTCTTGTACCATGTTTCGGTCTTACGCATGGCACCGTAGGGCTTAACGACTTGATGGGATAAGTCCACCCCACCCATGAAGCAGTTGTTGTCCACTATGCAGCCAGGCTTGGTGATTGGGGCGATCGATCCAAAAACACAGCGATGACATCAGTGTCAGCGTAAATCTATCATAGTGGAAGGATTTGCACGTCTTCCTTGTTTTGGATCCACTCCTGAAGTTTGGCTTGCAAACACTGAAGTATAATACTGACCAAAACACAACTGAGTGAATGAGGCTTTACTTGACTTTTTTCATTTAGAAGAGGGTAAAAAAAGAGCACAAGCAGGCAAGCCTCATAAATTGAAGAGATGTTGTCAAGGTGGGATTTGAACTTTAAAGCCCAGCACTGAAAGGCGATGCTCTAACCACTAAGCTATAGTTTCAGCCAATCACGCAGCTGGCTTTTTGATATATTTTAATGAGCAGGTGGCAAAAGAAGCACCGCAACTGTATTTCACTTACATTCTATTCAATGCTCCATTTTACTTCTGGCTTTCTGTAGGACAACTCTTTTCAGCGGAGGTGCTTGCATTTATATACTATACAAACAAACAATCTACCCTTATGCTGTATACACAAATATTGCAACATATACTGCACACACAATTCATATCCCTATACATTCTTCCTGTTTCCGTTCTGCTAGGTGCTGCCAAGCCTACCATATGATGGAATGAGGATCCGTTCTCCTCTCCCCTGCAAAAGCACACGATTGATGATCTGTAAGAGTGTATGAAATGGGAGTGCTGCTACTGGCTTGAAAAAGGATAGAGGCCAGTCAACCTCTAGGACAAAAAGACAAAACTGAGAAGTGGACACTGCCACGTTTGTAATGGCAATGTACAATGCCCATGAACAATCTCCCTTCCCACATCCACTAGTACCACATCCCACATCCACATGCACCATGAGAAGCTTGTTCTGCCTGCTTGTGCCAGTTACTGCATGTCTCCTAAATATAAACTCATAGGTTGATTGGTGCCTATTGAATTGACTGTAGAGTGCGTGTGATTTTGACATTTTTTTAACGTGTAGTTTGAACTCATCTGTTATTTTTTTGCAGGAATTAATACAATATAGGTATGAAAAATTACATTTTTATGGTTTTTTTCACAAATGAGTTTTGTATAGGACAAACGTTTCATCTACAGTACAAGAAACTAAGTAAATGCACCCTGACATTTTTGTTATCTCTATCTTTAAACACACACGACACCTGTTTTGGAGTCTCCTTTTTTTCTCAGTATGGTGTATTTCAGAAGGAAAACGTTGTTCAGGAATTATGCGGCAGATGTTACTGCCCTATGCAGTGCCCTCCCCTTCTGGATTCCCAAAGATAAGGGCCTTGAGAACCTTCTTCCAGAATCGGATGAATCGGTCACATTTTCCTGTATACCTGGCCAACACAAACGCATCATACCATGCAGTTTGGGTGAGGCGGACTTAGCGTCTTGTACCATGTTTCGGTCTTACGCATGGCACCGTAGGGCTTAACGACTTGATGGGATAAGTCCACCCCACCCATGAAGCAGTTGTTGTCCACTATGCAGCCAGGCTTGGTGATTGGGGCGATCGATCCAAAAACACAGCGATGACATCAGTGTCAGCGTAAATCTATCATAGTGGAAGGATTTGCACGTCTTCCTTGTTTTGGATCCACTCCTGAAGTTTGGCTTGCAAACACTGAAGTATAATACTGACCAAAACACAACTGAGTGAATGAGGCTTTACTTGACTTTTTTCATTTAGAAGAGGGTAAAAAAAGAGCACAAGCAGGCAAGCCTCATAAATTGAAGAGATGTTGTCAAGGTGGGATTTGAACTTTAAAGCCCAGCACTGAAAGGCGATGCGCTAACCACTAAGCTATAGTTTCAGCCAATCATGCAGCTGGCTTTTTGATATATTTTAATGAGCAGGTGGCAAAAGAAGCACCGCAACTGTATTTCACTTACATTCTATTCAATGCTCCATTTTACTTCTGGCTTTCTGTAGGACAACTCTTTTCAGCGGAGGTGCTTGCATTTATATACTATACAAACAAACAATCTACCCTTATGCTGTATACACAAATATTGCAACATATACTGCACACACAATTCATATCCCTATACATTCTTCCTGTTTCCGTTCTGCTAGGTGCTGCCAAGCCTACCATATGATGGAATGAGGATCCGTTCTCCTCTCCCCTGCAAAAGCACACGATTGATGATCTGTAAGAGTGTATGAAATGGGAGTGCTGCTACTGGCTTGAAAAAGGATAGAGGCCAGTCAACCTCTAGGACAAAAAGACAAAACTGAGAAGTGGACACTGCCACGTTTGTAATGGCAATGTACAATGCCCATGAACAATCTCCCTTCCCACATCCACTAGTACCACATCCCACATCCACATGCACCATGAGAAGCTTGTTCTGCCTGCTTGTGCCAGTTACTGCATGTCTCCTAAATATAAACTCATAGGTTGATTGGTGCCTATTGAATTGACTGTAGAGTGCGTGTGATTTTGACATTTTTTTAACGTGTAGTTTGAACTCATCTGTTATTTTTTTGCAGGAATTAATACAATATAGGTATGAAAAATTACATTTTTATGGTTTTTTTCACAAATGAGTTTTGTATAGGACAAACGTTTCATCTACAGTACAAGAAACGAAGTAAATGCACCCTGACATTTTTGTTATCTCTATCTTTAAACACACACGACACCTGTTTTGGAGTCTCCTTTTTTTCTCAGTATGGTGTATTTCAGAAGGAAAACGTTGTTCAGGAATTATGCGGCAGATGTTACTGCCCTATGCAGTGCCCTCCCCTTCTGGATTCCCAAAGATAAGGGCCTTGAGAACCTTCTTCCAGAATGGGATGAATCGGTCACATTTTCCTGTATACCTGGCCAACACAAACGCATCATACCATGCAGTTTGGGTGAGGCGGACTTAGCGTCTTGTACCATGTTTCGGTCTTACGCATGGCACCGTAGGGCTTAACGACTTGATGGGATAAGTCCACCCCACCCATGAAGCAGTTGTTGTCCACTATGCAGCCAGGCTTGGTGATTGGGGCGATCGATCCAAAAACACAGCGATGACATCAGTGTCAGCGTAAATCTATCATAGTGGAAGGATTTGCACGTCTTCCTTGTTTTGGATCCACTCCTGAAGTTTGGCTTGCAAACACTGAAGTATAATACTGACCAAAACACAACTGAGTGAATGAGGCTTTACTTGACTTTTTTCATTTAGAAGAGGGTAAAAAAAGAGCACAAGCAGGCAAGCCTCATAAATTGAAGAGATGTTGTCAAGGTGGGATTTGAACTTTAAAGCCCAGCACTGAAAGGCGATGCGCTAACCACTAAGCTATAGTTTCAGCCAATCACGCAGCTGGCTTTTTGATATATTTTAATGAGCAGGTGGCAAAAGAAGCACCGCAACTGTATTTCACTTACATTCTATTCAATGCTCCATTTTACTTCTGGCTTTCTGTAGGACAACTCTTTTCAGCGGAGGTGCTTGCATTTATATACTATACAAACAAACAATCTACCCTTATGCTGTATACACAAATATTGCAACATATACTGCACACACAATTCATATCCCTATACATTCTTCCTGTTTCCGTTCTGCTAGGTGCTGCCAAGCCTACCATATGATGGAATGAGGATCCGTTCTCCTCTCCCCTGCAAAAGCACACGATTGATGATCTGTAAGAGTGTATGAAATGGGAGTGCTGCTACTGGCTTGAAAAAGGATAGAGGCCAGTCAACCTCTAGGACAAAAAGACAAAACTGAGAAGTGGACACTGCCACGTTTGTAATGGCAATGTACAATGCCCATGAACAATCTCCCTTCCCACATCCACTAGTACCACATCCCACATCCACATGCACCATGAGAAGCTTGTTCTGCCTGCTTGTGCCAGTTACTGCATGTCTCCTAAATATAAACTCATAGGTTGATTGGTGCCTATTGAATTGACTGTAGAGTGCGTGTGATTTTGACATTTTTTTAACGTGTAGTTTGAACTCATCTGTTATTTTTTTGCAGGAATTAATACAATATAGGTATGAAAAATTACATTTTTATGGTTTTTTTCACAAATGAGTTTTGTATAGGACAAACGTTTCATCTACAGTACAAGAAACGAAGTAAATGCACCCTGACATTTTTGTTATCTCTATCTTTAAACACACACGACACCTGTTTTGGAGTCTCCTTTTTTTCTCAGTATGGTGTATTTCAGAAGGAAAACGTTGTTCAGGAATTATGCGGCAGATGTTACTGCCCTATGCAGTGCCCTCCCCTTCTGGATTCCCAAAGATAAGGGCCTTGAGAACCTTCTTCCAGAATCGGATGAATCGGTCACATTTTCCTGTATACCTGGCCAACACAAACGCATCATACCATGCAGTTTGGGTGAGGCGGACTTAGCGTCTTGTACCATGTTTCGGTCTTACGCATGGCACCGTAGGGCTTAACGACTTGATGGGATAAGTCCACCCCACCCATGAAGCAGTTGTTGTCCACTATGCAGCCAGGCTTGGTGATTGGGGCGATCGATCCAAAAACACAGCGATGACATCAGTGTCAGCGTAAATCTATCATAGTGGAAGGATTTGCACGTCTTCCTTGTTTTGGATCCACTCCTGAAGTTTGGCTTGCAAACACTGAAGTATAATACTGACCAAAACACAACTGAGTGAATGAGGCTTTACTTGACTTTTTTCATTTAGAAGAGGGTAAAAAAAGAGCACAAGCAGGCAAGCCTCATAAATTGAAGAGATGTTGTCAAGGTGGGATTTGAACTTTAAAGCCCAGCACTGAAAGGCGATGCGCTAACCACTAAGCTATAGTTTCAGCCAATCACGCAGCTGGCTTTTTGATATATTTTAATGAGCAGGTGGCAAAAGAAGCACCGCAACTGTATTTCACTTACATTCTATTCAATGCTCCATTTTACTTCTGGCTTTCTGTAGGACAACTCTTTTCAGCGGAGGTGCTTGCATTTATATACTATACAAACAAACAATCTACCCTTATGCTGTATACACAAATATTGCAACATATACTGCACACACAATTCATATCCCTATACATTCTTCCTGTTTCCGTTCTGCTAGGTGCTGCCAAGCCTACCATATGATGGAATGAGGATCCGTTCTCCTCTCCCATGCAAAAGCACACGATTGATGATCTGTAAGAGTGTATGAAATGGGAGTGCTGCTACTGGCTTGAAAAAGGATAGAGGCCAGTCAACCTCTAGGACAAAAAGACAAAACTGAGAAGTGGACACTGCCACGTTTGTAATGGCAATGTACAATGCCCATGAACAATCTCCCTTCCCAAATCCACTAGTACCACAGCCCACATCCACATGCACCATGAGAAGCTTGTTCTGCCTGCTTGTGCCAGTTACTGCATGTCTCCTAAATATAAACTCATAGGTTGATTGGTGCCTATTGAATTGACTGTAGAGTGCGTGTGATTTTGACATTTTTTTAACGTGTAGTTTGAACTCATCTGTTATTTTTTTGCAGGAATTAATACAATATAGGTATGAAAAATTAAATTTTTATGGTTTTTTTCACAAATGAGTTTTGTATAGGACAAACGTTTCATCTACAGTACATGAAAAGAAGTAAATGCACCCTGACATTTTTGTTATCTCTATCTTTAAACACACACGACACCTGTTTTGGAGTCTCCTTTTTTTCTCAGTATGGTGTATTTCAGAAGGAAAACGTTGTTCAGGAATTATGCGGCAGATGTTACTGCCCTATGCAGTGCCCTCCCCTTCTGGATTCCCAAAGATAAGGGCCTTGAGAACCTTCTTCCAGAATCGGATGAATCGGTCACATTTTCCTGTATACCTGGCCAACACAAACGCATCATACCATGCAGTTTGGGTGAGGCGGACTTAGCGTCTTGTACCATGTTTCGGTCTTACGCATGGCACCGTAGGGCTTAACGACTTGATGGGATAAGTCCACCCCACCCATGAAGCAGTTGTTGTCCACTATGCAGCCAGGCTTGGTGATTGGGGCGATCGATCCAAAAACACAGCGATGACATCAGTGTCAGCGCAAATCTATCATAGTGGAAGGATTTGCACGTCTTCCTTGTTTTGGATCCACTCCTGAAGTTTGGCTTGCAAACACTGAAGTATAATACTGACCAAAACACAACTGAGTGAATGAGGCTTTACTTGACTTTTTTCATTTAGAAGAGGGTAAAAAAAGAGCACAAGCAGGCATGCCTCATAAATTGAAGAGATGTTGTCAAGGTGGGATTTGAACTTTAAAGCCCAGCACTGACAGGCGATGCTCTAACCACTAAGCTATAGTTTCAGCCAATCACGCAGCTGGCTTTTTGATATATTTTAATGAGCAGGTGGCAAAAGAAGCACCGCAACTGTATTTCACTTCCATTCTATTCAATGCTCCATTTTACTTCTGGCTTTCTGTAGGACAACTCTTTTCAGCGGAGGTGCTTGCATTTATATACTATACAAACAAACAATCTACCCTTATGCTGTATACACAAATATTGCAACATATACTGCACACACAATTCATATCCCTATACATTCTTCCTGTTTCCGTTCTGCTAGGTGCTGCCAAGCCTACCATATGATGGAATGAGGATCCGTTCTCCTCTCCCCTGCAAAAGCACACGATTGATGATCTGTAAGAGTGTATGAAATGGGAGTGCTGCTACTGGCTTGAAAAAGGATAGAGGCCAGTCAACCTCTAGGACAAAAAGACAAAACTGAGAAGTGGACACTGCCAACGTTTGTAATGGCAATGTACAATGCCCATGAACAATCTCCCTTCCCACATCCACTAGTACCACATCCCACATCCACATGCACCATGAGAAGCTTGTTCTGCCTGCTTGTGCCAGTTACTGCATGTCTCCTAAATATAAACTCATAGGTTGATTGGTGCCTATTGAATTGACTGTAGAGTGCGTGTGATTTTGACATTTTTTTAACGTGTAGTTTGAACTCATCTGTTATTTTTTTGCAGGAATTAATACAATATAGGTATGAAAAATTACATTTTTATGGTTTTTTTCACAAATGAGTTTTGTATAGGACAAACGTTTCATCTACAGTACAAGAAACGAAGTAAATGCACCCTGGCATTTTTGTTATCTCTATCTTTAAACACACACGACACCTGTTTTGGAGTCTCCTTTTTTTCTCAGTATGGTGTATTTCAGAAGGAAAACGTTGTTCAGGAATTATGCGGCAGATGTTACTGCCCTATGCAGTGCCCTCCCCTTCTGGATTCCCAAAGATAAGGGCCTTGAGAACCTTCTTCCAGAATCGGATGAATCGGTCACATTTTCCTGTATACCTGGCCAACACAAACGCATCATACCATGCAGTTTGGGTGAGGCGGACTTAGCGTCTTGTACCATGTTTCGGTCTTACGCATGGCACCGTAGGGCTTAACGACTTGATGGGATAAGTCCACCCCACCCATGAAGCAGTTGTAGTCCACTATGCAGCTAGGCTTGGTGATTGGGGTGATCGATCCAAAAACACAGCGATGACATCAGTGTCAGCGTAAATCTATCATAGTGGAAGGATTTGCACGTCTTCCTTGTTTTGGATCCACTCCTGAAGTTTGGCTTGCAAACACTGAAGTATAATACTGACCAAAACACAACTGAGTGAATGAGGCTTTACTTGACTTTTTTCATTTAGAAGAGGGTAAAAAAAGAGCACAAGCAGGCAAGCCTCATAAATTGAAGAGATGTTGTCAAGGTGGGATTTGAACTTTAAAGCCCAGCACTGAAAGGCGATGCTCTAACCACTAAGCTATAGTTTCAGCCAATCACGCAGCTGGCTTTTTGATATATTTTAATGAGCAGGTGGCAAAAGAAGCACCGCAACTGTATTTCACTTACATTCTATTCAATGCTCCATTTTACTTCTGGCTTTCTGTAGGACAACTCTTTTCAGCGGAGGTGCTTGCATTTATATACTATACAAACAAACAATCTACCCTTATGCTGTATACACAAATATTGCAACATATACTGCACACACAATTCATATCCCTATACATTCTTCCTGTTTCCGTTCTGCTAGGTGCTGCCAAGCCTACCATATGATGGAATGAGGATCCGTTCTCCTCTCCCCTGCAAAAGCACACGATTGATGATCTGTAAGAGTGTATGAAATGGGAGTGCTGCTACTGGCTTGAAAAAGGATAGAGGCCAGTCAACCTCTAGGACAAAAAGACAAAACTGAGAAGTGGACACTGCCACGTTTGTAATGGCAATGTACAATGCCCATGAACAATCTCCCTTCCCAAATCCACTAGTACCACAGCCCACATCCACATGCACCATGAGAAGCTTGTTCTGCCTGCTTGTGCCAGTTACTGCATGTCTCCTAAATATAAACTCATAGGTTGATTGGTGCCTATTGAATTGACTGTAGAGTGCGTGTGATTTTGACATTTTTTTAACGTGTAGTTTGAACTCATCTGTTATTTTTTTGCAGGAATTAATACAATATAGGTATGAAAAAATACATTTTTATGGTTTTTTTCACAAATGAGTTTTGTATAGGACAAACGTTTCATCTACAGTACAAGAAAAGAAGTAAATGCACCCTGACATTTTTGTTATCTCTATCTTTAAACACACACGACACCTGTTTTGGAGTCTCCTTTTTTTCTCAGTATGGTGTATTTCAGAAGGAAAACGTTGTTCAGGAATTATGCGGCAGATGTTACTGCCCTATGCAGTGCCCTCCCCTTCTGGATTCCCAAAGATAAGGGCCTTGAGAACCTTCTTCCAGAATGGGATGAATCGGTCACATTTTCCTGTATACCTGGCCAACACAAACGCATCATACCATGCAGTTTGGGTGAGGCGGACTTAGCGTCTTGTACCATGTTTCGGTCTTACGCATGGCACCGTAGGGCTTAACGACTTGATGGGATAAGTCCACCCCACCCATGAAGCAGTTGTTGTCCACTATGCAGCCAGGCTTGGTGATTGGGGCGATCGATCCAAAAACACAGCGATGACATCAGTGTCAGCGCAAATCTATCATAGTGGAAGGATTTGCACGTCTTCCTTGTTTTGGATCCACTCCTGAAGTTTGGCTTGCAAACACTGAAGTATAATACTGACCAAAACACAACTGAGTGAATGAGGCTTTACTTGACTTTTTTCATTTAGAAGAGGGTAAAAAAAGAGCACAAGCAGGCATGCCTCATAAATTGAAGAGATGTTGTCAAGGTGGGATTTGAACTTTAAAGCCCAGCACTGAAAGGCGATGCTCTAACCACTAAGCTATAGTTTCAGCCAATCACGCAGCTGGCTTTTTGATATATTTTAATGAGCAGGTGGCAAAAGAAGCACCGCAACTGTATTTCACTTACATTCTATTCAATGCTCCATTTTACTTCTGCCTTTCTGTAGGACAACTCTTTTCAGCGGAGGTGCTTGCATTTATATACTATACAAACAAACAATCTACCCTTATGCTGTATACACAAATATTGCAACATATACTGCACACACAATTCATATCCCTATACATTCTTCCTGTTTCCGTTCTGCTAGGTGCTGCCAAGCCTACCATATGATGGAATGAGGATCCGTTCTCCTCTCCCCTGCAAAAGCACACGATTGATGATCTGTAAGAGTGTATGAAATGGGAGTGCTGCTACTGGCTTGAAAAAGGATAGAGGCCAGTCAACCTCTAGGACAAAAAGACAAAACTGAGAAGTGGACACTGCCAACGTTTGTAATGGCAATGTACAATGCCCATGAACAATCTCCCTTCCCACATCCACTAGTACCACATCCCACATCCACATGCACCATGAGAAGCTTGTTCTGCCTGCTTGTGCCAGTTACTGCATGTCTCCTAAATATAAACTCATAGGTTGATTGGTGCCTATTGAATTGACTGTAGAGTGCGTGTGATTTTGACATTTTTTTAACGTGTAGTTTGAACTCATCTGTTATTTTTTTGCAGGAATTAATACAATATAGGTATGAAAAATTACATTTTTATGGTTTTTTTCACAAATGAGTTTTGTATAGGACAAACGTTTCATCTACAGTACAAGAAACGAAGTAAATGCACCCTGGCATTTTTGTTATCTCTATCTTTAAACACACACGACACCTGTTTTGGAGTCTCCTTTTTTTCTCAGTATGGTGTATTTCAGAAGGAAAACGTTGTTCAGGAATTATGCGGCAGATGTTACTGCCCTATGCAGTGCCCTCCCCTTCTGGATTCCCAAAGATAAGGGCCTTGAGAACCTTCTTCCAGAATGGGATGAATCGGTCACATTTTCCTGTATACCTGGCCAACACAAACGCATCATACCATGCAGTTTGGGTGAGGCGGACTTAGCGTCTTGTACCATGTTTCGGTCTTACGCATGGCACCGTAGGGCTTAACGACTTGATGGGATAAGTCCACCCCACCCATGAAGCAGTTGTTGTCCACTATGCAGCCAGGCTTGGTGATTGGGGCGATCGATCCAAAAACACAGCGATGACATCAGTGTCAGCGTAAATCTATCATAGTGGAAGGATTTGCACGTCTTCCTTGTTTTGGATCCACTCCTGAAGTTTGGCTTGCAAACACTGAAGTATAATACTGACCAAAACACAACTGAGTGAATGAGGCTTTACTTGACTTTTTTCATTTAGAAGAGGGTAAAAAAAGAGCACAAGCAGGCAAGCCTCATAAATTGAAGAGATGTTGTCAAGGTGGGATTTGAACTTTAAAGCCCAGCACTGAAAGGCGATGCTCAAACCACTAAGCTATAGTTTCAGCCAATCACACAGCTGGCTTTTTGATATATTTTAATGAGCAGGTGGCAAAAGAAGCACCGCAACTGTATTTCACTTACATTCTATTCAATGCTCCATTTTACTTCTGGCTTTCTGTAGGACAACTCTTTTCAGCGGAGGTGCTTGCATTTCTATACTATACAAACAAACAATCTACCCTTATGCTGTATACACAAATATTGCAACATATACTGCACACACAATTCATATCCCTATACATTCTTCCTGTTTCCGTTCTGCTAGGTGCTGCCAAGCCTACCATATGATGGAATGAGGATCCGTTCTCCTCTCCCCTGCAAAAGCACACGATTGATGATCTGTAAGAGTGTATGAAATGGGAGTGCTGCTACTGGCTTGAAAAAGGATAGAGGCCAGTCAACCTCTAGGACAAAAAGACAAAACTGAGAAGTGGACACTGCCACGTTTGTAATGGCAATGTACAATGCCCATGAACAATCTCCCTTCCCAAATCCACTAGTACCACATCCCACATCCACATGCACCATGAGAAGCTTGTTCTGCCTGCTTGTGCCAGTTACTGCATGTCTCCTAAATATAAACTCATAGGTTGATTGGTGCCTATTGAATTGACTGTAGAGTGCGTGTGATTTTGACATTTTTTTAACGTGTAGTTTGAACTCATCTGTTATTTTTTTGCAGGAATTAATACAATATAGGTATGAAAAATTACATTTTTATGGTTTTTTTCACAAATGAGTTTTGTATAGGACAAACGTTTCATCTACAGTACAAGAAAAGAAGTAAATGCACCCTGACATTTTTGTTATCTCTATCTTTAAACACACACGACACCTGTTTTGGAGTCTCCTTTTTTTCTCAGTATGGTGTATTTCAGAAGGAAAACGTTGTTCAGGAATTATGCGGCAGATGTTACTGCCCTATGCAGTGCCCTCCCCTTCTGGATTCCCAAAGATAAGGGCCTTGAGAACCTTCTTCCAGAATCGGATGAATCGGTCACATTTTCCTGTATACCTGGCCAACACAAACGCATCATACCATGCAGTTTGGGTGAGGCGGACTTAGCGTCTTGTACCATGTTTCGGTCTTACGCATGGCACCGTAGGGCTTAACGACTTGATGGGATAAGTCCACCCCACCCATGAAGCAGTTGTTGTCCACTATGCAGCCAGGCTTGGTGATTGGGGCGATCGATCCAAAAACACAGCGATGACATCAGTGTCAGCGTAAATCTATCATAGTGGAAGGATTTGCACGTCTTCCTTGTTTTGGATCCACTCCTGAAGTTTGGCTTGCAAACACTGAAGTATAATACTGACCAAAACACAACTGAGTGAATGAGGCTTTACTTGACTTTTTTCATTTAGAAGAGGGTAAAAAAAGAGCACAAGCAGGCAAGCCTCATAAATTGAAGAGATGTTGTCAAGGTGGGATTTGAACTTTAAAGCCCAGCACTGAAAGGCGATGCGCTAACCACTAAGCTATAGTTTCAGCCAATCACGCAGCTGGCTTTTTGATATATTTTAATGAGCAGGTGGCAAAAGAAGCACCGCAACTGTATTTCACTTACATTCTATTCAATGCTCCATTTTACTTCTGGCTTTCTGTAGGACAACTCTTTTCAGCGGAGGTGCTTGCATTTATATACTATACAAACAAACAATCTACCCTTATGCTGTATACACAAATATTGCAACATATACTGCACACACAATTCATATCCCTATACATTCTTCCTGTTTCCGTTCTGCTAGGTGCTGCCAAGCCTACCATATGATGGAATGAGGATCCGTTCTCCTCTCCCCTGCAAAAGCACACGATTGATGATCTGTAAGAGTGTATGAAATGGGAGTGCTGCTACTGGCTTGAAAAAGGATAGAGGCCAGTCAACCTCTAGGACAAAAAGACAAAACTGAGAAGTGGACACTGCCAACGTTTGTAATGGCAATGTACAATGCCCATGAACAATCTCCCTTCCCACATCCACTAGTACCACATCCCACATCCACATGCACCATGAGAAGCTTGTTCTGCCTGCTTGTGCCAGTTACTGCATGTCTCCTAAATATAAACTCATAGGTTGATTGGTGCCTATTGAATTGACTGTAGAGTGCGTGTGATTTTGACATTTTTTTAACGTGTAGTTTGAACTCATCTGTTATTTTTTTGCAGGAATTAATACAATATAGGTATGAAAAATTACATTTTTATGGTTTTTTTCACAAATGAGTTTTGTATAGGACAAACGTTTCATCTACAGTACAAGAAACGAAGTAAATGCACCCTGACATTTTTGTTATCTCTATCTTTAAACACACACGACACCTGTTTTGGAGTCTCCTTTTTTTCTCAGTATGGTGTATTTCAGAAGGAAAACGTTGTTCAGGAATTATGCGGCAGATGTTACTGCCCTATGCAGTGCCCTCCCCTTCTGGATTCCCAAAGATAAGGGCCTTGAGAACCTTCTTCCAGAATGGGATGAATCGGTCACATTTTCCTGTATACCTGGCCAACACAAACGCATCATACCATGCAGTTTGGGTGAGGCGGACTTAGCGTCTTGTACCATGTTTCGGTCTTACGCATGGCACCGTAGGGCTTAACGACTTGATGGGATAAGTCCACCCCACCCATGAAGCAGTTGTTGTCCACTATGCAGCCAGGCTTGGTGATTGGGGCGATCGATCCAAAAACACAGCGATGACATCAGTGTCAGCGTAAATCTATCATAGTGGAAGGATTTGCACGTCTTCCTTGTTTTGGATCCACTCCTGAAGTTTGGCTTGCAAACACTGAAGTATAATACTGACCAAAACACAACTGAGTGAATGAGGCTTTACTTGACTTTTTTCATTTAGAAGAGGGTAAAAAAAGAGCACAAGCAGGCAAGCCTCATAAATTGAAGAGATGTTGTCAAGGTGGGATTTGAACTTTAAAGCCCAGCACTGAAAGGCGATGCTCAAACCACTAAGCTATAGTTTCAGCCAATCACACAGCTGGCTTTTTGATATATTTTAATGAGCAGGTGGCAAAAGAAGCACCGCAACTGTATTTCACTTACATTCTATTCAATGCTCCATTTTACTTCTGGCTTTCTGTAGGACAACTCTTTTCAGCGGAGGTGCTTGCATTTCTATACTATACAAACAAACAATCTACCCTTATGCTGTATACACAAATATTGCAACATATACTGCACACACAATTCATATCCCTATACATTCTTCCTGTTTCCGTTCTGCTAGGTGCTGCCAAGCCTACCATATGATGGAATGAGGATCCGTTCTCCTCTCCCCTGCAAAAGCACACGATTGATGATCTGTAAGAGTGTATGAAATGGGAGTGCTGCTACTGGCTTGAAAAAGGATAGAGGCCAGTCAACCTCTAGGACAAAAAGACAAAACTGAGAAGTGGACACTGCCACGTTTGTAATGGCAATGTACAATGCCCATGAACAATCTCCCTTCCCAAATCCACTAGTACCACATCCCACATCCACATGCACCATGAGAAGCTTGTTCTGCCTGCTTGTGCCAGTTACTGCATGTCTCCTAAATATAAACTCATAGGTTGATTGGTGCCTATTGAATTGACTGTAGAGTGCGTGTGATTTTGACATTTTTTTAACGTGTAGTTTGAACTCATCTGTTATTTTTTTGCAGGAATTAATACAATATAGGTATGAAAAATTACATTTTTATGGTTTTTTTCACAAATGAGTTTTGTATAGGACAAACGTTTCATCTACAGTACAAGAAAAGAAGTAAATGCACCCTGACATTTTTGTTATCTCTATCTTTAAACACACACGACACCTGTTTTGGAGTCTCCTTTTTTTCTCAGTATGGTGTATTTCAGAAGGAAAACGTTGTTCAGGAATTATGCGGCAGATGTTACTGCCCTATGCAGTGCCCTCCCCTTCTGGATTCCCAAAGATAAGGGCCTTGAGAACCTTCTTCCAGAATCGGATGAATCGGTCACATTTTCCTGTATACCTGGCCAACACAAACGCATCATACCATGCAGTTTGGGTGAGGCGGACTTAGCGTCTTGTACCATGTTTCGGTCTTACGCATGGCACCGTAGGGCTTAACGACTTGATGGGATAAGTCCACCCCACCCATGAAGCAGTTGTTGTCCACTATGCAGCCAGGCTTGGTGATTGGGGCGATCGATCCAAAAACACAGCGATGACATCAGTGTCAGCGTAAATCTATCATAGTGGAAGGATTTGCACGTCTTCCTTGTTTTGGATCCACTCCTGAAGTTTGGCTTGCAAACACTGAAGTATAATACTGACCAAAACACAACTGAGTGAATGAGGCTTTACTTGACTTTTTTCATTTAGAAGAGGGTAAAAAAAGAGCACAAGCAGGCAAGCCTCATAAATTGAAGAGATGTTGTCAAGGTGGGATTTGAACTTTAAAGCCCAGCACTGAAAGGCGATGCTCAAACCACTAAGCTATAGTTTCAGCCAATCACGCAGCTGGCTTTTTGATATATTTTAATGAGCAGGTGGCAAAAGAAGCACCGCAACTGTATTTCACTTACATTCTATTCAATGCTCCATTTTACTTCTGGCTTTCTGTAGGACAACTCTTTTCAGCGGAGGTGCTTGCATTTCTATACTATACAAACAAACAATCTACCCTTATGCTGTATACACAAATATTGCAACATATACTGCACACACAATTCATATCCCTATACATTCTTCCTGTTTCCGTTCTGCTAGGTGCTGCCAAGCCTACCATATGATGGAATGAGGATCCGTTCTCCTCTCCCCTGCAAAAGCACACGATTGATGATCTGTAAGAGTGTATGAAATGGGAGTGCTGCTACTGGCTTGAAAAAGGATAGAGGCCAGTCAACCTCTAGGACAAAAAGACAAAACTGAGAAGTGGACACTGCCACGTTTGTAATGGCAATGTACAATGCCCATGAACAATCTCCCTTCCCACATCCACTAGTACCACATCCCACATCCACATGCACCATGAGAAGCTTGTTCTGCCTGCTTGTGCCAGTTACTGCATGTCTCCTAAATATAAACTCATAGGTTGATTGGTGCCTATTGAATTGACTGTAGAGTGCGTGTGATTTTGACATTTTTTTAACGTGTAGTTTGAACTCATCTGTTATTTTTTTGCAGGAATTAATACAATATAGGTATGAAAAATTACATTTTTATGGTTTTTTTCACAAATGAGTTTTGTATAGGACAAACGTTTCATCTACAGTACAAGAAAAGAAGTAAATGCACCCTGACATTTTTGTTATCTCTATCTTTAAACACACACGACACCTGTTTTGGAGTCTCCTTTTTTTCTCAGTATGGTGTATTTCAGAAGGAAAACGTTGTTCAGGAATTATGCGGCAGATGTTACTGCCCTATGCAGTGCCCTCCCCTTCTGGATTCCCAAAGATAAGGGCCTTGAGAACCTTCTTCCAGAATCGGATGAATCGGTCAAATTTTCCTGTATACCTGGCCAACACAAACGCATCATACCATGCAGTTTGGGTGAGGCGGACTTAGCGTCTTGTACCATGTTTCGGTCTTACGCATGGCACCGTAGGGCTTAACGACTTGATGGGATAAGTCCACCCCACCCATGAAGCAGTTGTTGTCCACTATGCAGCCAGGCTTGGTGATTGGGGCGATCGATCCAAAAACACAGCGATGACATCAGTGTCAGCGTAAATCTATCATAGTGGAAGGATTTGCACGTCTTCCTTGTTTTGGATCCACTCCTGAAGTTTGGCTTGCAAACACTGAAGTATAATACTGACCAAAACACAACTGAGTGAATGAGGCTTTACTTGACTTTTTTCATTTAGAAGAGGGTAAAAAAAGAGCACAAGCAGGCAAGCCTCATAAATTGAAGAGATGTTGTCAAGGTGGGATTTGAACTTTAAAGCCCAGCACTGAAAGGCGATGCGCTAACCACTAAGCTATAGTTTCAGCCAATCACGCAGCTGGCTTTTTGATATATTTTAATGAGCAGGTGGCAAAAGAAGCACCGCAACTGTATTTCACTTACATTCTATTCAATGCTCCATTTTACTTCTGCCTTTCTGTAGGACAACTCTTTTCAGCGGAGGTGCTTGCATTTATATACTATACAAACAAACAATCTACCCTTATGCTGTATACACAAATATTGCAACATATACTGCACACACAATTCATATCCCTATACATTCTTCCTGTTTCCGTTCTGCTAGGTGCTGCCAAGCCTACCATATGATGGAATGAGGATCCGTTCTCCTCTCCCCTGCAAAAGCACACGATTGATGATCTGTAAGAGTGTATGAAATGGGAGTGCTGCTACTGGCTTGAAAAAGGATAGAGGCCAGTCAACCTCTAGGACAAAAAGACAAAACTGAGAAGTGGACACTGCCACGTTTGTAATGGCAATGTACAATGCCCATGAACAATCTCCCTTCCCACATCCACTAGTACCACATCCCACATCCACATGCACCATGAGAAGCTTGTTCTGCCTGCTTGTGCCAGTTACTGCATGTCTCCTAAATATAAACTCATAGGTTGATTGGTGCCTATTGAATTGACTGTAGAGTGCGTGTGATTTTGACATTTTTTTAACGTGTAGTTTGAACTCATCTGTTATTTTTTTGCAGGAATTAATACAATATAGGTATGAAAAATTACATTTTTATGTTTTTTTTCACAAATGAGTTTTGTATAGGACAAACGTTTCATCTACAGTACAAGAAACGAAGTAAATGCACCCTAACATTTTTGTTATCTCTATCTTTAAACACACACGACACCTGTTTTGGAGTCTCCTTTTTTTCTCAGTATGGTGTATTTCAGAAGGAAAACGTTGTTCAGGAATTATGCGGCAGATGTTACTGCCCTATGCAGTGCCCTCCCCTTCTGGATTCCCAAAGATAAGGGCCTTGAGAACCTTCTTCCAGAATCGGATGAATCGGTCACATTTTCCTGTATACCTGGCCAACACAAACGCATCATACCATGCAGTTTGGGTGAGGCGGACTTAGCGTCTTGTACCATGTTTCGGTCTTACGCATGGCACCGTAGGGCTTAACGACTTGATGGGATAAGTCCACCCCACCCATGAAGCAGTTGTTGTCCACTATGCAGCCAGGCTTGGTGATTGGGGCGATCGATCCAAAAACACAGCGATGACATCAGTGTCAGCGTAAATCTATCATAGTGGAAGGATTTGCACGTCTTCCTTGTTTTGGATCCACTCCTGAAGTTTGGCTTGCAAACACTGAAGTATAATACTGACCAAAACACAACTGAGTGAATGAGGCTTTACTTGACTTTTTTCATTTAGAAGAGGGTAAAAAAAGAGCACAAGCAGGCAAGCCTCATAAATTGAAGAGATGTTGTCAAGGTGGGATTTGAACTTTAAAGCCCAGCACTGAAAGGCGATGCGCTAACCACTAAGCTATAGTTTCAGCCAATCACGCAGCTGGCTTTTTGATATATTTTAATGAGCAGGTGGCAAAAGAAGCACCGCAACTGTATTTCACTTACATTCTATTCAATGCTCCATTTTACTTCTGGCTTTCTGTAGGACAACTCTTTTCAGCGGAGGTGCTTGCATTTATATACTATACAAACAAACAATCTACCCTTATGCTGTATACACAAATATTGCAACATATACTGCACACACAATTCATATCCCTATACATTCTTCCTGTTTCCGTTCTGCTAGGTGCTGCCAAGCCTACCATATGATGGAATGAGGATCCGTTCTCCTCTCCCCTGCAAAAGCACACGATTGATGATCTGTAAGAGTGTATGAAATGGGAGTGCTGCTACTGGCTTGAAAAAGGATAGAGGCCAGTCAACCTCTAGGACAAAAAGACAAAACTGAGAAGTGGACACTGCCACGTTTGTAATGGCAATGTACAATGCCCATGAACAATCTCCCTTCCCACATCCACTAGTACCACATCCCACATCCACATGCACCATGAGAAGCTTGTTCTGCCTGCTTGTGCCAGTTACTGCATGTCTCCTAAATATAAACTCATAGGTTGATTGGTGCCTATTGAATTGACTGTAGAGTGCGTGTGATTTTGACATTTTTTTAACGTGTAGTTTGAACTCATCTGTTATTTTTTTGCAGGAATTAATACAATATAGGTATGAAAAATTACATTTTTATGGTTTTTTTCACAAATGAGTTTTGTATAGGACAAACGTTTCATCTACAGTACAAGAAACGAAGTAAATGCACCCTGGCATTTTTGTTATCTCTATCTTTAAACACACACGACACCTGTTTTGGAGTCTCCTTTTTTTCTCAGTATGGTGTATTTCAGAAGGAAAATGTTGTTCAGGAATTATGCGGCAGATGTTACTGCCCTATGCAGTGCCCTCCCCTTCTGGATTCCCAAAGATAAGGGCCTTGAGAACCTTCTTCCAGAATCGGATGAATCGGTCACATTTTCCTGTATACCTGGCCAACACAAACGCATCATACCATGCAGTTTGGGTGAGGCGGACTTAGCGTCTTGTACCATGTTTCGGTCTTACGCATGGCACCGTAGGGCTTAACGACTTGATGGGATAAGTCCACCCCACCCATGAAGCAGTTGTTGTCCACTATGCAGCCAGGCTTGGTGATTGGGGCGATCGATCCAAAAACACAGCGATGACATCAGTGTCAGCGTAAATCTATCATAGTGGAAGGATTTGCACGTCTTCCTTGTTTTGGATCCACTCCTGAAGTTTGGCTTGCAAACACTGAAGTATAATACTGACCAAAACACAACTGAGTGAATGAGGCTTTACTTGACTTTTTTCATTTAGAAGAGGGTAAAAAATGAGCACAAGCAGGCAAGCCTCATAAATTGAAGAGATGTTGTCAAGGTGGGATTTGAACTTTAAAGCCCAGCACTGAAAGGCGATGCTCAAACCACTAAGCTATAGTTTCAGCCAATCACGCAGCTGGCTTTTTGATATATTTTAATCAGCAGGTGGCAAAAGAAGCACCGCAACTGTATTTCACTTACATTCTATTCAATGCTCCATTTTACTTCTGGCTTTCTGTAGGACAACTCTTTTCAGCGGAGGTGCTTGCATTTATATACTATACAAACAAACAATCTACCCTTATGCTGTATACACAAATATTGCAACATATACTGCACACACAATTCATATCCCTATACATTCTTCCTGTTTCCGTTCTGCTAGGTGCTGCCAAGCCTACCATATGATGGAATGAGGATCCGTTCTCCTCTCCCCTGCAAAAGCACACGATTGATGATCTGTAAGAGTGTATGAAATGGGAGTGCTGCTACTGGCTTGAAAAAGGATAGAGGCCAGTCAACCTCTAGGACAAAAAGACAAAACTGAGAAGTGGACACTGCCACGTTTGTAATGGCAATGTACAATGCCCATGAACAATCTCCCTTCCCACATCCACTAGTACCACATCCCACATCCACATGCACCATGAGAAGCTTGTTCTGCCTGCTTGTGCCAGTTACTGCATGTCTCCTAAATATAAACTCATAGGTTGATTGGTGCCTATTGAATTGACTGTAGAGTGCGTGTGATTTTGACATTTTTTTAACGTGTAGTTTGAACTCATCTGTTATTTTTTTTGCAGGAATTAATACAATATAGGTATGAAAAATTACATTTTTATGGTTTTTTTCACAAATGAGTTTTGTATAGGACAAACGTTTCATCTACAGTACAAGAAAAGAAGTAAATGCACCCTGACATTTTTGTTATCTCTATCTTTAAACACACACGACACCTGTTTTGGAGTCTCCTTTTTTTCTCAGTATGGTGTATTTCAGAAGGAAAACGTTGTTCAGGAATTAAGCGGCAGATGTTACTGCCCTATGCAGTGCCTTCCCCTTCTGGATTCCCAAAGATAAGGGCCTTGAGAACCTTCTTCCAGAATCGGATGAATCGGTCACATTTTCCTGTATACCTGGCCAACACAAACGCATCATACCATGCAGTTTGGGTGAGGCAGACTTAGCGTCTTGTACCATGTTTCGGTCTTACGCATGGCACCGTAGGGCTTAACGACTTGATGGGATAAGTCCACCCCACCCATGAAGCAGTTGTTGTCCACTATGCAGCCAGGCTTGGTGATTGGGGCGATCGATCCAAAAACACAGCGATGACATCAGTGTCAGCGTAAATCTATCATAGTGGAAGGATTTGCACGTCTTCCTTGTTTTGGATCCACTCCTGAAGTTTGGCTTGCAAACACTGAAGTATAATACTGACCAAAACACAACTGAGTGAATGAGGCTTTACTTGACTTTTTTCATTTAGAAGAGGGTAAAAAAAGAGCACAAGCAGGCAAGCCTCATAAATTGAAGAGATGTTGTCAAGGTGGGATTTGAACTTTAAAGCCCAGCACTGAAAGGCGATGCTCAAACCACTAAGCTATAGTTTCAGCCAATCACGCAGCTGGCTTTTTGATATATTTTAATGAGCAGGTGGCAAAAGAAGCACCGCAACTGTATTTCACTTACATTCTATTCAATGCTCCATTTTACTTCTGGCTTTCTGTAGGACAACTCTTTTCAGCGGAGGTGCTTGCATTTCTATACTATACAAACAAACAATCTACCCTTATGCTGTATACACAAATATTGCAACATATACTGCACACACAATTCATATCCCTATACATTCTTCCTGTTTCCGTTCTGCTAGGTGCTGCCAAGCCTACCATATGATGGAATGAGGATCCGTTCTCCTCTCCCCTGCAAAAGCACACGATTGATGATCTGTAAGAGTGTATGAAATGGGAGTGCTGCTACTGGCTTGAAAAAGGATAGAGGCCAGTCAACCTCTAGGACAAAAAGACAAAACTGAGAAGTGGACACTGCCACGTTTGTAATGGCAATGTACAATGCCCATGAACAATCTCCCTTCCCACATCCACTAGTACCACATCCCACATCCACATGCACCATGAGAAGCTTGTTCTGCCTGCTTGTGCCAGTTACTGCATGTCTCCTAAATATAAACTCATAGGTTGATTGGTGCCTATTGAATTGACTGTAGAGTGCGTGTGATTTTGACATTTTTTTAACGTGTAGTTTGAACTCATCTGTTATTTTTTTGCAGGAATTAATACAATATAGGTATGAAAAATTACATTTTTATGGTTTTTTTCACAAATGAGTTTTGTATAGGACAAACGTTTCATCTACAGTACAAGAAACGAAGTAAATGCACCCTGGCATTTTTGTTATCTCTATCTTTAAACACACACGACACCTGTTTTGGAGTCTCCTTTTTTTCTCAGTATGGTGTATTTCAGAAGGAAAATGTTGTTCAGGAATTATGCGGCAGATGTTACTGCCCTATGCAGTGCCCTCCCCTTCTGGATTCCCAAAGATAAGGGCCTTGAGAACCTTCTTCCAGAATCGGATGAATCGGTCACATTTTCCTGTATACCTGGCCAACACAAACGCATCATACCATGCAGTTTGGGTGAGGCGGACTTAGCGTCTTGTACCATGTTTCGGTCTTACGCATGGCACCGTAGGGCTTAACGACTTGATGGGATAAGTCCACCCCACCCATGAAGCAGTTGTTGTCCACTATGCAGCCAGGCTTGGTGATTGGGGCGATCGATCCAAAAACACAGCGATGACATCAGTGTCAGCGTAAATCTATCATAGTGGAAGGATTTGCACGTCTTCCTTGTTTTGGATCCACTCCTGAAGTTTGGCTTGCAAACACTGAAGTATAATACTGACCAAAACACAACTGAGTGAATGAGGCTTTACTTGACTTTTTTCATTTAGAAGAGGGTAAAAAAAGAGCACAAGCAGGCAAGCCTCATAAATTGAAGAGATGTTGTCAAGGTGGGATTTGAACTTTAAAGCCCAGCACTGAAAGGCGATGCTCTAACCACTAAGCTATAGTTTCAGCCAATCACACAGCTGGCTTTTTGATATATTTTAATGAGCAGGTGGCAAAAGAAGCACCGCAACTGTATTTCACTTACATGCTATTCAATGCTCCATTTTACTTCTGGCTTTCTGTAGGACAACTCTTTTCAGCGGAGGTGCTTGCATTTATATACTATACAAACAAACAATCTACCCTTATGCTGTATACACAAATATTGCAACATATACTGCACACACAATTCATATCCCTATACATTCTTCCTGTTTCCGTTCTGCTAGGTGCTGCCAAGCCTACCATATGATGGAATGAGGATCCGTTCTCCTCTCCCCTGCAAAAGCACACGATTGATGATCTGTAAGAGTGTATGAAATGGGAGTGCTGCTACTGGCTTGAAAAAGGATAGAGGCCAGTCAACCTCTAGGACAAAAAGACAAAACTGAGAAGTGGACACTGCCACGTTTGTAATGGCAATGTACAATGCCCATGAACAATCTCCCTTCCCACATCCACTAGTACCACATCCCACATCCACATGCACCATGAGAAGCTTGTTCTGCCTGCTTGTGCCAGTTACTGCATGTCTCCTAAATATAAACTCATAGGTTGATTGGTGCCTATTGAATTGACTGTAGAGTGCGTGTGATTTTGACATTTTTTTAACGTGTAGTTTGAACTCATCTGTTATTTTTTTTGCAGGAATTAATACAATATAGGTATGAAAAATTACATTTTTATGGTTTTTTTCACAAATGAGTTTTGTATAGGACAAACGTTTCATCTACAGTACAAGAAACGAAGTAAATGCACCCTGACATTTTTGTTATCTCTATCTTTAAACACACACGACACCTGTTTTGGAGTCTCCTTTTTTTCTCAGTATGGTGTATTTCAGAAGGAAAACGTTGTTCAGGAATTAAGCGGCAGATGTTACTGCCCTATGCAGTGCCTTCCCCTTCTGGATTCCCAAAGATAAGGGCCTTGAGAACCTTCTTCCAGAATCGGATGAATCGGTCACATTTTCCTGTATACCTGGCCAACACAAACGCATCATACCATGCAGTTTGGGTGAGGCAGACTTAGCGTCTTGTACCATGTTTCGGTCTTACGCATGGCACCGTAGGGCTTAACGACTTGATGGGATAAGTCCACCCCACCCATGAAGCAGTTGTTGTCCACTATGCAGCCAGGCTTGGTGATTGGGGCGATCGATCCAAAAACACAGCGATGACATCAGTGTCAGCGTAAATCTATCATAGTGGAAGGATTTGCACGTCTTCCTTGTTTTGGATCCACTCCTGAAGTTTGGCTTGCAAACACTGAAGTATAATACTGACCAAAACACAACTGAGTGAATGAGGCTTTACTTGACTTTTTTCATTTAGAAGAGGGTAAAAAAAGAGCACAAGCAGGCAAGCCTCATAAATTGAAGAGATGTTGTCAAGGTGGGATTTGAACTTTAAAGCCCAGCACTGAAAGGCGATGCTCAAACCACTAAGCTATAGTTTCAGCCAATCACGCAGCTGGCTTTTTGATATATTTTAATGAGCAGGTGGCAAAAGAAGCACCGCAACTGTATTTCACTTACATTCTATTCAATGCTCCATTTTACTTCTGGCTTTCTGTAGGACAACTCTTTTCAGCGGAGGTGCTTGCATTTCTATACTATACAAACAAACAATCTACCCTTATGCTGTATACACAAATATTGCAACATATACTGCACACACAATTCATATCCCTATACATTCTTCCTGTTTCCGTTCTGCTAGGTGCTGCCAAGCCTACCATATGATGGAATGAGGATCCGTTCTCCTCTCCCCTGCAAAAGCACACGATTGATGATCTGTAAGAGTGTATGAAATGGGAGTGCTGCTACTGGCTTGAAAAAGGATAGAGGCCAGTCAACCTCTAGGACAAAAAGACAAAACTGAGAAGTGGACACTGCCACGTTTGTAATGGCAATGTACAATGCCCATGAACAATCTCCCTTCCCACATCCACTAGTACCACATCCCACATCCACATGCACCATGAGAAGCTTGTTCTGCCTGCTTGTGCCAGTTACTGCATGTCTCCTAAATATAAACTCATAGGTTGATTGGTGCCTATTGAATTGACTGTAGAGTGCGTGTGATTTTGACATTTTTTTAACGTGTAGTTTGAACTCATCTGTTATTTTTTTGCAGGAATTAATACAATATAGGTATGAAAAATTACATTTTTATGGTTTTTTTCACAAATGAGTTTTGTATAGGACAAACGTTTCATCTACAGTACAAGAAACGAAGTAAATGCACCCTGGCATTTTTGTTATCTCTATCTTTAAACACACACGACACCTGTTTTGGAGTCTCCTTTTTTTCTCAGTATGGTGTATTTCAGAAGGAAAATGTTGTTCAGGAATTATGCGGCAGATGTTACTGCCCTATGCAGTGCCCTCCCCTTCTGGATTCCCAAAGATAAGGGCCTTGAGAACCTTCTTCCAGAATCGGATGAATCGGTCACATTTTCCTGTATACCTGGCCAACACAAACGCATCATACCATGCAGTTTGGGTGAGGCGGACTTAGCGTCTTGTACCATGTTTCGGTCTTACGCATGGCACCGTAGGGCTTAACGACTTGATGGGATAAGTCCACCCCACCCATGAAGCAGTTGTTGTCCACTATGCAGCCAGGCTTGGTGATTGGGGCGATCGATCCAAAAACACAGCGATGACATCAGTGTCAGCGTAAATCTATCATAGTGGAAGGATTTGCACGTCTTCCTTGTTTTGGATCCACTCCTGAAGTTTGGCTTGCAAACACTGAAGTATAATACTGACCAAAACACAACTGAGTGAATGAGGCTTTACTTGACTTTTTTCATTTAGAAGAGGGTAAAAAAAGAGCACAAGCAGGCAAGCCTCATAAATTGAAGAGATGTTGTCAAGGTGGGATTTGAACTTTAAAGCCCAGCACTGAAAGGCGATGCTCTAACCACTAAGCTATAGTTTCAGCCAATCACACAGCTGGCTTTTTGATATATTTTAATGAGCAGGTGGCAAAAGAAGCACCGCAACTGTATTTCACTTACATGCTATTCAATGCTCCATTTTACTTCTGGCTTTCTGTAGGACAACTCTTTTCAGCGGAGGTGCTTGCATTTATATACTATACAAACAAACAATCTACCCTTATGCTGTATACACAAATATTGCAACATATACTGCACACACAATTCATATCCCTATACATTCTTCCTGTTTCCGTTCTGCTAGGTGCTGCCAAGCCTACCATATGATGGAATGAGGATCCGTTCTCCTCTCCCCTGCAAAAGCACACGATTGATGATCTGTAAGAGTGTATGAAATGGGAGTGCTGCTACTGGCTTGAAAAAGGATAGAGGCCAGTCAACCTCTAGGACAAAAAGACAAAACTGAGAAGTGGACACTGCCACGTTTGTAATGGCAATGTACAATGCCCATGAACAATCTCCCTTCCCACATCCACTAGTACCACATCCCACATCCACATGCACCATGAGAAGCTTGTTCTGCCTGCTTGTGCCAGTTACTGCATGTCTCCTAAATATAAACTCATAGGTTGATTGGTGCCTATTGAATTGACTGTAGAGTGCGTGTGATTTTGACATTTTTTTAACGTGTAGTTTGAACTCATCTGTTATTTTTTTTGCAGGAATTAATACAATATAGGTATGAAAAATTACATTTTTATGGTTTTTTTCACAAATGAGTTTTGTATAGGACAAACGTTTCATCTACAGTACAAGAAACTAAGTAAATGCACCCTGACATTTTTGTTATCTCTATCTTTAAACACACACGACACCTGTTTTGGAGTCTCCTTTTTTTCTCAGTATGGTGTATTTCAGAAGGAAAATGTTATTCAGGAATTATGCGGCAGATGTTACTGCCCTATGCAGTGCCCTCCCCTTCTGGATTCCCAAAGATAAGGGCCTTGAGAACCTTCTTCCAGAATCGGATGAATCGGTCACATTTTCCTGTATACCTGGCCAACACAAACGCATCATACCATGCAGTTTGGGTGAGGCGGACTTAGCGTCTTGTACCATGTTTCGGTCTTACGCATGGCACCGTAGGGCTTAACGACTTGATGGGATAAGTCCACCCCACCCATGAAGCAGTTGTTGTCCACTATGCAGCCAGGCTTGGTGATTGGGGCGATCGATCCAAAAACACAGCGATGACATCAGTGTCAGCGTAAATCTATCATAGTGGAAGGATTTGCACGTCTTCCTTGTTTTGGATCCACTCCTGAAGTTTGGCTTGCAAACACTGAAGTATAATACTGACCAAAACACAACTGAGTGAATGAGGCTTTACTTGACTTTTTTCATTTAGAAGAGGGTAAAAAAAGAGCACAAGCAGGCAAGCCTCATAAATTGAAGAGATGTTGTCAAGGTGGGATTTGAACTTTAAAGCCCAGCACTGAAAGGCGATGCTCTAACCACTAAGCTATAGTTTCAGCCAATCACGCAGCTGGCTTTTTGATATATTTTAATGAGCAGGTGGCAAAAGAAGCACCGCAACTGTATTTCACTTACATTCTATTCAATGCTCCATTTTACTTCTGGCTTTCTGTAGGACAACTCTTTTCAGCGGAGGTGCTTGCATTTCTATACTATACAAACAAACAATCTACCCTTATGCTGTATACACAAATATTGCAACATATACTGCACACACAATTCATATCCCTATACATTCTTCCTGTTTCCGTTCTGCTAGGTGCTGCCAAGCCTACCATATGATGGAATGAGGATCCGTTCTCCTCTCCCCTGCAAAAGCACACGATTGATGATCTGTAAGAGTGTATGAAATGGGAGTGCTGCTACTGGCTTGAAAAAGGATAGAGGCCAGTCAACCTCTAGGACAAAAAGACAAAACTGAGAAGTGGACACTGCCACGTTTGTAATGGCAATGTACAATGCCCATGAACAATCTCCCTTCCCACATCCACTAGTACCACATCCCACATCCACATGCACCATGAGAAGCTTGTTCTGCCTGCTTGTGCCAGTTACTGCATGTCTCCTAAATATAAACTCATAGGTTGATTGGTGCCTATTGAATTGACTGTAGAGTGCGTGTGATTTTGACATTTTTTTAACGTGTAGTTTGAACTCATCTGTTATTTTTTTTGCAGGAATTAATACAATATAGGTATGAAAAATTACATTTTTATGGTTTTTTTCACAAATGAGTTTTGTATAGGACAAACGTTTCATCTACAGTACAAGAAACTAAGTAAATGCACCCTGACATTTTTGTTATCTCTATCTTTAAACACACACGACACCTGTTTTGGAGTCTCCTTTTTTTCTCAGTATGGTGTATTTCAGAAGGAAAATGTTGTTCAGGAATTATGCGGCAGATGTTACTGCCCTATGCAGTGCCCTCCCCTTCTGGATTCCCAAAGATAAGGGCCTTGAGAACCTTCTTCCAGAATCGGATGAATCGGTCACATTTTCCTGTATACCTGGCCAACACAAACGCATCATACCATGCAGTTTGGGTGAGGCGGACTTAGCGTCTTGTACCATGTTTCGGTCTTACGCATGGCACCGTAGGGCTTAACGACTTGATGGGATAAGTCCACCCCACCCATGAAGCAGTTGTTGTCCACTATGCAGCCAGGCTTGGTGATTGGGGCGATCGATCCAAAAACACAGCGATGACATCAGTGTCAGCGTAAATCTATCATAGTGGAAGGATTTGCACGTCTTCCTTGTTTTGGATCCACTCCTGAAGTTTGGCTTGCAAACACTGAAGTATAATACTGACCAAAACACAACTGAGTGAATGAGGCTTTACTTGAC
Organism: Rhinoderma darwinii; assembly: GCF_050947455.1. Classification (NCBI taxonomy): domain Eukaryota; kingdom Metazoa; phylum Chordata; class Amphibia; order Anura; family Rhinodermatidae; genus Rhinoderma; species Rhinoderma darwinii. The sequence continues at coordinate 366,283,678 of NC_134689.1, read as the reverse complement.
TTTTTTCATTTAGAAGAGGGTAAAAAAAGAGCACAAGCAGGCAAGCCTCATAAATTGAAGAGATGTTGTCAAGGTGGGATTTGAACTTTAAAGCCCAGCACTGAAAGGCGATGCTCAAACCACTAAGCTATAGTTTCAGCCAATCACACAGCTGGCTTTTTGATATATTTTAATGAGCAGCTGGCAAAAGAAGCACCGCAACTGTATTTCACTTACATTCTATTCAATGCTCCATTTTACTTCTGGCTTTCTGTAGGACAACTCTTTTCAGCGGAGGTGCTTGCATTTCTATACTATACAAACAAACAATCTACCCTTATGCTGTATACACAAATATTGCAACATATACTGCACACACAATTCATATCCCTATACATTCTTCCTGTTTCCGTTCTGCTAGGTGCTGCCAAGCCTACCATATGATGGAATGAGGATCCGTTCTCCTCTCCCCTGCAAAAGTACACTTTGATTGATGATGTGTAGAGTGTATGAAATGGGAGTGCTGCTACTGGCTTGAAAAAGGATAGAGGCCAGTCAACCTGTAGGACAAAAAGACAAAACCGAGAAGTGGAAACTGCCATGTTTGTGGTAGCTATGCACAATGTACAATGCCCATGAGCAATCTCCCTTCCCACATTCACTAGTAAAGCTCAGCTCTATTTATATGTCCGTAGTAAGAGAAACTTTGACCTTAGGGAGAGTGGGAGGCCTATCGCGAGACAATGGAAAGGGACCTGGCTACTAAATGACCCACCCTCGCTGAAAACCCTACCCTATAGAAACTCCATACTAGAATAGAATATTTAGGAGTATTTTATTGGAAAGAAGTTGCTTGTGCCCCTTTTGACAGACACCAGCTCATTAGCATATATCTATGAGCAAGGCCTCTGATTGGTTGGTGTGGTTGTTTACTTGTTAGAGAATCACCTTGAAGTGCTGTGGGTTGAAATCCTGCTTTGTCAACATCTGCACCATGAGAAACTTGTTCTGCTTGCTTGTGCCAGTTACTGCATGTCTCCTAAATATAAACTCATAGGTTGATTGGTGCCTATTGAATTGACTGTAGAGTGCGTGTGATTTTGTCATTTTTTTAACGTGTAGTTTGAGCTCATCTCTTATTTTTTTGCAGGAATTAATACAATGTAGGTATGAAAAATTTAATTTTTATGGTTTTTTTCACAAATGAGTTTTGTATAGGACAAACGTTTCATCTACAGTACAAGAAACGAAGTAAATGCACCCTGACATTTTTGTTATCTCTATCTTTAAACACACACAACACCTGTTTTGGAGTCTCCTTTTTTTCTCAGTATGGTGTATTTCAGAAGGAAAATGTTGTTCAGGAATTATGCGGCAGATGTTACTGCCCTATGCAGTGCCCTCCCCTTCTGGATTCCCAAAGATAAGGGCCTTGAGAACCTTCTTCCAGAATCGGATGAATCGGTCACATTTTCCTGTATACCTGGCCAACACAAACGCATCATACCATGCAGTTTGGGTGAGGCGGACTTAGCGTCTTGTACCATGTTTCGGTCTTACGCATGGCACCGTAGGGCTTAACGACTTGATGGGATAAGTCCACCCCACCCATGAAGCAGTTGTTGTCCACTATGCAGCCAGGCTTGGTGATTGGGGCGATCGATCCAAAAACACAGCGATGACATCAGTGTCAGCATAAATCTATCATAGTGGAAGGATTTGCACGTCTTCCTTGTTTTGGATCCACTCCTGAAGTTTGGCTTGCAAACACTGAAGTATAATACTGACCAAAACACAACTGAGTGAATGAGGCTTTACTTGACTTTTTTCATTTAGAAGAGGGTAAAAAAAGAGCACAAGCAGGCAAGCCTCATAAATTGAAGAGATGTTGTCAAGGTGGGATTTGAACTTTAAAGCCCAGCACTGAAAGGCGATGCTCTAACCACTAAGCTATAGTTTCAGCCAATCACGCAGCTGGCTTTTTGATATATTTTAATGAGCAGGTGGCAAAAGAAGCACCGCAACTGTATTTCACTTACATTCTATTCAATGCTCCATTTTACTTCTGGCTTTCTGTAGGACAACTCTTTTCAGCGGAGGTGCTTGCATTTCTATACTATACAAACAAACAATCTACCCTTATGCTGTATACACAAATATTGCAACATATACTGCACACACAATTCATATCCCTATACATTCTTCCTGTTTCCGTTCTGCTAGGTGCTGCCAAGCCTACCATATGATGGAATGAGGATCCGTTCTCCTCTCCCCTGCAAAAGCACACGATTGATGATCTGTAAGAGTGTATGAAATGGGAGTGCTGCTACTGGCTTGAAAAAGGATCCTCAGTCAACCTCTAGGACAAAAAGACAAAACCGAGAAGTGGAAACTGCCATGTTTGTGGTAGCTATGCACAATGTACAATGCCCATGAGCAATCTCCCTTCCCACATTCTCTAGTAAACCTCAGCTCTATTTATATGTCCGTAGTAAAAGAAACTTTGACCTCAGGGAGAGTGGGAGGCCTATCGCAAGACAATGGAAAGGGACCTGGCTACTAAATTACCCACCCTCGCTGAAAACCCTACCCCTATAGAAACTCCAAACTAGAATAGAATATTTAGGAGTATTTTATTGGAAAGAAGTTGCTTGTGCCCCTTTTGACAGACACCAGCTCATTAGCATATATCGATGAGCAAGGCCTCTGATTGGTTGGTGTGGTTGTTTACTTGTTAGAGAATCACCTTGAAGTGCTGTGGGTTGAAATCCTGCTTTGTCAACATCTGCACCATGAGAAGCTTGTTCTGCCTGCTTGTGCCAGTTACTGCATGTCTCCTAAATATAAACTCATAGGTTGATTGGTGCCTATTGAATTGACTGTAGAGTGCGTGTGATTTTGACATTTTTTTAACGTGTAGTTTGAGCTCATCTCTTATTTTTTTGCAGGAATTAATACAATGTAGGTATTGTGATGGATGGTCAAATTGCTTATGTTCTCTGTATTAAACTACACTATGAATTATCAAGCAGGATGCCGGATTATGAAGATATGTATTCTCCATTTTGTAATGACCTCTTTCTGGTTCTGCTTAAATCATAAGGGAATAAGTTATTACTTTGTGTTCTTTTTCGTGGCCTTCAATACTGGTAGATAGGAGTCTGGCAGAACGCCTAGACCTGAAATAATCATTATATTTCCAATTAATTGTTTATACCAGTATTTCACACATATATATGAAGTCACCACATACACTTATGAAAACCTCCTACATTTCTATTGTTTGTAGGCCAGGATTTGCAGGTGTTAGAAAGATCACGTGACCTCAGTGGGAAGGTACCCTATGACGTATTTTCAGTCTACGTGTAAAATGTTATGATTGGTTGTTCCATGAGAGGTAACACCCTGGTTAGAGGGTACGCCCTGAGGGTATATTAACCTATGTATCTTGATAATAAATGAAAATATTGATAGAGACAACATATTGCTATTGTCTTTATTGATCTCCCGGTGCACTGCTGATACTTCAATTACCATATTTGAATACCATCTGACAAAGCAGAGGGAGCCCATTAGAGCACCCATCCCAAAAGGTGCTACCTGGAAGGGGTTTCTTCGACAGTTATGGTGCCGAACAGCCCGGGACCTCCTAATGAGAATTTTGTGCAAAGTCCACTAATCTGGAAGGACCTGGGGAGTCACTGAAACCAAAACCGCGCGGTAAGTAACAGACTTTATGTTACACCATTTGTTTCAGCCACTCTGTTAAGTCCCTGGAAACGTACTTTGTATATGTAAGTCTCTACAAAGGGGTCCCGTAATAATCAGGTCCTTTGTCAGGATGGTAGTGTAGTTAAATGGATTTACATGGGGGTGTATGTGACAAGTGTGATGAATGTGTGTGTAGTGTGATGTTGAATACATCTGTGAGAAGACATACATATCAAATTGTTGAAACTGTATGGCTCCCAGCCCAGAAGTAATATCCACTTCATAGAAGACGATATACACTCAGTGCAAGGAGGAGCAATTGTGTCTATATTGAATTTGCACTCAATACCATTACCCAGTACAATAGGGAAAACTTTGAATACTGTATTAGAAAATTATTTATATTTTCCTGGCTCATTGCCAAACAGTGATATTGTGTGTAAGGGTCCATAAACCAGTTGTATGCATTGCCAGACTGGCATAAGGTGGGAATCAGTACAGACTGATTTCTAGCACATGATAATCCGGCATATACACTTTGATGTAAAATAACATCCAAGTAATTAAGTCTGTAGTAGTATAACATCAGACCGCTGGATTGAATACCGTTGTAATATAACATCCTGTATTCATTGAATGACCCTGACACTTATCCCAGGTGCCACCTGTGTCGTAGTAGTAATTACAGTGAAGAACATTGGTATTGGCTCAGACCCAGAGCCCCTAAAGAAATCACCAACATACATAACAGGCCCCTAAACTACAACCCACAGAGTGAACGGCTGAGCGGGGAGGATAACATATATGTTACCAAATATAATTTGCATGTGAAACCATTGCAAAGTGCTAGAGGAAAGAGTTTGGGATATATATGCTACATCACAGGCTGTATGAACCGAAAGACACCCCCCCCCCCCCCCCCCCCGGCAGCAAGTGTTCTGCATAAGTGAAAGAGACAAAGGGTTTGTAGAAGTTTGAAATGAATGTGACCAACTCCTGCTTGAATCAATAGAAGTTCATGAATGTAGATTGTGTTGAAGGATTTGCTCTTGCAATTTGTGGATTGGCAGCATTTTGTCTGTTCTTGATGTTCAAAACAGTGAGGGATCAGAGAAAAGGATATCCCACTGCTAGAATAGTCTGAAGGAACGACTTTTGATATTGATAGTCTTTCTGAAACTGTAAGATAGATTGTCTGAGATATCTGTCAACAGACTAAGGCCTGTCTGTTTGGAGCTGGGGAGTTTTCCGGAGACTACCCTACGCCCTCTGACCATGGGGTCAGGAAATAGTAAGACAAAAATGCGGGACAGCCCTGAGACGTGGGTCTCTGCCATCAAAATAGTAGAAAGAGCAAAAGGATCTGAGGCTGTGAAGGATTGTAAAAGAATGTTTAAAATGATGGGAGTTGGGTCCTATGGAACATTAGCAGAATGTGATTGGAAAAGATTTATGACAAATTGTGTTGGATGGTTGAAAGACAATAACATGGTGGAAAAAGCCCAAATGTGGTATGAGGTAGCACAGAGAGTGAGTAACACAGAACATAAGAGTATGGAAGCAAATCATGGAATAATGTATGATTTATATGACCCTTTAAGTGAAAAGCTCCTCACTAATGTGTTAACCCCTTTACAACTGCCAAACAGCCCCACAGCAGCAACTGCGCCATCTCCTTATCCTGAAAATAGCAAGAAAGGCAGCTGCTGGACATGTCCACACTGTGGGCAGCAGAACCCCCTCACTGCAGGATATTGTGTCAGTTGTGGTACGCAGCGCCCCACTAGATTGTTTCCGTTAGTATATAGTATCCATACACACAGGGGACCAAAACTAGTAGATGTAGACGGGCAACCAGTACCTGGGGCAGTAGGGGAAATCCAGTCACATGAAGCCACTGTGTATTGCCCCTGGAGCCCGGCTGATTTACTAGCTGTATGTGGCACACTCCCAGACCCACGGAAAACACCCAGCGCTTTCCATAGAAAGCTGCGAGCAGTACATCTAGCTTACCGTGCTACATGGTCAGATATGGAGAGCCTGGTAGAAACAAAGGGAGGGGAAGTGCTCAAAAATCAAATTCAAGCTGCTATTACAAATCCCGTACCAGCAAATAAAACCAATGAGCAATCAGGACTAGAATACCTGAACGCTATGCAGCCCTGGGTAGATGCTACTCAACAGGATCGAACTGATAGTTTTATGTCATTTTCCCAAGATGTTAAACAGTCAGTCCCTGATTATGCCACAACTTTACAGCAGCAGTGGTTAGATCACGGGTATGAAGAAGGTGATGCAAAAGACTTGCGCCTACTAAAAATAACTTTTATGTCCGGTCTTAAGCCGGCAGTACAAGAAGCTGTTAAGAGATCCCGCCCCGACTGGCGTACATGCCAGTTTAATGATTTAGTAAGCATTGCAAAAGGTGCAGAGTTAGATTTAGCTCCTAAAAGAACCCGTCTCGCCCCGATGCAACAAAAGGGGGGCTATAGAGGAAGAGGCAGGGAACAAAAAGACACTTTGAGAACCCAGAGAAGGGATCTTAGCCAGATTACATGCTGGAATTGTGATAAGAAGGGTCATTATTCAGCCCGATGTCCCTCCCGTCCAGTTGAGCCTCCCAATTCTTTGATTGCTGCATAGGAAACTGGCAACCCTGATGTCTCCCTCTGCCCAGTGCTCCCCCCGACAGGTCCATCATTGATGGTGCCTGTTACTTTACCCACCGGGTAAAATACCTCTTTTCTAGTAGACACAGGGGCAGCCAGAACTGTATTACAAACCAAATATGTACCGGCAGAGTTGCTATCACCAGACTATATAGATTGTGAAGGGGTGAGGGAACATCATTTCAGTTACAGTTAACAAAACCATTGCGACTGAATATACATGACACACAATCAATTGTCTCCCGTGTGTTAGTGTCACCACACACTCCCTACAATTTATTGGGGACAGATGTACTCAGTGCCCTGGGAGCAGTATTGGACTTTTCTTCTGGCACACCTACATTAACCTCTGCCATTCCAGAGTCCCTGCTATGCAAACTCCTTAGTATGGCAAGTATGCCGGACACTGAAAAAGCCCCCAGTACCCCTCCCCTTTGGTTGGCAGACATCCTAGAAAAACTATGGGCACAAGATAAGATGGATGTAGGAGTTTTAAATGTGCCGCCTGTACAAGTAAATTTAAAACCAGACATGCAGAACCGTCCTGTATGTATAAAGCAATATCCTCTGAGTCCACAGCAAGACGCTGCTATAGAAAAGGATATTAACTCCTTACTGGAAAACAATCTTATAGTGCCCATAATCTCGCCTTTCAACACTCCTCTTTACCCAGTAAAGAAAAAGACATTGCCAGGTCAACCTGTACAGTACCGGATGGTACATGACCTACGGGCTGTGAATGCTGTGACAATAATTAATACACCACAAGTGCCTAACCCACATACCCTGCTCAACCAGGTCCCCGGCACTGCAGTCTATTTCACAGTTATAGACTTAGCCAATGCTTTCTTCTCCATCCCGCTGGATAAAGAGTGCCAGCAGTATTTTGCATTTACACATAGGGGAAGACAGTATGCTTGGGTAGTGCTGCCACAGGGTGCCGCAAACTCCCCTGATATCTTCTCATGTACCATGAAAGATATTCTGGACACCTGGCAGCCCCCCAATCAGTCCTCAGTTCTACTACAATATGTAGATGATTTGTTACTTTGTAGTGAGAGTCTGGAGAACAGTGAAACAAATTATAAATCACTATTAATGTTCCTAGAAGAAGTTGGCTGTAAAGCAAGCAAGCACAAGTTGCAATTATGTGCCAAAACAGTTGTTTTCCTTGGTCACTGTATTTCCCAAGGTATGAAACACTTAACTCCTGACAGGCTGGAAATCATACAGAAACACCCAGTCCCTAGAAACCCTAAACAATTGAGGACTTTCCTGGGTTTAATAGGGTACTGCAGAGCCTGGATCAGGGATGCCTCTGCTATGATGCAACCATTATATGACTGTCTCACCTCTGACCCATTTGTACTGTCACCTGAGGCAATTGACAATTTTCACTCCCTGAAACTGTCCCTGACTACAAGGCCAGCATTGGGACTTCCTGACTACAATAAGCCATTTACTCTGTTCTGCCATGAACAGGCAGGCCATGCCTCTGGAGTATTAGCCCAAGATCATGGAGGCAAGATGCGACCTCTTGCTTATTACTCCCTTGCTCTGGATCCCATTGTACTAGGATCCCCGGCATGCATACGCGCTGTCTCAGCAGCAGCAGCAGCTTTAGTTGATAAAGCAACAGACATTGTACTCCAACATGACATTATTGTGCAAGTCCCACACGCAGTGCAAGAAATGATGAACACAGTCAAGACAAAACACTTATCAGTTGCAAGACTTACTAAAATTGAACTTACTCTTCTGTCCCCTAATGTGACTATCAAACGTTGTGTTGTTCTGAATCCAGCTACACTCCTGCCCCTAGATTCTGAACAAAAGGAGGGAGGAGTGGGGGGACAGGGACATGGACACCCCCTTATTTTTCAACTATCCACTGATGATGATCTATTTAATTTTGAACATGAACATGACTGTCAAAGTCTAGTGGATATGGAATCAAACGGCATAAACAGTATATTTGATGTTACTCTGATTAACCCTGATGCTGAGTATTTTGTAGATGGATCTCGATATTGGAGCGAAGACAAAGGACATTTCCTCACCGGGTATGCAGTGGTCCACAATGGTAAGGCCGTCATACAACAGTCCCTACCCTCCAGCAGCTCAGCTCAGGAGGCAGAACTAAAAGCACTCGCTGAGGCGTGTAAATTGGGTAAGGGACAGCGTTTCAACATATACACTGACTCCAGATATGCCTTTGGAGTTGCACATGACTTTGGGACAATATGGAGAGCCAGAGGGTTCTTGACCTCGGCAGGTAAACCTATAAAGAATGCAAAAGCAGTAGAAGAACTTTTAGAATCACTGCACATGCCAGACCAAGCAGCTATAGTCAAAGTACAGGCACACACTAATAACAGTGATCTCCTATCAAAAGGTAATGAGTCTGCGGATGCAGCGGCAAAAGACGCTGCTGCTCTCCCTCTGATGATAGTGAAGCCTGTTTTACAACCCATCACAGAGACCCTGTTGCGTGCTTTCCAGGACCAAGCACCCCCTCAAGAGCAAGCAGAATGGGAGGAGAGAGGTGCAGCAATAGGTCTAGGACAGTTGAGGCATCTTAATTCTAAGGTTTGCCTGCCAAGAGCACTATATCCAATGATGTGTGCCCTAGCCCATGGGAAAACACACTGTTCAAAGGGAGCTATGAGCCAGCTAGTGTTACAGACATGGCATGCTCCAGGTTTTCAAAATGCAGCAGCCAAATATACAGAGGGCTGCATGACATGTGCACAACACAACCCTGGTAAAACCACCAAAACACCAGCTAAACACACTCCTAAGTCCTACTACCCCTTTCAGCGATTACAGGTGGACTACATACAACTACCTAAGGTGGGAATGTACCAATATGTACTTGTTTGCACTGATTTATTTTCAGGATGGCCAGAAGCTTTTCCAGTGGCTAAAGCAAATGCAGATACCACAGCAAAGAAACTGATAGCTGAGGTCGTGTGCCGCTATGGAGTACCAGAGACAATTGAAAGTGACAGAGGTACTCACTTTACCCAAGAACTATTGAGGAACATATTAAAAAGCCTTGGGATAGAACAAGCATTTCATACTCCCTATCACCCACAAAGCAGTGGTAAGGTAGAAAGACTAAATGGAACTTTGAAATTAAAAATCCAGAAGGCCATGAATGAAACTTCTTTACCGTGGACACAATGTCTACCCCTGGCTTTATACTCACTCTGTAAGAACCACACCAAGAGGGAAGGATAAACTTTCTCCCTATGAAATATTGTTTGGAAATATGCCAAAGACAGCACTGTATTTTCCTCAGCAGTTACAAAAGCATTATGACAATGACCACATACTTGGCTGCCCTACACAAGCAACTGGAGAGGACACATAAACGAATCCTTTCTTCTATTCCAGATCCAAACTTTCTTTCAGGTACCCACTCACTACGACCTGGAGACTGGGTGGTAACAAAGATACACAACAGGAGCAGTCTGGAACCAAGGTACAGACAAACAGTAGAAGTACAGCCGGCCACCGCCACATCAGTGAAGCTCCAAGGACGAGCCAATTGGATACATGCAAGCAATTGCAAAAAGGTTATCAGCGCAGATGACGTCGCCTCGATCGATGATGTTGCCCCTCGTGGGGACGATGACTCAAGTTCTCAAGGAGGAAGTGGACAATAAATTCATAAAACATCATCAAATTATAACAGCATTAACAAACTTATCTGATTGTTGGATATGTACACACAGTCCCATAAGCTCAAAATCCATGCCATACATGGCTGTGCCCCTTAGTGAGAAAGAACTTCTTAACACTACATGTTGGGATCCCTCAAAGGTAAAGGATAACACAAAAAGGTATACATGGTCTAATAGCAGTGTCCCTTACCCATAGCAGGATGGATGGAGGATCCCTGGTGGCAGGTAAATCTAACCCTGATACCTAGTAAGGCACTGATTCTCACACAAAAGGAAAATGGAAAATGGGTCCCTAAAAATGTCACTAAAACACTGACACTAGGTGAGATCCCCATAAAAGGCATAAAGATAAGTTTCAATAAAACCCAACAGACCTCAGATGTATTTAGACCAAGTCTGGTAGAAAGGTACATACATAATGGTAGTTGGGAATATGGCCATTTCTTCCCTTCAGGAAGTAAGACTGATTGTAAACGTTATCCAGGGTATATGGAAGAAACAGACTTACAAGGGAATGAAACTATGTATTGTGGATGCACAGGAGTGTACCATGGGTCTTTGGGAACAAATTGTCCTTGGTGTGTATTACAGCAGTCTTTTCCCTTAGTTCATTTTGCTCATATGTTAACCCTAGGAAGTATGCAATGGTTTGACCTTCCCCATGATATATATATATAGTGTGCGGACATAATGCATATAAATGGATCCCGCAGACTACCACAGGTACCTGTACCCTAGCTAGGTTACAGTCTGCTACCTGGACATGGGACAAGGATGCACTTCCTTATGATAAAGTACCAAAACATATGCTGTACAAAAGGGAGGGAAAGCAAAAAGCCCACCCATTGGTACACTTACCTTGGCACACCAAGTTAGGATATGCTCTATCTATCTTTGGAGGACCAATTAGAAATGCACTGACGGGACCCTATACCCAAACCTGAACTTGGTGATTGCATTATATTATTAGTAGTGGCCCTATTCACTATTTTGTTTTAAGTTTATAATCAGATAATTCTTAATCTCTGTATTTTAATATGAGAAAAAGGGGGGTTTGTGATGGATGGTCAAATTGCTTATGTTCTCTGTATTAAATTACACTATGAATTATCAAGCAGGATGCCGGATTATGAAGATATGTATTCTCCATTTTGTAATGACCTCTTTCTGGTTCTGCTTAAATCACAAGGGAATAAGTTATTACTTTGTGTTCTTTTTCGTGGCCTTCAATACTGGTAGATAGGAGTGTGAAGGATGATTTATTTGCTTATATTCTCTGTATGAAATTACATTGTGAATTATCAAGCAGGATGCCGAATTACTAAGATATGTATTATGTGAAAGTGATGATAATGTTTAAATGATTTAGTTTCATGCAGCAGCCATCTTGTCTGGAGTTCCCATCTTGGTTTTATTGTAGTGAATAGAAAAGTCATTGTTCCTTTAATACAAGTAATGTTGATTTTGTATGTTTTATCTTTGACCTTGGTTCCCATGTGAAGATGGACAGGGAGTGAGATGGGAGTGAGATGGGGGGATGGCAAGTATGCGTGAGGGAAGGTCTCCCCCCATCTCCACGAGGACATTCTGTCCAAAAGAGAGATAAGAAACCTGTAAAAGCTAATGTGTGAAGAATTATAATGATGTATCTGGGATGTACGTTATGATATGCTTTTTACTGAATAACAAATATTGTTACATTGTCTCTGATTGGTTTACCTCAAGCCTACACCCCTTCTGAATTTCAGTTTAACAGTTTGAGTTTGGTAATAAATCCTTCAGATGAGAATTTTGAACATTATCAGCAGCGTCTGTGTGTTTCTTCTCGTCTCTCGATATATATCGGTGAAATATCCTAATTAGGATTCTGACTAATGGAGTCTGGCCTTGAGAGTCTGTTGGGACTCGTATAAATTTCAGTCTAATATATTTTGAGCGATGGATTTCCACGACAGTAATGGTGCCGATAAAACCGGGGAGATTGCACGTCTGATAAGCTGTCACTGGAGAGGTCTGGCTTTGCATCTGTGAATTACAAAAAAACCGCGGTAGGTAAGGAGCTTATTCTTACACCATTCACACATGTATTGCGTAAGCCTTGGAATCCAGCTGTCAGAACGTCACTTCTATGGACGAGACTCCTTAGTCAGTGGGTTGCAAGATGGATCCAAAAAGGTATGTTGAAGCTTTTTGTGTGATGAGGGATTGCAGGTGTGTACGTGATCTTAAACTGTTGATATGAAAGACATGAGAGAATTTTTGCCAGCAATTACATTGTTAACAGTTGTGAGAAGTGTTTGGAATGCAGTGACGTAGCGCATGGTGGAGAGAAGTCGTAACTCACATGTGAAGTATTTGAAATGCAAAGAGTTGTTTTGGACTGTGAGGAAAAAACAAAACTTCTGCTTGCTGCTTTGTTGTAGTGTTATTTGTTATTTAGTTGTGTAAAATTGTTGAGGATTAATAGTTGTTCTGTTACCCGTTTGTCTGGGATTATAGTTGGGAGGTATTGACTGTTTGTAGGTGAGATAGTTGTGAGTAATATCCTGTAGTACCACAGGGGCTTCAATGTTTAAGTCCTGATAATGTAGAATCCAGTGCAAGGAGAAGCAATTGTGTCTATATTGAATTTGCACTCAATACCATTACCCAGTACAACAGGGAAAACTTTGAATACTGTATTAGAAAATCATTTATATTTTCCTAACGCATTGCCAGCCAGTGATATTGTGTGTAAGGGTCCATAAACCAGTTGTATGCATTGCCAGACTGGCATAAGGTGGGAATCAGTACAGACTGATTTCTAGCACATGATAATCCGGCATATACACTTTGATGTAAAATAACATCCAAGTAATTAAGTCTGTAGTAGTATAACATCAGACCGCTGGATTGAATACCGTTGTAATATAACGTCCTGTATTCATTGAATGACCCTGACACTTATCCCAGGTGCCACATGTGTCGTAGTAGTAATTACAGTGAAGAACATTGGTATTGGATCAGACCCATAGCCCGTAAAGAAATTATCACCAACATACATAACAGGCCCCTAAACTACAATCCACAGAGTGAACGGCTGAGCGGGGAGGATAATATATATATGTTACCAAATATAATTTGCATGTGAAACCATTGCAAAGTGCTAGAGGAAATAGTTTGGGATATATGTTACATCATGGGCTCTATGAACTGAAAGACACACCCCGACAGCAAGTGTTCTGCATAAGTGAAGTGTTACCAACTCCTGCTTGAATCAATGGAGGTTCATGAATGTCGATTGTGTTGAAGAATTTGCTCTTGTAATTGTTGATTGGCAGCATTTTGTCTGTTCTTGATGTTCAATCCAGTGAGGGATCAGAGGATCCTACTGCTAGAATGTTTGGAGGAACGACTTTTGATATCGTATTGGTAAGACAGTCTAGGAGATAGACTGGTCTGAGATATCTGTCGGCAAACGTGGCCTGTTTGTCTGGAGTTGGGGGATTTACCGGAAATCACCCTACTGCTCTCCGACCATGGGGTCAGGAGGAAGTTGGACAAAGATGCTTTGGGGCACTGGTCCCGGCCAACATTAGAATGAGCAAAAGGAGCTGGGGCTTTAATTATAAAGTATGTGAAGGCAAAATAACACACTGAAAAAAATTGTTGAAGAGGCTGGCAAGCTGTAAGAAGGATGTTTGCATGTGATAAAGACAATGGTTTGTGGAAAGTTGAGAAAGGGAGTGGAGTGGCCAGGACAAGGCATAAGTTAAAAGGACAAAGCAGGTGATTACAGGTGGTTACAAGTAAGATGATGTGAGAAAGAACAATTTAAATACAGGTGTAAATTTTCATTGGAAGAGTGAAGAAAACGGAGCAGCCCGGTACATTGCAGTGACTAACGTGGGTCAGAACGGAGGGAGTGTAATGTGTAATGTGATGTGACATCTGTGTGATGTGTGCAATGTAACATGTGTGATGTGATGAGGCATCTGTGTGATGTGTGTAATGTAACATGTCTGAAGTTTGAAACTAATGGCCACAATAAAAGCAGAACTATATTGTATGTTTCCTATTTTTAATAGCAGTAATGTCTAAAAATTTTAGTGTTTTGTGTATGGGGTTAAAATCTGTTCCACTTTTTTTTTCATTTTTTTATGGAACGTGTTTTATTTTCGCGCAGCGCAGTCGTCTGTAACTACACCAAGCGAGAAAAATATTACAGCCGGCTGGATCTGTTTGTAAAAAGATAAAAACTATACTGCAGATTAATGTGTTATAATGTGATAAGATTTAATGTTGGAATGTTTTGATGTTGATTCAAATGTATTAATTTACAGATATTGTGAGACACGGGGTCTTGATGATGTATGTGCCCCCTCTGTTCCCTATTCTTATGTACAGCTTATTGGTTTGCAGTAATTAATATTACCAGATATATTATTTTCTGTGTTATTGAATAACTAATTACATTTGTCTTGTTTTTGTTTTCACACATGAGGCACGTGCTATGGTGCTGCCTAAATGTTATTTTTGAAAATGTGAGATGTTTTACAGGTAAATGGTTGCAGGTCATTTTAAAGATAAAATGTATTTTTGTCAGGAGAAAGTAATCTTTTTTGTTCCAGGCCGTTGTGTATTACAGGGGGTTAAACTAGTGCCCCCCCCCCCCCCCCCCGATAGAGTATCTAATTTCATTATGTTGATATGTAGTTTTGAACCCTGCTACATTACTTTCGCAGAGTCCAAATAGGAGGGAGATAAATGTTGAAGGGACTGATCAGGTAGTTTTGTTTTGTGTTTTATTTTGTTTTGAATTAATGCATTTGGTTCTAGGAGATCTACAAAATGTGTATGAGTTTCAAGGAGTAACCCAGATTAAATGTGTATGAGCTTCAAGGAGTAACCCAGATTAAATGTGTATGACAGTAACCTACATTTTGAGGTTTTTCTGTGTAGATGGTTCCAGATCCTTCCAGAACGGTGAAGCTGTGCTGTAGTCTCCACCTAATATGAGGTATTGTGTAAGAGACCATCCCCCTCCAGCCAATTTACACAGGAGGCTGAGGTGACGTCACTCACAGATGAGTCTTTACAGATTTAGATGGGGAGGAGGCAAAACAAAAAAATTGTTTGAATATTGTTTATTTTTATGCCAGATTTCAGTAACATAATTTGTTTGTTTTTGTATTAATCAGGTATTTACAGGACCTGGTGGGTGGGATTTACAAGTGTTCTGGATTATCAGATAAAACGGAACAATAAAACTCCACCCTTTTGAAATGTTCTATCTATATGTGACATGGGTTTCCAATGTAAATTTGTAATGTAGACTTACTTTATCATATACAGCATGTGTAGAACAGGATACGAGGCACAAGGTAAATTACCCAGAAACCACTCTCACCTTCTTGTTCATCTCAAGGAGCGGAGTTGGAGGTGCTCGCTGAGGCTGTAACCTGGCAGAAGGTAAGACGGCCGACATTTACACTGACTCTAGGTACGCTTTTGGCATCGCCCACAATTATGGGCCCATTGGTAGTAGGAACTTTATTGGATCATTGGGTAAGCCAATTGAGAGAGCAAGAGAAAACAGAACTGACAACAAGGGTATATGCAGCCAGGTATCAGTAAATTGGCTTGTCCCTGGATACAATGATGCCACCACTAGGTTTGTAGCAGCCGGCATGATGTGCGCACGGCATGACATAGGTAAAACAGCAAAGGTACCTGTGAAAAGTGCAGCCCAGCCAGATTAACAGTCCCAGCGACTGCAGAACATACAACTACCCGAGGTAGACGTGTATGACGCGGTGCTCGTGTGTGTAGATCTGTTCTCAGGGGGGGCTGAAGCCCGGCCTGTATTTTCCCCACTGCAGACGTTGTGTGCAAGTGACGGGGGAACAATGTCATCCCAAGTATTGAGCTGATGTTTGTACAATAAGATATCAGCAGTTCTCCAGATGTTATCCCAAAGTTAGTTTGTTTAACAATTGTATTTAAGAAGTGTTGTGGGAATATTAAATATTGAAGTTAAGTTTTATGTAAAGTTCTGGATCAGCCTTAGCATTGGACTAGTAGAGTCATGCGTCAGATAGAAAGGTACAGAAGTGGAATATTCCCATTAGAAAACATTTTTAGTTATTTGTTTTTTGTCGTTGTTATTGTGAAAGGAAAATTCTGTGCAGTGTGTGTGTGTGTGTGTGTGTGTATATATATATATATATATATATATATATATATATATATATATAAAGAAGAAAAATGAGTTTGCATGTATCATTTCTAGTTATTGCTCAATGTGAACGTTTGATGTAAAGATGTTATTTGTTAATGTTTTTCTTCAAATTAATTATTTGATTAAGATCAATTAATGTTTATACAATGAAAAAGTTTGTTCTCCACAGGAAGAGTCCAACTGGGAGCGGAAGGCGTGAGAACCAGATTCTAACAGAATGTGGACGGATAAGGGAACGTGAATCGGTAAGACCCAAGGCACTCTTGATGGCTTTTGCATTGATGGTGTATGACCTCACATATGCCCCAAGACTGCAAGGATCGATTTGGTAAGATCTAATTGGTATGTCCCAGGCTTTACAGCTGTTGCTGCTAAATTCTGTTAGAGCTGTTTGATTTGCCTACAGAACAGTCCTGGCAGACCGGTGCCAACCTTATCATACCCGCCTCCCACGAAGAGAACAGACCTTGAGAGGCCTCCCCATGCAATACAAATTAGAGTAAGAAAAATTGGTTTGTGACATTTGTCAGATAAACATGTGGAATCTGTGTATATTTTGGTGAGCTGGAGATGTTCCAGGCAATCAGCTCAGATCAAGGTACAAATCCTGCTGGAAAGCGTGACACCAAGTGCATATGAAATGTACCCAATAATTACACATCTTCTAGGTGCCATGTCCATTGGAACAGAGAAGTTTTTCTTATATAAAAGGTGTTTGTTTGTTTGATTTAGTTTAAGGGCCTGACATTGTTACGTAGATGTTATCACCAGATTAGTAACAATTGACAAGGGTTGGGGTCCCCCAGCAAGTGGCAGTAAACATGAACTAAAATATTTTTAATACGATGAACTCCATTACTGAGGTGCGGCAGGCGCAGCCGGAGCCAGTACAACGCGTTTGTCATGAACTGACGGCAGTGTCACAATTCCAAGCAGCCGCCCAGACAAGTAAGAAGACAGATGAGCGGAGGGTTTGTGGGGTCACAATAACACCCCACTAATCCGCCTACGTGGGATCTCACACCAGGCTCACAGCATGAGGTGTTGTGTATAGCCCGGTGACGTAAACTTAAAGAGACGGTGTCTGACAGATGAAAAGGACCAAATCAAGTCCTGATGACATCAGCAAAGTTCCAAGTAAAGACCAAAGACCTGAGTGAATCCGTCAGCAGTATCAAGTGTTCTAATCAGAAGACAGGAGAAGAAGAGGACGATGATGTACATGACTTGTCAATACACTGGTGGGACACCATACCCTAACCGGACATTGGTGATGGCATCATATTAGTTGTGGCCCTATTGATATATTGTTTGAGTTTCATAATCATAATATATATAATTTCTGTAATTTAATATGAGAAAAAGGGAGGTTTGTGAAGGATGATTTATTTGCTTATATTCTCTGTATGAAATTACATTGTGAATTATCAAGCAGGAGGCCGAATTACTAAGATATGTATTATGTGAAAGTGATGATAATGTTTAAATGATTTAGTTTCATGCAGCAGCCATCTTGTCTGGAGTTCCCATCTTGGTTTTATTGTAGTGAATAGAAAAGTCATTGTTCCTTTAATACAAGTAATGTTGATTTTGTATGTTTTATCTTTGACCTTGGTTCCCATGTGAAGATGGACAGGGAGTGAGATGGGAGTGAGATGGGGGGATGGCAAGTATGCGTAAGGGAAGGTCTCCCCCCATCTCCACGAGGACATTCTGTCCAAAAGAGAGATAAGAAACCTGTAAAAGCTAATGTGTGAAGAATTATAATGATGTATCTGGGATGTACGTTATGATATGCTTTTTACTGAATAACAAATATTGTTACATTGTCTCTGATTGGTTTACCTCAAGCCTACACCCCTTCTGAATTTCAGTTTAACAGTTTGAGTTTGGTAATAAATCCTTCAGATGAGAATTTTGAACATTATCAGCAGCGTCTGTGTGTTTTCTTCTCGTCTCTCGATATATATCGGTGAAATATCCTAATTAGGATTCTGACTAATGGAGTCTGGCCTTGAGAGTCTGTTGGGACTCGTATAAATTTCAGTCTAATATATTTTGAGCGATGGATTTCCACGACAGGAGTCTGGCAGAACGCCTAGACCTGAAATAATCATCATATTTGTAATTAATTCTCTTCATCTCAGTATTTCACACACATATATGAAATCACCACATACACTTATGAAAACCTCCTACATTTCTATTGTTTGTAGGCCAGGATTTGCAGGTGTTAGAAAGATCACGTGACCTCAGTGGGAAGGTACCCTATGACGTATTTTCAGTCTACGTGTAAAATGTTATGATTGGTTGTTCCATGAGAGGTAACACCCTGGTTAGAGGGTACGCCCTGAGGGTATATTAACCTATGTATCTTGATAATAAATGAGAATATTGATTGAGACAACATATTGCTATTGTCTTTATTGATCTCCCGGTGCACTGCTGATACTTCAATTACCATATTTGAATACCACCTGACAAAGCAGAGGGAGCCCATTAGAGCACCCATCCCAAAAGGTGTTACCTGGAAGGGGTTTCTTCGACAGTTAGTTTGACAGCCTGCCGTTGACCTAAACATTATTGAAAAATTGTTTGCTTACTCTATTAACCCTTTCAGGACCAAGCTCATTTTGGCCTTCAGGACCAGCCCTATTTTATCAAATCTGACATGTGTCACTTTATGTGGTAATAACTCTGGAATGCTTATACCTATCCAAGCGATTCCGAGATTGTTTTCTCGTGACATATTGTACTTTATGTTAGTGAAAAAAATTGGTCGATAAATTTAATATTTATTTGTGAAAAACGCCAAAATTTGGCGAAAATTTGCAAAAAATATGATTTTTCTAAATGTAAATGTATCTGCTTGTAAAACACATAGTAATACCACCCAAAATAGTTACTATTTAACATTTCCCATACGTCTACTTTATGTTTGCATTGTTTTTTGAACGTCCTTTTTTTTTTCGAGGACGTTACAAGGCTTAGAATTTTAGCAGCAATTTCTCACATTTTCAAGAAAATGTCAAAAGGCTTTTTTTTCAGGGACCAGTTCAATTCTGAAGTGGTTTTGAGGGGCCCATATATTTGAAAACCTTAAAAAACACTTTATTTTAAAAACTGCACCCCTCGAAGTATTTAAAACAGCATTCAGAAAGTGTTTTAACCTTTCAGGCGTTTCACAGGAATTAAAGCAATGTAAAGGTGAAATTTACAAATTTTATTTTTTTTGCTGAAATTCATTTGTAATACATTTTTTTCTGTAACACAGAAAGTTTTACCAGAGAAACGCAACTCAATATTTATTGCCCAGGTTCTGCAGTTTTTAGAAATATCCCACATGTGGTCCTAGTGTGGTAATGGACTGAAACACAAACCTCAGAAGCAAAGGAGCAGCTAGAGGATTTTGTGGCCTCCTTTTTATTAGAATAAATTTTAGGTACCATATCAGGTGTAAAGAGGTCTTGTGGTGCCAAAACAGTGGAAATCCCCCAAAAGTGACCCCATTTTGGAAACTACACACCTCAAGGAATGTATCTAGAGCTATAGTTAGCATTTTGACCCCACAGTTTTTTTGCTAAATTTATTTGAATTAGCCTGTAAAAATGAAAATTATTTTTTTTCCTGAAAAACCATAGAATTTTCAATTTTTTACAAGGAAGAAATGAGAAAAAGCACCACAACATTTATAAAGCAATTTCGCCTGATTACGGCAATACCCCATATGTGGTAATAAACTGCTGTATAGACCCACGGCAGGTCTCAGAGGGGTAGGAGCACCATTTGGATTTTGGAGCACAGATTTTGCTGGAATGGTTTTCAGTGCCATGTCGCGTTTGTAACGGACTGGAGGGACCAAAACAGTTGAAACCCCCCAAAAGTGACCCCATTTTGGAAACTACACCCCTCAAGGAATGTATCTAGGGCTATAGTTAGCATTTTGACCCCACAGTTTTTTTGCTAAATTTATTTGAATTAGCCTGTAAAAATGAAAATTTTTTTTTTTCCTGAAAAACCATAGAATTTTCAATTTTTTACAAGGAAGAAATGAGAAAAAGCACCACAACATTTATAAAGCAATTTCCCCTGATTACGGCAATACCCCATATGTGGTAATAAACTGCTGTATAGACCCACGGCAGGTCTCAGAGGGGTAGGAGCACCATTTGGATTTTGGAGCACAGATTTTGCTGGAATGGTTTTCAGTGCCATGTCGCGTTTGTAACGGACTGGAGGGACCAAAACAGTTGAAACCCCCCCAAAGTGACCCCATTTTGGAAAATACACCCCTCAAGGAATGTATCTAGGGCTATAGTTAGCATTTTGACGCCACAGTTTTTTTGCTAAATTTATTTGAATTAGTCTGTAAAAATTAAAATTATTTTTTTTCCTGAAAAAACATAGAATTTTCTAATTTTTACAAGGAATAAAGGAGAAAAAACACCCCAATATTTATAAAGCAATTTCCCCTGATTATGGCAATACCCCATATGTGGTAATAAACTGCTGTATAGACCCACGGCAGGTCTCAGAAGGGTAGGAGCACCATTTGGATTTTGGAGCGCAGATTTTGCTGGAATGGTTTTCAGTGCCGTGTCGCGGTTGTAACGGACTGGAGGGACCAAAACAGTGGAAACCCCCCAAACGTGACCCCTTTTTGGAAACTACACCCCTCAAGGAATATATTGAGTGGTATAGTGAGCATTTTGACCCTACAGATTTTTGCTGAATTTAGTGTAATTAGGTCATGGAAATGAAAATCTACGTTTTTTTTCAAGTAAAATTACGTTTTACCTCAGATTAAAATAGGTAAATAACTAATTTTTTGTACCAGGTATAGGACTTTCTTGATACCTGGTATGGCTGTAGAACCTGATCAGCAAGGTCTACTCCCCCCATGTATTTGTTGTAATCAATGATTGACACAGGCTTTTGCTTTTGGGTAGTAGAACCTCATTCTACAACATCCATTGTTGCATCAGTGTGGATCGAGCTGAGGATAAAAATATCCTTTTTGTCTTTGTATTTTAGGGCAAGCAGCTCTCCGCTGCGAACACCGCCTGACTGCCCCTTTTTGTACTTTTCATTCACCAATGATTGTGAAAACTCCTGGCGGTTTTTACGAATGGTCCCACAAGCCCCTGTGTTCTGTTCGACCAAACTTTTAAAAAGGGGTATGCTTGTGTAGTAGTTGTCCACATACAGGTTATGGCCCTTTTCTAGAAATGGGGTAATAAGCTCCCAAACAATTTTTCCACTTGTCCCTATATAGGGGGGGCATCCTGGTGGGTTTAGTTGGCTATCTTTTCCCTCATAAATGCGAAAAGCTGATGTATACCCTGTTGAACTCTCGCACATTTTATAGAGCTTTATTCCAAATCTTGCTCTTTTAGATGGAATGAATTGTTTGAAGTGCAGTCTCCCTTTGAATTTTACTAGGGACTCATCAATGGAAATGTTTTGCGTGGGGGTGTAAATTAATAAAAATGTGTCTGACAACGCTTTGATGATGGGCCTGATTTTGTAGAGTCGTTCATAATCTGGGGCACTTCTAGGGAGGCACTGACTGTTATCGTTGAAATGCCAAAATCTCATGAGCATTTCATAACGGGCTCTAGGAAGAATGGCAGAAAAGGCAGGGGTGGTTAGAACGGGACGGCTGGACCAGTAAGATCGAATGCTCGGTTTTTTAACAAGCCCCATCGCAAATGTGAGGCCTATAAATTTCTTCATTTCATCAATATCTGTTGGCCTCCATGAATTTTGCCTGGCATAATATGAACGGGGATTCTGAGAGATGAATTGGGAAGCATATACATTAGTTTGGAAAACAATATGTTCCAGCAAATCATTTGTTAGAAATAAGTAAAAAAAATTAATTGGACCAAAACCTTCCACCTCCACATTTGTACCTGGGGTGGCATTAAAGTCAGGGATGAATGGCGCACCAGAATTTGAAGCCTCCCATCTAGTAAATGCTACATCTAGTGGCAAACTCTCTTGTAGGTTGGCATGCGCTTCTTCGCTAAAATGAGGCATGTCACTTGTACTGGGCATCGTGCCCCGATTTGGAGATGTTTCTCCAACAGCCCTCTCTACCTGTCCTGTACTGGTCCTTGTATTTTTTGGCGATGAACCTGAATGACTGCTAGACTCAGAGCTGTCACTTTCGCTAACAGCAAAACCCTCAAAATAGTCTTCGCCATCTGACAAGACACTATCTTCACTGTCAGAGCATAAAAGGGCATACGCCTCCTCTGCAGAATAAAATTGACGGGCCATTTTATTACGTTTATATTTTTATACGTAAAGGTATATAAACGTAAATGGTATGAAGTTCGTTAATTTAATTAGAACAAATTAATTGACTGGCACAGCACTTCCTATCAAATTGATTACGAATATAACTTATACTACCCTAACCGTCACCCTAAATTATTACTAACTATACCGTAATAATTATTATTACTAACTACCCTAACCCTATATCCTACCTAACAAGGCAGATTAATGGGATTGGGGGAAATTGTTATGTGGTGTGTTTTTTCACTGTGTCTTAGGGTATGTGCACACACACTAATTACTTCCTTAATTTACGGACGTATTTCGGCCGCAAGTGCCGGACCGAACACAGTGCAGGGAGCCGGGCTCCAAGCATCATACTTATGTACGATGCTAGGAGTCCCTGCCTCGCTGCAGGACAACTGTCACGTACTGAAAACATGATTACAGTACAGTTGTCCGGCAGCGAGGCAGGGACTCCTAGCGTCGTACATAACTATGATGCTAGGAGCCCGGCTCCCTGCACTGAGTTCGGTCCGGAACTTGCGGCCGAAATACGTCCGTAAATTACGGACGTAATTAGTGTGTGTGCACATACCCTTATACTGTGATATTCACAGATCTGACACTGTCTCTCCTCTGTTTGCTCTCTGACAGAGCAGCAGGGGAGAGACAGTGTTTATATATACTTGGTCCCAGGGAAAGTTTGTTGCTGCAACAAACTTTCCCTGCGATGGCCATGATTTGTTACCATGACCAGGACCTGAACCAATCAGGTCCCGATCATGTCTCCAGGAGCAGAAGCACTGTCTCTCCTCTGTTTGCTCTCTGACAGAAAGCAGAGGGGAGACAGTGTAGGTTACAGGGAAAGTTTGTTGCTACAACAAACTTTCCCTGCGATGGCCATGATTTGTTACCATGACCAGGACCTGAACCTATCAGGTCCCGATCATGTTTACAGGAGCAGAGGCACTGTCTCTCCTCTGTTTGCTCTCTGATAGAACAGCAGAGGGGAGACAGTGTAAGTTACGTGGGAAAGTTTGTTGCTACAACAAACTTTCCCTGCGATGGCCATGATTTGTTACCATGACCAGGACCTGAACCTATCAGGTCCCGATCATGTTTACAGGAGCAGAGGCACTGTCTCTCCTCTGTTTGCTCTCTGATAGAACAGCAGAGGGGAGACAGTGTAAGTTACGTGGGAAAGTTTGTTGCTACAACAAACTTTCCCTGCGATGGCCATGATTGGTTATCATGACCATCACATGAACGGGACCTGAACCAATCAGGTCCCGATCATGTCTCCGGGACTAGAGGCACTGTCTCTCCTCTGTTTGCTCTCTGATAGAACAGCAGAGGGGAGACAGTGTAGGTTACGACGGAAAGTTTGTTGATACAACAAACTTTCCCTGCGATGGTCATGATTGATTATCATGACCATCACATGTTCGGGACCTGAATAAATCAGGTCCCGATCATGTCTCTGGGACCAGAGGCAGATGACAGCAGCGAGATCCGGGTGTCAGCGCTATTCTGAGACACCCAGATCTCGCTTTTAACATCCACCGTGAATTCACGTCGGCACTGCACAGAGCCCAGCAAGTGCCGACGTGAATTTACTGTGGGCGGTCGGGAAGCGGTTAAAAATGTTAGCACACTATTTTGTCTGAATTTATTTTTTCTCATTTTTTTTCAACTAAAATTAGGGTGCGTCTTATGGTCCGGTGCGTCCTATAGTCCAAAAAATACGGTATATCATTTTTCTATTTTCAATTATTTTTTTTAATTAAAGAATTATGGGCCTAAGCTATGTCGCGCAGATAGCTGTGTGACATAGCAGACTCCCATGCGTCACATAGTTTGTAGTTGATTCTTGCGTAGCTTAGGGTATGTTCACACGCACTAATTACGGACGTAATTCGGGCCTTTTTGCCCCGAATTACGTCCGAAAAAAGCGCCTCGATAGCGCTTACAAACATCTGCCCATTGAAAGCAATGGGCTGACGTTTGTCTGTTCACACGAGGCGTATATTTACGCGCCGCTGTCAAATAACGGCGCGTAAATAGACGCCAGCGTCAAAGAAGTGACCTGTCACTTCTTGGGGCGTAATTGGAGCCGTTATTAATTGACTCCAATGAATAGCAGCGCCAATTACATCCGTAATGGACGCGGTGTTCAAGCGCCTGCACATGCCATTACGGCTGAAATTACGGGGATGTTTCCTCCTGAAAACATCTCCGTAATTTCAGCCGTTACGGACGCTGTCGTGTGAATATACCCTAAGCCTCCTGTGTACACATGGGGCTCTGCTATGTCGCACAGACAGCTCTGCGACATAGCAGACTCTTGACTTAAGGTATGTTTGATGCCTTTGCTATCTATGACCTTCCACCTCCCAATACCAATAAGAGACCACAACTTGAAATTCGTGTAAAGGCCACAGCAGCCATCTATTAAATACACAACTTTTTATGCAATAAAATAGCATCATCGTAACATATCACAAAAAACACTCCACAAATGAACATCCTGCACTATTCTTTAAACATTCTCCAGTTAAAGGATCCTTGAAGGCACTTCAGGCATTATATCAAAAACTCCATCCTTTCCTTGTCAGGTCTGGACTTATTGCCCTACAGCCGTACTGCACCTGACCCGATTGCAACAACCATCTCCAAGACCTCTCCCTTCCTGGGGACCCTGCCCATCAGGAATGTATACAAAAAGAGCTGGGTAACCACTTCCCAGCCCCTCCAATACTACCCAGGGTTAAACGCCCCGAGTTCTTTTCCAACCATCTTCAATGTTGTTCTCCTTCTTCCCATTAATTGCCTTCAAAGACCCCTCCTCCCACCGCCACGACATTCATGTGTGACACCTTACACATGATTGTCCCTCCACAACCGCAGGGCTTTTTCCAGGCCATCCTTGATGCCCAGTGTCCACATATCCAAACCCACGTCATTCAAATGAACGCCATCCGCTCTCAGAAAACCAACTTTCCTGCCCTCCAACTCTCTATGACGTACCACAACAACCATCATTGCACGCCACAAATCTCCCAACCACTTTGTTCACCTTTGCTCTAGCCTTATTCAAACTGTGAACCGAACGGGCCTGACGCCACACCTTGCGAGCAACAATATCCGACCATACAATAATCAATCATGGAAATGATGACCACAACCGCAACAGATCTAGCTTAACATCCCGCATCAAATCCCTAGATGACCTTATACCCAAGTCATTGCCTCCAAGGTGCACAACCAAAATATCAGCCGCTCTATCCAACCCTGCGTAGAACTGGAGTTCTGGCAACAACCTGCACCACAGCATGCCCCTCAGACCCAACCATCTGACCTGAACCTCTGACTGATCCAGGCTCAACTGCCGTCCAGCCGGACGAACATCAGCCCGTACACCTCCCCAGTGAACGTAGGAATGCCCCATAATCCAGACCAAGCAGGGGCCCGCACCTAGAACAAAACAGTAAGATAGCAACTCCATGTCCCACCTCCAGCACAACTTATCCCCACCGCCTCAAACCAAATGAGGCCGCACATACAGCCTATATCTGTCTGACTCCCACCTACCTATCTTCTTGACCATCACTGGGGATAAACCCCACCTAGCTGCTTCCGTAGCCGCACCGATCCTAAAAGAGTGAGAGCTAAACCCGGCTCCACCCCTGCCTGCCAACAGGATAAATTTTTTGAGAACCTGAGAAAACTGGAATTTAGACAAAGACTGACCATCTGCATGAACCAACAAGGATGTCGACCCCTCCGGCCTCACCGCAACAAACTCCTGGAAACAGTGAACCGGGCACACCCTTGATCCTTGTAATTCATACAAGCGCACCAAAAAACCTCTTCCTTCTTGATCCGTCTTTGATCTACGAAGCAAGCAGGATAAGCAGGAGCCATCCAATTCAACGTCCGCGTACAATAAGCCCCCAGCTATATGCTTACTGGCCGACACCAACTCCGATATCCTGAAAGTCCCAAAAAAAAGCTAAAGAAAAAGCCAGCGAAAATAAACGTACTTCAAAACCTGAAACACAAACAGACTTCAATAGCTCACAAATCGCTTCCAAGATCTCAAAGGAAACCGGCTTCCTATGGTCCCTAAATGCGGAACCCCTCCTGAAACCCTTCATTGCCTGCCGAACCAGGAAGGACTTAGTCACGTCCTCCTTCCCTCTGATTTTAAACCAAAAAGCTAATGCAGACAAACTCCGAGCCACCGCTGGTGAAGACACCCCCTTACTGTAAGCATTCCCTATAAAGTATAATAAGCACGCCGGCCGATCCGAAATACCCACCTGCGCATTCTCCAACAAAGCCTCCCATACCTGCCATACCGCACCATACCTCTTCCACGTAACCGCGTTAACTGACTTCTCTACGAGCGACATCGCCATCATCATACCACCTTCCAAAGATGCTCTGGGCAAGCCAGGCCATGAGTCTCCGCCCCCGGCGGCAGCAGACGAAACCTGTCCCACTGTTGACGAGAAAGGGAATCAGCCACTGAATTAAGCACCCCTGGAACATGAACAGCCACAAAATGCGCATTCAAAACCAAGCCTTTTAAAATGAAATGGTGCAATAGTCGCACGACCGGCGGAGAATTCGCCGTCTGTCCATTAACGGCCTGAACCACTCCTAGGTTATCACATACGAAGCGCACTCTCCTGTCCCTCAGACAATCCCCCCAAAGCTCCGCAGCCACCACGATGGGGAATAGTTCCAACAGAGCCAAGTTACGGACGAAACCACATTCATGCCATGCACGTGGCCAAACCCCGCACACCACTGCCCCTGGAAATATGCCCCAAAGCCACAAGCACGTGATGCATCCATAAAGAGCTCCAAATCCACACTAGACACCAGCCGATACATGAGCACAGACCGCCCATTGTAGCTCTGCAAAAACTCCCCCCATACCAACAAATCCGCTTACAACTCCCCCGACAACCTAATAAAATGATGAGGCGAATGAACCCCTGTGGTAGCACTAGCCAACCGCCTGCAAAACACCCGCCCCATGGGCATAATCCTACATGCGAAATTCAAATGTCCCAATAATGATTGCAAATCCCGCAACTGGATCTTTTTTCAGCGTAGCGCACTTGCCACCAACTCTCTCAACTCCAGCAATTTATCCTCTGGCAAGCGACATTCCATTTTATCCGAATCAATCATTATCCCCAAAAACTTGATGACCGTCGTAGGTCCCTCAGTTTTTTCCGGCGCTAGGGGTACCCCAAAATCCTTTGCCACTCGTTCCATAGTATGTAGCAATCCTGCACACACATAGGTAGCTGGCGGACCAATAAACAAAAAATCATCCAAGTAATGCAGTGCCGATGGCACCTGCGCCTCACTCCGAACCACCCACTCCAGAAATGTGCTAAACATCTCAAAAAAATGGAGCAGTCCATCGGCAGGCAACAATCCACGAAATACCCCTCCTGCCAATAACAACCTAACAAACAAAAACTGTCCGGGTGCACCGGCAATAAACGAAACGTGGCCTCAATGTCAGTTTTCGCTAACAGTGAGCCTTGTCCATACTTGCGAACCCAAACAACCGCCGCATCAAATGAAGTATAACTAACAGCGCACAGGGCAGGATCGATGCCATCTTTCACCGACTCCCCTTCTGGATAAGACAAGTGATGAATAAGGCAGAATTTGTTCACCTCTTTTTTAGGAACCAAACCCAACGGTTGAAACCCACAAACTAGGAACAGGCAGGGAGGAAAACGGGTCAGCCATGCGGCCCAAAGCCACCTCCATCATTAACTTATCAGTAACTAGATCAGGCCGCGCCAAAGCAGACGACAAATTACGGACCACTCCCTCATGTCCAGCCGACGTACACGGAATCCGAAAACCCTCAGAAAAAAACAACAACTCTGCCACTTTTTTATTTGGATACTCCCTTAAAAATGGAAGCATCCTTTCCACCTTCACTGGCTTCGCCCCTCTTCTGCTCAGAATCTCCCTGCCTGCCCTTATGCTTCTTGAAGCATCTGGACAATCCATGGGCGCCTCCGCAAACCGGAGCACTCGTGCTTGTACCGACAGTCTGGTCCAAAAATGCCCCTCATTAAATTGTCAGCAACATCCTTTTCCCGAGGAAGCTGACCGACCCGTTGCTAACCCCTGCCCGCCGGCCGCATCCCGAAAGGACTGATGCCCCTGTTTTGGAGCCGACATTAATCGCATCCACAAACTAATATCCTTGTGATCCCATCTCAAGGAAGGGCGCACCGACTTCCGCTGACGAAACTGCTCGTCATACCTCAATCATGCGTTACCGCCGTATACCCGATACGCCTCCCCCACTGAATCCATATAACAAAACAGCGCCGAACAATTCTCCGGCGCCTTTTCACCCACCACGCTAACCAAAATAGCGAAGGCCTGCAGCCAATTCGCAAACGTCCTAGGAATCAAGCGATAACGACGACGCTCCTCCTCCTCCTTCTTACTCTCATCTAGTTTCCACCAGTCCAGGTTAAACTTTTCTAACGGCAATAACGCAAAAATCTCCACATATTCGTCTTTCCAGATCTTGTCCCTAATCTCAGCCTTCAAATGCGCCCCAAGCGGGCCCTCAAAACACACGTACACTTCGCCCTTCGCCGCGTCAGCCAAGCGCACGTCCTCCACAACTTTTTTAGATGTACCAGCCCCCGCATCAACCGACTTATCCAATTCTAGCACGGCGCCCGCAGCCGGCGCCACCTCACTAGCCACTGCAACCCTCGCCGCAGCCGCACTTGCACTCGCCTCACTAACAGCGCCCCACACCCTCGCTGGCGACTGCTCTACACCCCCCAAACCTTTAGTAAAATATTCCTGCATACCCTTAAAAAACAGTTGCATCTGAGACACAGAAAACAGCCCCCCCACATCCCCCCCACACATCCCCGGCACCACATCAGTGGTAGACTCACCCGGCCGTCCCTGAGGTGACCTCCCAGCGGCCGTATCCACCGATCCAGTCGTTCCGGCTGGCGATCTCGTCGTTCCAGGGGATTGGCGCGCCTGCACCCCTTGCTCCCCTTAGCTACCCGACATCCTGGCCAATGATGCCCTAGGCCCCGCCGACACCGGCCCATCCAAAGCCCTGTCACCCGCTTCTGGCGTGGCATAGATAGATAGACAGCCCTGGCTTCCAAGTCCTTCAGCAGGGCTGTCATCCGAATCCTCCTCTCCTCTCGCTGTGGGACAAGATGGCCGCTGCCCCCCCCTGCCGGAAGGGGCACGACGTCACTGACAGACCTGGACCGGGTACTTCCGGTCCCCGCTGCACGCCTCCCTGCTCCAGCAGGAGGCGATCTCATCCTCCAATTCGAGCCCGCCCGCCTCTTCCTGCGGGCCGGGCCTGGCGTCCGCTCGTCCTTCTGATGAGCTCCTCCGACGCACGGAACATCCGCGCCAGAGAGAGCCGTTACTTCCAGTCCCTCCCTCACTTCCGGCCTTGTTTTTGAAGACAGGGGGAGGGAAGATGGCCGCGACCTCCCCCTCCTGTCACCTCCAATCCCGCCCGCCGGGATTCCTCCCGATAGCTCAGGACCTGGAGGAGGACGGTCCCTGGAGGGGCTTCCACGGCGCCGACGGGACTGAGGCGTTACCTCGGGTGAAGGCCTCTCCGGAGGCCTGGAACGACTGCTGCTGCGTCCCTCCACGCTCTTCACTCCCGCCGCTGGATCCGGAGGAAGAGCCCCAGAGAACAGCTGCTCCAGCCATCCAGGACCGTGCTGCAGCGCTGCGTCTCTGATCCTGGCCATCATGGTCTCAAGTGAAGCCTCCATGATAAGGTAAGTGAATAACTGTTTTGTTTTTTGTTTTTTTAAATCAGTATCACACACAAATCTTTTCTCCTGTTGTCCAGCGGGAAAGAGGGCTGCCTCTATCCAGCATGGACTTATATACACTATACTCCTCCCACAAACATATAGATACATTTGCACACCAGCCCCCCTGCACTTAACCCTTTTACTCCCTATACACATAGCCTCAAACGTAATAGCCTAAAACCCCAAACCACCTTGTCATGCGCTCTCTCCATTACGGCTGCACCTACATTACGTTGGGCTGTTCCTGAATAATGATTTATATGGTAATTCTCTGTACTTAGCCAACAAGGCGTGAACTACAGTGAATCCCCCTGGGTGGAGCCAACTTCACAGCCTCTGATGCTGTCCAATCAGCGCGAAGAATCTTATGACAAGCCTTGTCCAATCACCACGCAGGGAGAAGTTTTCTAACCAAACGCATTTGTTCTAAACTGCCTCGCTCTGGAAATGGGGAGCGAGCGGGGTAAAGGTAATATATGTAAACGGGATGTTAGGACTTGGTGACAGCTACTCCTTAAAAAATGAATTCTGTCCCTTAAATAAATTCAGAGACAACAAAAAGACACCTAAATATTAGATCCTCAGAATAGACGCCCCCCCTCCCATTTACCACTCACACGTCTCACACACAGACGGTACAAACACTTCACCGCATAAGAACTAGATACACACACACTACTCACAACACAACTCTAAACAAGTATCCCACAGCGTCCCATGTATACCCCTCCTCATATACTGCTCCCCATTTACCCCCCTCCTCACACACTGCTCCCCATGTACCCCCCTCCTCACACACTGCTCCCCATGTACCCCCCTCCTCACACACTGCTCCCCATCTACCCCCCTCCTCACACACCGCTCCCCAGGTACACCCCTCCTCACACACTGCTCCCCATGTACAGTCCCTCCTCATACACTGCTCCCCATGTACACCCCCTCCTCACACACTGCTCCCCATGTACCCCCTCCTCACACACTGCTCCCCATGTGCCCCCCACCTCACACACTGCTCCCCATGTACAACCCCTCCTCACACACTGCTCCCCATGTACCCCCTCCTCACACACACTGCTCCCCATGTACCCCCTCCTCACACAATGCTCCCCATGTACCCCCTCCTCACACACACTGCTCCCCATGTACCCCCCTCCTCACACACACTGCTCCCCATGTACACCACCTCCTCACACACACTGCTCCCCATGTACCCCCTCCTCATACAATGCTCCCCATGTACCCCCTCCTCACACACACTGCTCCCCATGTACCCCCCTCCTCACACACTGATCCCCATGTACACCCGCTCCTCACACACTGCTCCCCATGTACCCCCTCCTCACACACTGCTCCCCATGTATCCCCTCCTCACACACTGCTCCCCATGTATCCCCTCATCACACACTGCTCCCCATGTGCCCCCCACCTCACACACTGCTCCCCATGTACACCCCCTCCTCACACACTGCTCCCCATGTACCCCCTCCTCACACACTGCTCCCCATGTACACCCCCTCCTCACACACTGCTCCCCATGTACCCCCTCCTCACACACTGCTCCCCATGTATCCCCTCCTCACACACTGCTCCCCATGTACCCCCTCCTCACACAATGCTCCCCATGTACCCCCTCCTCACACACACTGCTCCCCATGTACCCCCCTCCTCACACACACTGCTCCCCATGTACACCACCTCCTCACACACACTGCTCCCCATGTACCCCCTCCTCATACAATGCTCCCCATGTACCCCCTCCTCACACACACTGCTCCCCATGTACCCCCTCCTCACACACACTGCTCCCCATGTACACCCCCTCCTCACACACTGCTCCCCATGTACACCACCTCCTCACACACACTGCTCCCCATGTACCCCCCTCCTCACACACTGATCCCCATGTACACCCGCTCCTCACACACTGCTCCCCATGTACCCCCTCCTCACACACTGCTCCCCATGTATCCCCTCCTCACACACTGCTCCCCATGTATCCCCTCATCACACACTGCTCCCCATGTGCCCCCCACCTCACACACTGCTCCCCATGTACACCCCCTCCTCACACACTGCTCCCCATGTACCCCCTCCTCACACACTGCTCCCCATGTACACCCCCTCCTCACACACTGCTCCCCATGTACCCCCTCCTCACACACTGCTCCCCATGTATCCCCTCCTCACACACTGCTCCCCATGTACCCCCTCCTCACACAATGCTCCCCATGTACCCCCTCCTCACACACACTGCTCCCCATGTACCCCCCTCCTCACACACACTGCTCCCCATGTACACCACCTCCTCACACACACTGCTCCCCATGTACCCCCTCCTCATACAATGCTCCCCATGTACCCCCTCCTCACACACACTGCTCCCCATGTACCCCCTCCTCACACACACTGCTCCCCATGTACACCCCCTCCTCACACACTGCTCCCCATGTACACCACCTCCTCACACACACTGCTCCCCATGTACCCCCCTCCTCACACTGCTCTATCTCTTTTTCAGACCACTCATTACCTCCCACCTCTCTGCAGCCTCCTTGTATCTTTTCTCCCTGCATAGAGATGCATTAGGAGTAAGACCCTCCCCTTTCTGAGGTCACCTGACCTCCACTCTACCTTCTATCATTTTACTATCCTCCTCAGTGCTTAAAGGTACAGTGTCATCACAAATTTTTTTTTCATATGTTCAAGATGTTAGTGCTTTATTAAAAACGTTTATATTTATTTGTGTGTTTGTGTTTTACTTTTTCTTATTTTTACACTTTTTCTTCCCTATGGGGGCTGCCATTTTTTGTTCCATTTCTGTGATTGTCGATTAACGACACATACAGACATGGAATACGGCAGCCACAGTCCCATAGGGACTGCGAACGGCTCCCGTCCCATTCACTTGTGTGTACGGCGTCTGTGTGGGAACTGCGCATGCGCCGCTCCCACACAGTCCAACTTGAAATTGGCGCCGTCCGGCGCCATTTTCCTGTGGACCGGAAGTCGCGGCCGGACAGTAATATTACTACTTCCGGTCGCGGCTTCCGGACTTGTGCACTTGGACCAGCGGCAGCAGACGGAGCGGACGGGCCGGAGGGAGCCGCGGCGGCAGGAGCAGGTAAGAGATTTCAATGTATGTTCGTGTTTGTGTGTGTTTACTACTGTATGTAAACCTACTACACTGTGTGTTAGCTCAAAAAATGGCGACACACAGTGTAGGAGGTTACACCGTTCAAACCCCTCGTTTATCCCGGCACTAGCCAGGATAAAGGAGGGGGGGATGCTGAGAGCTCACTAGAGCGAGGGCTTTTTACCCAATTTTGCAGCAGAAAAGCTATGTGGTTGCTTTACCACATGCTTTTGGGAATGGCTCCATCTAGTGACCAGAAATGGTAAATACTATAAATTTGAATCCAATTGAATCCAATTTATAATATTTCCTGACTCGTGAAAAAAATAAAAAAAATGTGAACAATGTTTAATCACCCACACACTAAATGTTTAATTTAAAAAAAAACAACATGTTTTTCTGGCAACACATTGCCTTTAAGAACCTTTGTCATGTGACTATGATGTCACCAAAGGTCCTACTCCTCTCCTAATTGATGTTTTGGGGTCATTTGCGCAAAATCGAGGCAAAAACGCAGCGTTTTTTTGTAAATGCGTAGAAACATTTAGAGACAATGCAGTTATGCACAAATCATGCTCAATTTGCAGCAGTTTTGAAGTAAAGATGCAAAAATATAGAAAAAAATATGCCTGGGCTCCCCTGAGTTAATCAGAGACTGGGGCCTGGAACATGTGCTCCAGGAGCACCAATGATAATCCGGCCCTGGCCACAGCCCTTTTTCAGGTTTTCATTTTTGTTTTTTCCTCCCCACCTTCCAAAAGCCATAACTTTTTTATTTTTTCGTCGATATAGTGCTATGAGGGCTTGATTTTTGCGGGACGAGTTGTAATTTTTCTTTGCACCATTTACTGTGCCGGATATTGTACTAGGAAACGGGGAAAAAATTATTTGTGGGGTAGAAAAGGAAAGAAACAGTGATTCCTCCATTGTTCTTTGTGCATCGTTTTTACAGAGTTCGCTGTGCAATTCAAACAACATATTAACTTTATTCTGTGGGTCAATACGATTACGGCGATACCAAATATGTTTGTTTTTTTCTATATTTTACTACTTTTACAAGTTAAAACCTAAGTGTAAAATATAAAATGTATTTTGTGTCGCCAAATTCCGAGAGCCATAACTTTTTTATTTTTCCGTCGATTATGTAGTATGAGGGCTTATTTTTTGCGGGATAAGCTGTAGTTTTTAATGATACCATTTTGGGGTACATGTGACTTTTTGATCACCTTTTATTTCATTTTTTGTGGGAGATTAGGTGACCAAAAAATTTAGATTCTGGTGTGTGCAATTTATTTTTTTTCCGGCGTTCACCGTGCGTGTGAAATAATGATATAATGTAATAGTTCAGACTTTTACGGACGCGGCGACGCCAATTATATTTATTTATTATATTACCATGCTCTAGGGGGAAAATGGGAAAAGGGGGTCTTTTTGAACTTTTAATTTTAATTATTTTTTTTACATTAAAAAAAACGTTATTTTACTAATTTTTACTTTATTTTTTTATTAGTCCCCGGACTTCAACCAGCGATACTAAGGTATTGCAGTATATCGTGACTCTGACCGGAGGCAGGGCTTAATAGGAGCACAAAGATGGCGGACCTGGGGGCCTTCATTAGGCCCCCAGGCAGCCATAGCAACCATCGCCCCCCCTGCGATTGCGTTGCGGGGGGGGCGCGATGAACTGTTAGAGTGTGTCACCCCCCTCTTTCTAACGATTTAAATGCTGTGGTCGCTATTGACCGCGGCATGGAGCGGATTCACTCCGTGAGCCCGTTCCATACTTCCCTTACCCAACTTTGGGAAGGGGTTAAAGATTATTTTAATAACCAATTAACGGTAATATTTAGAGATACATACGATTTATTGATCGTATTTGGATTGTTGATATGACAGGTTACGTGTGCAACCCTGCACTTTGACCCTGTGTGACGTCTGCTCTTCTGATTATATAAATAATTGTCAACGTGAATTATAATTTTCCATGCCTGAAAAATTTGAGGCAGCGCTCAAATGGACGGTGAAAAATAAGAAGCATTATTCACCTAAATGTGCAACGCTTCCTCCTCAATTGAGTTGGTCTAAAACATCGCACATATGGGTGATACAATACTATTTCTTATTTGAACACATTAGCTTTTCTTTTTTATTACTTTTCTAGTCACCCTGTATTTATATATCCCCCCTCTTATACTATGGTATCTTCTTTGTACACCATGGTGCCATAATGTGATGACTTCATAAAGCAGATATGTCATCCACCTTCTTAACCAATCATGGTATGTTCTTCCATGGTGTCATAGTGTGATGACATCATAAAGCAGTCATGGGTTAACTTATCACTTTCTCCTTGATTTGACCTCTCTGATTATGGCGAGTGTACTGAGCAGAATGCTTATTTTCTGGCTTATTTTTGCTTTATTTGTTGCTGAAACAGCAGCATCTGAGAATGACCGACCATCCAGGTCTTCTCCCATCCCAGCTTATGCTGAAGGTAAGAACAATGTCCTTTATTATATGTAATATGGAAGCTTGTAGATAGAAATGCCGCAGTTGTGGATTCTCTAGTGTGAAGAACTCCCTTTTATTACATGTGTTTTATACATAGGGGGGATATAAAGTGGGTGACCTCTTAAAAGCAGATCTCCAGGACCCCCCGTTATTACGGCTCATTTGTCTCAGTACATGGCAGGCCGTTATCTTACTGTAATATACATGTTATGTGCACATAGTATATACTTATCTCTGGTATTGATGGAAATGTAATGATAAAGGAGGTGAACCCTTTACCAGTGACTACAGATGTACAATGTAGGACCCTCCAGTAATCCACAATCTGCTATTACATATCACTACGATGTTTGGCCCCAGATGTCACCAATGATAATAAAAGGTCATGTGTTTCATTCTTTTCTTATAGGAGAAACACAACGTGTTTTTCTCAGGGGTTTGAGACAACTCAAACAAATCATGGATAAATTTCAGTCCGTACAAGGTAAGTTTATTTATTGCCACCATTTTATTCTACAATTATGTCAATCACACAGAGATCACAGTGACCGGACCCCCAACTAATCTAAGAACAAGGGGGTCCTGTCCCCATACTGTAAATTATAAGGAATATTAGAAGTCATGTAGAAATGTCCTCAGCCGGCAGCCTGTTATATGTCATACAGCTCCCTGGTGACCTCTAATATTCTTCTCAGTTACAGTAGGAGATACATGATCACATATATAATAATAACAAATTGATACTATAAACATATGATGTATATTATACTCAGGATAGATAATACAGGAAACATAAATAACCAATAAATGGAATGTCCTTCACATAGGAACATCTGATGTACAAACTGAAAAACCTAAAACACGTCTGAGGAAAATTGTGGTGACTCTTCCTCCGACCATCGATGGTAAGTGTCTTCTGGACGTCTTCTGTGTCTTCAATGGCAGAAAACTCATTATATTCATCATTTACATTGTTTATTTGATTTTTCTATAATATATTGTTTTATTATTTACAGAAAAGACGTCTGGCGAGATAATAAAACCATCGTCCATCGCCGTGCCAACATCCCCTGCAGGTAATATAATAACACATTATAGAACAGACTCATCTCTATCCATAGAGGACATAGTCCCATACTGTAAATTATAAGGAATATTAGAAGTCATGTAGAAATGTCCTCAGCCGGCAGCCTGTTATATATCATAGAGCTCCCTGGTGACATCTAATGTTCTTCTCAGTTACAGTAGAAGATACATGATCACATATATAATAATAACAAATTGATACTATAAACATATGATGTATATTATACTCAGCATAGATAATACAGGAAACATAAATAACCAATAAATGGAATGTCCTTCACATAGGAACATCTGATGTACAAACTGAAAAACCTAAAACACGTCTGAGGAAAATTGTGGTGACTCTTCCTCCGACCATCGATGGTAAGTGTCTTCTGGACGTCTTCTGTGTCTTCAATGGCAGAAAACTCATTATATTCATCATTTACATTGTTTATTTGATTTTTCTATAATATATTGTTTTATTATTTACAGAAAAGACGTCTGGCGAGATAATAAATCCATCGTCCATCGCCGTGCCAACATCCCCTGCAGGTAATATAATAACACATTATAGAACAGACTCATCTCTATCCATAGAGGACATAATGGCTCCGCTTATACATGCAGCAGTCAGGGACAGAAGATACAAGTCTCCATCCCGCACATTGTCTTCTGAGTCCACACTCAACATCCAGGAGGAGGAACCTGAAGACACTTGTGGTCAGCAATGTATAGAAGGTCGTCCAGTCAGGAGGAGGAATCCTGGAGACATTTCAATAGACTAGAACCCATTACTTCACCACATAGAGTCATGTATTACACTAGAACATGGTCCCTAATGATCCCCCAATGCTGATATATAGGGAGAGTAAGGAACAATAAGGCGTCTACTACATGTGGAGAAGGTGGGCTCCTCCATTATATTGTCTCCATAACAATGTTGTATGTGAATGACTCTCTGCTCTGTGCTGCACATCAGAATGGATTAGGATTATTAGGATTAGATCAATAATTTCTCTGTATTTTTCTTCCAGGTCCAACAAGTGCAGTAACAACAAGCACAACACAGGGGTTTACATTCCCGACTGCTTCTGATCTACAGGGGATCGGTGAGTTCCCTAGATACATATATTGTCTGTTCTAGTACGAGGCTGATACTGGAATAAGATTCTCCATATATTGGGGTCACTTATTGTTATTTCTTTATGAATAATTATAATATGTTCTTGTTTATTATAGTAAAGACGTCTGCTGCAACTGAACAACCGTTGCCGACCACCACGACCACATCCCCTGCAGGTAATATAATAACACATTATAGAACAGACTCATATCTATCCATAGAGGACATAACGGCTCAGTTTATACATGGAGCAATCAGGGACAGAAGATACGAGTCTCCATCCCGCACATTGTCTTCTGTGTCCACACTCAACATCCAGGAGGAGGAACCTGAAGACACTTGTGGTCAGCAATGTATAGAAGGACGTCCAGTCAGGAGGAGGAATCCTGGAGACATTCCAGTAGACTAGAACCCATTACTTCACCACATATAGTCATGTATTACAGAGTTGATGGATTAGGATTATTGGGATTAGATCAACAATTTCTCTGTATTTTCTTCCAGGTCCAACAAGTGCAGTAATAACAAGCACAACACAGGGGTTTACATCCCCGACTGCTTCTGATCTACAGGGGATCGGTGAGTTCTCTAGATACATATATTGTCTGTTCTAGTACGAGGCTGATATATTGTACTAAGTATCTATATATAAAGTAGATGATTAATAATGCAGTTTAATGACTTCTATGTAATAGAATAGACTGGACAAGCTATGAATATATAGTTATGGAGGGTAATTCAAGTACTTTTCTCACATAGGACACTCCAATGGAATTTCCACCAAAAAACAACTAAAATCCATCATTGTTCCACGTGGAATCCTCCATGGTAAGTTTATCTTGATCTTCTTGTTGTTCTCAGCTTCATATCTTGTTCTTCATGTGGAATCTATAATTAATAAAAATGTAACATCTCTAAATGTCCCAGTGTAGAAGAAGCGGAGATGTAGAGGGGACTGGAAATCATGGAAATATTACAGGAAATATATATGACACTCTTATCTGGAAATAATAATTCCTAAGAGAGTCTGAATATTCAGTTACATCTCTGTAGTCTATTTGGTAGAAATGAAATCTTCAATAATAAAAGTGAATGTGAATTTTTATCATACAGGAGAAATTGGTTTTACCACAACAATTCAACCAAAGAAAATCCGGGTTGTATTTAGGAGAAAGCTTGGTAAGTTCTGTCTGAGGAATATCTTTATAACCATTGAGACAATTAATCTCCTGAAAATTACATGTAACCATGACCCAATGTATTTCTACAGACAGTAATTGTCATGAGGCAGTTGTAATTGGAGCTGTTATATATATATATATATATATATATATATATATATATATATATATATATATATATATATACATATACATACATACATACATTTATAGTGCATGTAGCTCTGGCCTTATACCTACAATATAATAAAGTATCTCATACAAAGACCTTTTCCAGACTGGCACGCCACTCACCAGTGTTATTTATATATGACCCATTAGAATAACATGAATGGATTTGGCCCTTTGCTCTACATGACCCTTTATTCCACTATCAATGAAGGAAATATCTCCTGATGGAGCTCACACTCATATTCTACATTGACTGACAATATACACCAGGTTCTCCTCCAGTCCACTATACCCCATAGCTTTCCTGTGATAAATGGGTTCAATAATCTGGTTGATTAGAAAGCACAGAACCTACACAGTGGCCATATATAAACACTAATACACTGCAGAGTAATACATTAGGAGGAAACATCTGCAATGGATTGAAGAAGATGTAAGGAAATACATGTTGAGTGTACTAATGCCCACTAATGCCACAGCCTGTTACCAGTAGATGTATCAGTCATTATGAGAGTAGATATACTGCATACCAGCCAGTCATATTTTGCCGTTACCTGGGCATAGACCGTTATGTCTCTTATCTTATGATTACAAGTTCTAACTATTCCACTATTAGAAGCATCAGACACTCATATCTATAATATCACAATATCAGGATTCATACTTTAATCTCATGGCCTTTATCATTTTGTTTCTGATTTTCAGGTCGTAAAATCAATGAGGACATAGAAACATCCGACCATGCAGGTAACGTCTTCTCCAGTCTATTACATCATTCATATTATATATATAAACTTGTAAAGAATGACCCTCACAGATGTAATAAATAACACTGTACATAGAAATACATTTATTAATGGACTAGCAAGTTAGTGGCTCTACAGGGGTTAAAATCATGTATTTCTAACACTTGACCCTGCAGGGTGACTATATTATTAGTCAGGGAAATGAAATCCCCAGTGACGACAATGTCCCCTCCATGTCACTGGCAGGTACACGGTTAACTATAAGACCCTGTAATTGTGACATGGGTAGAAGAGGGATATTGGGGTCTATTGCAGTCACCAGGGAATTTTTAGGTTTTGGGTGTAGTTAGGTCTTGAATAGTAAATAAGTTGCAGTAAAATAATTGCACCTCAGCAGCAGGATATTTGTTACATCCATGATGGTGGCTTTTTATTTTCAGGAGAAAGCCGACACTTTATTGTAGAAATCTAACTGCTCCAAATAATACAATACAAACCAAGCAGAACTGTAGATGCAAATCAATTAGACATTTCTAAGAAAATTGTAGACAATCGTTCTTAATAAAGTGTAAATAATGCGGTAGATTTTGTACCAGATCTGGACAACCTACCTCTAGAATAATAAAGGTTAATGGCTGGAATTTTATCATGTAGGTGAAACCGATATACAGAAAGAGCTAAAAATATTAAAGAAGATGATGGCTGGGACTAAAAAGAAGCGCGGTAAGTTCTATGTGAGGTAATTCTTTATAGACACTGAGATAATAACACTTATAATATAACATCGTATCTCATATAAACAGGGAGGCTACGGCTGTAGATCCACCACTATATACAAAGACACAGCAGATGACACAGTAACACATGTAACTCTGAGACACTGGTCAGGGAACAGTTTTCTGATTAACATAATATCCATTTAATGACATTTCTAACAAGTAAATGATTATAAGATGTCGTTGAGTAAGAGAATATAAGTCACATACACTGGAATTATATAATAGAATTTGTGTTTATGTCAGAACGGGCAGGTCCAGTGTCATGGTAATGCCCACTAATGTCACAGCCTGTTACCAGTGGATGTATCAGTCGTTATGAGAGTAGATATACTATATACCAGTCACTGTCAGTCATATTTGGTCTGGACCTGGGCACAGACTGTTATGTCTCTTATCTTATGATGACAAGTTCTTCTATCTATCCCAATATTATAAGCATAACACAGTTATAGCTATAATATCACAATATCAGTATTTGTATCACTTGTTTTATTTTAGCTTCATGGAATTTTAAATGATTTCATTTTTAATTTTTAGCTCGTAAAATCAATACAGGAAAAACATCTCCTGAGAAGGCAGAAACCATCTACCGTGCAGGTAACGTTTACTTCAGTCTTTAAGATCATTCTGGTCATTGATATAAATGTTATATACACAGATGTGGGGCTCATGTACAGCATCATGTTATGCCTCTATACCACCTCCGAGTTATACAGAGTCGTAATATGGCGCCCATAGACATGTGGAGGGTTTTCGGTCTGATTCCATATTAATCTGACATAGAGCACCTATAGCTCCATAGTACGGAGCTGCAGGAATTGTGTTCTCCTCTGTACAGGCTCCGTGCACACGCCATATACTGACATTTATACATAACATTCACACCAGAAATAAGTAGTGACCAGAAGAAAATATTTACTAATGATGAACTGTGTGACACGTCTTATTTCCAGAATTATCACCAGCGCCACCAGATTATGACGAGGAGTCCTATCCCTGGATGGAAGTAACAACAACTGAACGTAAGCTTCTCTACTCTCCCACATCTCTCATCTCTGTAATACAGTTCTGATAATCAATTATTGATTTTCTAATCATTTTCTTGTTTTCCAACAGCCTCTTATCAAACAACCATAAAAACACCACCAGCCCCAGCAGCAATCCAGAAACTAAAAGTGCGTCTAGCAGCAGCAAGAAAAATGGCTGCAAAAACGAAAACAACGGCGCATATAGCAGCCGCAATAAGAGCGCCAACCATCCGTACAACAACAGCGCATACAGCAGCCGCAATAAGAGCGCCAACCATCCGTACAACAACAGCGCATACAGCAGCCGCAATAACAGCGTCTCCAGCCACACAACAAGGTCTTGCAGCCACTGCCAGCATTACAGACGACAGCCTGAGAAAAATCCTGATCATCAGCGGTGCTGTCGGCGTTCCACTCCTGCTGGTCGCTGCCCTGTTAGTGCTGCTACTAGTGAAGCTGCACAACATTCAGAAATTGCTGGAAAGAGAAAGTGTCTGATGAGCGCTGCTGCTTGTAGAATATCGCTTGTTCTGGCTCTGGCACATGACATCTTGGCTGGTAAAGTAGGTCAACATCTGGATTGAACATAATGGCGGCTGTGAAGGGTTTCGTTGAGAAGACTCCTCCATCTCTTTAGTGGTGATCTATCATCAGAGGCGTAACTTGAAGCTCCTGTGTCCCAATGTAAAATCTACAACAGGGCCCCGACCTACCATATATCATTTATAATACTGGTGTCTTCTTATGCGGCCCAGGGCTTTTGGGCCCCTCAGACTCCAGGGCCCGGGTGCACTCCCTATAGCTACGCCCCTGTCCATCATTATCATAACTATGAGGACAGTATTCGGGAGTCCTGGTGATTGCCGGTGTGATAGTGAATGTGCGTGTTTCCACCATTATGTCAGTGTAGTGATATCATAGACTGACAATGGCGCACTATTAATTCATCACAGATTCTCTGGTAGAAGCAGCTACGAGATTTTCCA
Source organism: Rhinoderma darwinii (assembly GCF_050947455.1). Lineage (NCBI taxonomy): Eukaryota > Metazoa > Chordata > Amphibia > Anura > Rhinodermatidae > Rhinoderma > Rhinoderma darwinii. The sequence goes on along the minus strand of NC_134689.1, from coordinate 366,240,522 downwards.
TTCTTGCTGTGAGGAAAGTGCGATAACAACTGCACAGATATTCATTACTATCAATAAACTTCTACCACTCACCTGTGTCTGTGGAGCGTTGTATTAATAATATTCCTTCTCTGAGTGAAAAGCGACTTCACATATAGAAAGGCTTCGCTCGGAGGCGGCTACCGGGGCACTTGCCCAAGAAGCAGTATGTGGGGTGTGCGCAACATGGGCCCCCTCCAGATTTAAAAAGAAATGATAAAAATCGTCTGTTATCTATTGGTCTAATCCTATAGATAGCAGCATGTATACTTCTCTCCTCGCTCCTGACTCTTCTTCAGCTCCGGGCACAGCTGCACTGGGTCCCTATGCTGGTTAGCGTCAGGACACATTCTGTAGCGCTCGGAGCTGAACAAAATACTGAAGAAATGTGGGTAAGTATATAGTTTGGGGTCTGAATATGTATTTATGTCATGACAGGAGTCAGATGTTAATATAGAGGCCCAGTCTGGTGTGTGAATTAATTTAGGGTTCTGTTCTATATTAATAAATAAATATATTTATGTAGTTCAGAAACAAATATAGTAGTTTGATATTAATATAGGGATTGGGTCTGGCGTCTGATATTAGCACCTTCTGACATTTAACGTCATAGATCCTTTTTTATATATATATATATATTTTTATTATTTTTTTTAGTGAGGGCAGGGTTTTTCCAGGATTTTCCAGTAATGACCTCTGGGACCTACACCGAATGAATGGGGACCTGCCGTGACTGGATAAACAATGAAGGGGCCGGAGAACTGTGGCCCCTTCATTAGCCTTTCTTCTAGTTAGTCTTAATTTCTTCTAGTTTGTCTCCTTTAAATAAATACAGTACAATAAATACTCAGGTTTCCTTTGCTTATATTACTTATTTTTTAATGGCAGAAACCATTCAGTGTAACAACAATAGGAAACATGCGAAAGGGGGCAAATACTTGTTCACATCACTGAACTTAAATACAGCACACTTTTAAAGGGCAATTTCCGCTGCCCCTTCAGCTATAGGACAAGTAATGATCATGGTGGGGTGCTAAGAAAGTAATACACACATTGTATCCCTACATACAGTAAATATGATATGATTGGGACTACTCTCCATGTCTCATGCAATATATATAGGCAAACCTCCTAACCGTCCCAGGCGGCTGGTGGTTTGTCCCGGTTTCAACTGTATCTGCATCTTTAAGAGGCAGATAAAGTTGAATCCAATGGTGAAGCAGAGAGCCGTCAGCTCCATGCTTCAACATTTACTATATAAAGGCAGCCATGAGCGGCTTGGCAGAGACAGGCATGATGCTGTGACGTCATCAAACCTGCCTGCGCCGAGTCATACACAATTCACAGCCCATAGGAGACCTGCCAAGGGATCTCCTCCACTCATCGTGGAAACAAGGACAGGTCTTTATTTTATAGCCCTCTTCCGATCATGTCTGACAACATCTCATTAGGGTTGAGGTCAGGACTCTGTTTTAGCCATTCTAAAACACAACTCTTCGTTTTCAACCATTCTTTAGTTGGTTTGTGTGTTTTAGGTGATTGCCTTGTTGCATGACCCAACGCCTCTTCAGCTTTGGGTCACGGACTGCTGCCATTTGTGATAAAAAAGCTTAAGTCATCTATATTACACGAGCCCGTCTTCTGAGACATTCTGAAAGATGTTGTCAACAACCAGGCTTTGTGTGCCTTTATTTAATAAGCAAAGCACCTGTGAAACCCACACTTCCGACCTCACCTCCTTAATTGAAACACCTTTTCCCAATTAGCTCTTGGAGAAGTCATTAACACAGAGGTTCACTTACTTTTTCTTCTTGCAGTGTGAATATTTACTCAATGTGCTTAATAAACGACATGAAAAGTACAACCTCTTGGTTTGTTATCAGTTTAGATTGTGTTTGTCTAAAATTGTGACATTCTATTAGTAATCAATGCAGAAATCCAGGTACTTCCAAAGGGTTCACTAAGGCTTCGTTCACATCTGCTCCAGGGTCCCGTTACGACGTTCCGTCTGAGTCTTCCGTCAGAATGAGACCCTGTCTCGATTTCAATGGTGCCGGATCCGGTGCCAATGGTTTCCGTTTGGTTCCGTTGTGCAAGAGTTCCGTCGTTGACTGAATCAATAGCATAGTCGACTACGCTATTGAATCCGTCAAAACAACGGAGCTCTTGTACAACAAAGACAAACGGAAATCATTGGCACTGGATCCGTTACCATTGAAATCAATCGTGATTGAAAAGTAAATCTATGGTTTCCGTTTGTGTCAGTTAGGGCTCCGTTCCGACGTAAAGCTCAGACACAACGTTGGAACGGAGCACTGACGCAGATGTGAACGAAGCATTACTTTGTCTTGCAACTGTAAGTGCAATCCAGCCTTGAACCTCAACGCATGCACGTGCATCCATCGAGTATAGAGGATCATTGCAAGTAATAAATAATTGTATACTGATCATGGGTCATGAGTGCTGCCAAAGTGAATTTTTCAGAAAAAGCTGTTTGTAGATGGGCCACTTTCCTATGGGACCTGATTTATCCATAGAGGCAGGCCATGCAACCACTATAGGGCCTGTGGTGAGAGAGGGCGTCGCACTGAAGTGCTTTTACTTCTTGCTGAGTTATAGCGTTTGCCTGCCACTAGAGGGAGCTTGCTGCATAAAAAAATCATATAGCTCCATTGAGTTCAATACTAGCTATATAAATCCATATGCAGTGAGCTCCCCCTAATGGTGGCTGCATGCAGTCAAAATTATAATTTTTAATAAGAAGTAGTCACCCACATATCACTTTCTCTCCTGGCTGGTGAAAGTCATCCTTTTGCCGGAGCTCATTCATGTAGGATGGAGCTCAGTCTGTTATTCTATGTGTCCCTATGATAACTCTACATTTTCTAAAAGCTTATGTAACTTAAAGGCATGGTGTCGCCCCAAAAACATGTTTTTTTTTTAAAATTTAAACATTTAGTGTGTGGGTGATTAAACATTGTTCAAATTTTTTTTATTTTTTTCGCGAGTCAGGAAATATTATAAATTTTTTCAAATTTATAATACTACCCATTTTTGGTCACTAGATGGAGCTGTTTGGAGCTAGTTCCCAAAATTGCAGCATTGCAACATTGGGTTAAAAGCTATCGCTCTAGTGAGCTCTCAGCAATCCCCCCTCCTTTATCCTGGCTAGTGCCGGGATAAACGAGGGGTTTGAAAGGTTTAACCTCCTACACTGTGTGTCGCCATTTTTTGAGGTAACCCACAGTGTAGTAGGTTTACATGCAGTAGTAAACACACACAAACACTAACATACATTGAAATCGCTTACCTGCTCCTGCCGCCGCGGCCCGTCCGCTCCCTTTGCTGCCGCTGTTCCATGTGCACTTGTCCGGAAGCCGCGACCGGAAGTAGTAATATTACTGTCCAGCCGCGACTTCCGGTCCACAGGAAAATGGCGCCGGACGGCGCCAATTTCGAATAGGACTGTGTGGGAGCGGCGCATGCGCAGTTCCCACACAGACGCCGTACACGGCAGTCAATGGGACGGGAGCCGTTCGCAGTCCCTATGGGACTGTGGCTGCCGTATTCCATGTCTGTGTGTGTCGTTAATCGACACACACAGAAATGGAACAAAAAATGGCAGCCCCCATAGGGAAGAAAAAGTGTGAAAATAAGAAACAGTAAAACACAAACACACAAATGAAAATAAACGTTTATATTACAGCACTAACATCTTTAACATATAAACAAATTATTTGTGATGACACTGTTCCTTTAAATCGTCCTGGGCCCATCTCCTTGAAGCACAATTAGTCAGGAGCATAATTGAATTTCAGAAGATGTAACACACATTGGTAGATCAAGAAAAGTTCTGAGCACTCACTGGTGGATGTAGAAAGGATCTTTTGACCCTTCTTCACATGTACAGGGTGCCATATATATGGACTTAGCCACATTGTTTCCAGGCATCTTTATACAGGAGCCAAGAGATAGGCAGAAGGGCTCTAGTTTTTTAGTAAGTATGCTTTATTAACATATGCGTTTAGGGTATTCACCTGGATTTCTCATGAGCACATGTGTGTAAATGTAATCCAAAAGTGTACAACCCCTTAAAGCAATGGTGTCAAATAATGTATGAATTTAAGACACAAGTTAAGAGTAACATGCTAGAAGCATTGCTGAAAGCACAACATTTTATTAGTGGATCCTGTGATAAGAAATAAGAACACAGTGTTTACAGGAAAAAGACACAAGACTTATCTCTGCTATTTAAAGAGGCTCTGTCACCAGATTTTGCAACCCCTATCTGCTATTGCAGCAGATAGGCGCTGCAATGTAGATTACAGTAACGTTTTTATTTTTAAAAAACTAGCATTTTTGGCCAAGTTATGACCATTTTTGTATTTATGCAAATGAGGCTTGCAAAAGTACAACTGGGCGTGTTGAAAAGTAAAAGTACAACTGGGTGTGTATTATGTGCGTACATCGGGGCGTTTTTACTACTTTTACTAGCTGGGCGTTCTGACGAGAAGTATCATCCACTTCTCTTCAGAACGCCCAGCTTCTGGCAGTGCAGACACAGCCGTGTTCTCGAGAGATCACGCTGTGACGTCACTCACAGGTCCTGCATCGTGTCAGACGAGCGAGGACACATCGGCACCAGAGGCTACAGTTGATTCTGCAGCAGCATCAGCGTTTGCAGGTAAGTAGCTACATCGACTTACCTGCAAACGCTGATGCTGCTGCAGAATCAACTGTAGCCTCTGGTGCCGATGTGTCCTCGCTCGTCTGACACGATGCAGGACCTGTGAGTGAAGTCACAGCGTGATCTCTCGAGAACACGGCTGTGTCTGCACTGCCAGAAGCTGGGCGTTCTGAAGAGAAGTGGATGATACCTCTCGTCAGAACGCCCAGCTAGTAAAAGTAGTAGAAACGCCCCGATGTACGCACATAATACACGCCCAGTTGTACTTTTACTTTTCAACACGCCCAGTTGCACTTTTGCAAGCCTCATTTGCATAAATACAAAAATGTTCATAACTTGGCCAAAAATGCTCGTTTTTTAAAAATAAAAACGTTACTGTAATCTACATTGCAGCGCCGATCTGCTGCAATAGCAGATAGGGGTTGCAAAATCTGGTGACAGAGCCTCTTTAAGATATCGGAGAGAGCACATTTTCATTCTAGACACATTAATTTGCATAAACACATCATCTCCTGCACTCAGGAACACAGACACAAATCCCAGAATGGGTTAAAAACTGGTTGAATGGAACAGCTAACCTGCAATGTCAGCACCGGGGTCCCCTCTGAACACCCTACACCCACATCGATTGCAACATTTGGCGTTCTCGGCAGTAGGTTTTCGATATTATAGCTTTAGTCTTGCATTAAAGGTCTTTCTGAGCAATGTATTAGTCTTGGATAGTTGATAAGTACCGATGAAGTAATGTAAGTACCTTGACTACACTGCGATAAAATCAATAAAAAAAATGAAAAGATTTTACTATTGGTGAATTGTAATGACATCATTGTTTAGTTGATGGTTGTCATGAATAGAAAATGTCTTCTTCTAAGCACTGATTTATTTTCTCACAGAGATGTATAATCCTAAATCCATATCCTGAATGTAGCAAGACCGAGATGTTTCTATAAGGTGACCTTTCACTGAAGTACAAAAGAACGACCTGGATGTCGACTTAAAGAGGGGCGTGAATGGTCGCTAGAAAGGACAGGTCTTGAGGAGCATTTTAATTCAACCCGAGTATGCCCACACACATGCAAACATGCCAACTCACACCTATGAATGATTTACATATGAGTATATGTACCAAAGTACAAATACATACATACATACATACATACATACATACATACATACATACATACATACATACATACATACATACATACATACATACATACATACATACATACATACATACATACATACATACATACATACATACATACATACATACATACATACATACATACATACATACATACATACATACATGTGTGTTTGAGCGATGTAACCCTCTGTGTTTCCTAAACTGTTGGTATCTTCTCCTAGAAAAAGTCACTGCCCCCGATATTCTAAAAAAAAGAAAAGAAAAAGCCAGGAATCGGTAAATCTTTCGGAAATAATTCATCTTGGAGAAGGAACACAAACCAGGGGCAGGAGAATTAGTTTGGGTCTAGCCTAGGCTGGTGATGTTGGCACAGCCACCAGGAGGCGCCACAATGCGCTGAGTAGTGCGACGGGAAATATTGTCATCAACCTGTGCCCCTGCAAGAACAAGTCAATAAAAGGTAAGACATAAATTGTCCAGAATATTTGCAGAAGAGGAAACAGCAAAATGGAAAATCAGAGATGTTTCCAGTTTATAGAATATAAACAGGATAATGTGATATTTTACTAGTTCAGACTTTTACGGATATATTACGTTAATTTTTTTTATTGTTTACATAATTTTTTGTATAAAATGGGAAATGGGGGATTTTTTAACTTTACATATTTTTGAAAATGTTATTAACGGGTTCCAAACTTTAAAAAAACCTTTTCACATGTCATAGTGACATGTCAGAAGTTTTGATCTGTGGGTGTCCGAGCACTGAGACCTCCACCGATAGCTAAAACAAAGCCGCAGTAGCACACGGGTGAGCGCTTTTACTGTTTTGTGTCTGATCGGCTTTCCTCTGAAAGTCGAGAAAGCGGTGTATGGACTCATAATTAAGCCTGTACACCGCTCCGAGGAAAGCCAATCAGAAACACCCAAGCACTACTGCCACTTTGTTTCAGCCATCAGTGCTCGGACACCCACCTATCAAAACTTCTGACATGTCACTATGACATGTCAAATGTTTTTTAAAAGTTTAGCTAATTTTTTTTTAGTCATTTGGCAATGCTTAATTGTAGGGCACTGATGAGAGACCTGGATGCCTTCAATAGGTCTCTGTCTGTCATTGCAACCGTTGCGGGGGGTGATTGGGGGACAGAGGTAGCCTACTCCCTCTGCCACGGTCACTATTGACAACAGCATCTATCGGAGGGGGAAAATGGCCAGGATAGGAGTTATCACCAATTTGTTTCCTACCACTAGAGTAAGAATATGAGCAGAAACACATCTAAACACCCCCTTTGCCTATGCACCATTTTTCGACTCGTAACCCGGATGTCTACTGGCATCTGGATCGCAGAGATTTTCGGTCTCTTCAGCTTTCATGACTTTGTGAAAGTGAGATGTCTAGACTCTGTATATCCTGAACTTTTATTTCAAACCCCTATCTCCTATTGCAGCTGATCGGCGCTGCAATGTAGATAACAGTAACGTTTTTCTTTTTAAAAAACGAGCATTTTTGGCCAAGTTATGAGCATTTTTATATTTATGCAAATGAGCCTTTCTTATGGACAACTGGGCGTCTTTAAAGTTATTTCCAACTGGGCGTGTATTGTGTTCGTTACATCTGGGTGTGTTTACCTGTTTTACTAGCTGGGCGTTGTGAATGGAAGTGTATGATGCTGACGAATCAGCATCATCCACTTCTCTTCGTTACCACCCAGCTTCTGGCAGTGCACAGACACACAGCGTGTCCTCATGAGAACACGCTGTGACGTCACTCACTTCCTCCCACAGGGGGAACGAGCGAGGACACGCTGTGTGTCTGTGCACTGCCAGAAGCTGGGTGGTAACGAAGAGAAGTGGATGATGCTGATTCGTCAGCATCATACACTTCTATTCACAACGCCCAGCTAGTAAAACAGGTAAACACACCCAGATGTAACGAACACAATACACGCCCAGTTGGAAATAAGATTAAAAACGCCCAGTTGTCCATAAGAAAGGCTCATTTGCATAAATATAAAAATGCTCATAACTTGGCCAAAAATGCTCGTTTTTGAAAAAGAAAAATGTTACTGTTATCTACATTGCAGCGCCGATCAGCTGCAATAGCAGATAGGGGTTTGAAAATCTGGTGACAGAGCCTCTTTAATTCAAATTGCTGTTTTGATGAATGGATCGCTGCGTCTTTGCTGATACAAGTTTTCCATGTCCTAGTCAAGCAATGGTGGAATGGGCAGTCTGAAATGAAGAACTCACCTGACAAGCTGAATCCAGACTGGTGTAGGTTCCTTATGGGCTGCGCTGGTTGTTTGGCAGGTGATGTCTTGGCAGAAGAGCCAGGTGTTACGGCTTTTGGAGTCTCAGAAACTTCACAGACGGGCCCATCATACAGTCCACGAGGGACTCCTCGCAGCTCCGCAAGCTGAAGGGATATTATTATACAATGTTAGGCTTAAAGGAAATAGATTTGCCGTCTAAAAACTTTTCCAAATTCTTTTTCCTCACAGCTGTGCTCTTCTTCCAGATCCTCCTACAACTATTCAACCATTGTCTCCTCCTGATGCTCTTACTAGACCATCCCAAACACTATCAATAGGAGTTGACTCAAGGTTAGTGCCACCCTTTGTGGTTTCCTTATGATCATACTCTGCCTTCACCTGGATGTCATCCTAGAAGCTACTGTAACCAAATAATCTACATTTGTTCCTCGCCGGAATCAATACTGAATGAGCACTGAAAAATTATCTAACAGTCAGTTCCAACCCCTATCTGTTAAAAAATGTGAACAGAAACAGCCCGTTTTCCACAGGATAGGTAATGAATATTTGGTCGGTGGGGGGCCAACTGCTGGAATCCACACCGATCTCGAGCTTACCTTGCTGTTTCTGGGAGCCCCATAGGAATGGAGCGGTACTGCACATGCTTGACCACCGCTCCATTCATTTCTATCGGCTGCCATAAAAATTAATGTAACGGTAGCCAAGCATGTGCACTACCGTTTCATTCCTATGTGGCTCCCAGGAACGGCAAGATAAGCCTCGTGATCGGTGGGGATCCCAGAAGTTATACCCAAACCGATCAGATATTTATCACCTATCCCGTGGAAAGGTGATAAATATTGATTATGGAAAAAAGTATTTAACCCCTTAATGACCAGCCTATTTTAGACCTTAATGACCAAGCCATTTTTTGCGTTTTTCCATCATCTCATTCAAAGAGCTATAACTTTTTGATTTTTGCATCGACATAAGGTCTTGTTCTTTGCGGGACAAGTTGTAATTTTTAATAGCACCATTTTGGGGTACATAGAATTTATTGATTAACTTTTGTGAACTTTTTTTGGGGGGGAATAGAAAAAATACTGCAATTTCGTCACACTTTTTTGCGTCCTAAATTTACGCCGTTTACCGTGTGGTATAAATAACATAATAACTTTATTCAGCGGGTTGTTGCGATTGCAAAGATACAAATTTATATAGATTTTGTATGTTTTACTACTTTTACACAGTGAAAACACTTTTTTCAAAATTATTTGCTTTTGTGTCTCCACAAAGCCATACATTTTTTATTTTTTTCGCCGATGCAGTTGTATGAGGGCTTTTTTTGCGGGATGACTTGTAGTTTTTATCGGTACCATTTTGGAGTAAATGCGACTTTTTGATCACTTTTTTATCACATTTTTTTTAAGGTAGGATTCACAGAAAACAGCAATTTTTGCATTGTTTTTCATTTTATTTTTTATGATGTTCACAGTGCGGGTTAAATGATGTAATAACTTTATACTTGGGGTCGTTACGGACGCGGCTATACCAAATATGTGTACATTTTTAACTTTATTTTGTTTTTTAATACTAAAACAGTTTGTAAGGGGAAAAAGTGAGTTTTTAATTTTTTATTTCATTTTTATTTTTCGCTTTTTATTAAACTTTTTTTTTTAAACTTTTTTACTAGTCCCACTAGGGGACTTCACTATGCGATCCTCCGATCACATTTATAATACACTGAAATACTGGCATGACCTAGCAGGCATTCACTAAAGGCAGACCTGGGGGCCTTTATTAGACCCCCAGCTGCCATCGGAGACACAGACACTCTGCGATCTTATCACCGGGTGTCGGTGGGATGAGAGGGAGCTCCCTCCCTCTCTCTCTCTCTCTCTCTCTCCATAACAACTCAGAAGCGGTGCTCGCTATTGAGCTCCGCATCTGAAGAGTTAAACGGGTGAGATCAATACTAATATCGATCTCATCCATTCGAGCAGGGATGCCCCAAGCCCTCAGCTACCTCTGGTAGCTGAGAGCAGGGAGATTTAACGGCTCCCTGCTCTGTTCATTTATTTCGATGCAGCGCCGTAAAAAGGCTATTGCATCACAATAAAGCCCGTTAGTGACCGCCGTAAAAACACTATGGGGCGGTCACTAACGGGTTAAGATATGGGATACTTGAATTTGTAGACACTTTAATTTCACTACTTCTGCTTCTGTCAAACATAATGATCCGTTACTCCCATTGACATATAGACAACACGTTTCATATGGGAGGATCAGTGATCACCGCAGGTCTAGCTCCAGACACCCTTGACAAACAGCTGATTTCGTTAGGGGATGTCCTGACCAGTTAGACATTTCCCTGCAGTGGAAATTTAGTATTACTTAGTGGCCATTCAGATGAATGCAATAAATCGACAGCTCGTGTCCGCCGGAGCTTCTTCATTGATGGTATATCTTTATTATAGTCGATCGATGTATGATCAGTGGAAATCCGGTCATGTGAACCTGCCAATCATGTGTACCAGGAAGCCTAGTCTTTCAAGTGAATGGGCTGAACTGCAATACAAAGCACAGCCAAACCTGTATATACATCGTTGTGTCTAGATAAACAATAAAGGGACCATAGCCCCTTAGGATAGATGGGGTTGGACCCTCACGCTCATACATTGACAACCTATTATTACACAATATTATTTACGTCCACATTAGGGATCACTCTTTTCTCCATATGAAAGAAAAAACTGATTCTACTCTGATTTAAAGGCATATGTACTACATGTATACTTTGCTCCAATGCATCTAAAATAAAAAGTTAAACAACTTTGAAAATAGTCCTGATTAAAAATATCCTACCGGTGTGTACAGCTCCTATGCAGACCTATATGTTTCCATGTTTACAGATTGCAAACACACCCTGTAATGTCTGATCCTATAGTCACATGCTTCTCTCTTCTATCCGTACCCTACTTCTTGATCATGTACTTTTGGTAAGTTTCAAGAATTAGGGCACAGATGGAAAATAGTAAAACATGATCACAGTATCAGACTACACAGGGTGGGTTTGTAGTCTGTAACCATGGAAACACAGAGGAATGCATAGGAAATTTAGACACAAAACAGTGGGACGTCCGTAATCGAGACTATTTGCAAAATTGCTTCATTTTTTATTTTAGATGCATTGGAACAATAAACAAAATTGGTTGCAAAGGTGTACATGGTCTTTATGTATTAATACCCTGAGTGCTGATGTCATCTTTTTTCTTGTACAGGGGGAAAGTATTGTTTCTGGTAAGCACTCAATAGCTAAAGGTCTATATTCTCTTAAATGCGTACATGCTTATCATATGAAGATCATTTTGCAGATTACAGAGTTTTTGGGGCATTTTGGCGTTTTGGTGTATTACCGCAGAGAGGAGGACATTGAATGGAGGGGTGGTCAACCATGCGCAATGCCGCTCCATTCAATGTCTTGGCTGTTTCAATCAGTCCCATAGACATTGAATGGAGCAACGGGTCGAATGCTTGACCTTCAATCACTTTCTCACTGCGTTGGTGGAAGATCGTAGACCTTGCAGGAACCAGAGGCAGCAGCCAGCACCGCAACTTGGTCAGTGAATCTGCTGTATAAAAGCAGCAGCTTCAGTGCAATGATTTTATTTATGTATCGCCCCTGCCCACCTGTCTCCCTCTTGGCCCTCCACAGAGCCCCTGTCATGGTGCATGTCCACCTGGCCCCACCCCCGCCATGCCACTTTCCACTCTCTTACCCACCCTGTCATACTCCGTGCTCTGAAAGAAAATCCAATATATACATATAAATATATATATTGTAGCATATCCACGTGGTGCGAATATTTTAGATCCACATTCAGTTTTAATATTTTATATATATAAAGTTCAAGTAGATAGGAAAAACACAGCACTCAAGGTGAACTGAACATCAGGCCATGTGCACGTTACCAGTAGAAGGATGAATCAACTCCTTAGAATGGAATAACAGGAACAGAGGACAAGTAACAGCACCAGGACTTCAGTGTTGGGGAGATGTTGGTTTATTCACCACCAGGTGGAAAGAATGAGCAACGTTTCGGTTCACACCTGAACCTTTCTCAAGCTAATTCCATAAGTGCATAGTGCCACATATATATAGGGGAATACACAGGGTATACAGTAAATAGTGCAATAATAGTACATATGTTAAAAATGAATCAATACAAAGAACATCATCTTCTTTTGACGTCAGGCGGTGCAGGTACTCAGTCTACAGCGACGCCTTTTGGCGTCGCTGTAGTAGAGGGGGTTTATCGGCACCCTGGTGACATCTGCACTAAAAACCGGCTGTAAGTAACAGGTCCGGTTCTTAATGCAGCCATCAGGACCTGCCGATTTCGTCGTAACAGCAGGTGACCGCTGTGACAGCCAATCACAGCGGTCACATGCTGTTACTGCGTACAGAGCCGCCGGGAGTGTCTAAATGACAGCTCCTGCTCTAAGAACGAGCTGTTGCTAGCAGCTCTGTTCTTAGAGCAGTGATCAGGAGCCAATAGTATTGGTTCCTGAACTTTTGTGATCACTATGAGATCCAATCATAGTGATCACTACTGTAAAATAAAAGTAAAAACATGTATCGGTTTCTCCTCACTGTTCTAGCTGTGGAGAGAAACAGATACAAGTGTGTCAGTGTCCCCACACAAAATCACTTGTCCCTTACACAGTTTATTAAAAACAAACAAACATTTTTTTCAGTATTTTATAGTATATAGTATATACATATATATATATATAAATATATTTACTGTATATACTAAGAATCGTACTATAAACTACTTTCTTTTTAGGGTACGCTGTTAGACGGCGTGTACGCTGTTAGGCCTCATGCACACGACCGTAGCCGTGTGCACGGCCGTGATTTTCGGGTCGGCCGGCTGCGGACTGTCCGCCACAGGCCGCCCGCAAATCGCGGGACATGCACATGGCCGCCACCATTGTTTTCAATGAGCCCGGACCGCAGAACAGGGCCGTAATAAGACATGCCCGTTCTTTCTGCGGTCCGGGCTCCCGGGCCGTGCAAGGACCGCAAAAACTACGGTCGTGTGCATGGCCCCATAGAAAAGAATGGGGCCGCAATTCTCCCGTGGATTTTCGGGGGAATTGCGGCCGCAAAAACACGTTCATGTGCATGGGGCCTTAGACGCCGTAGGGTGCTGTTCTGGGCTTGGGTTTACGGTTTGTGTTAGGCGTAGGGTTTAGGTTTAGGTTTGAAAAAAAAACAAACTAAAAAAAAACAATTAAAAAAAAAAAAAAAAAGTTTAATTCTTTTAGTGTTCTTAGTTGATTAGACTTCATGCACACGACCGTGCTCGTAATTACGACTCGTAATTATGAGCACGGCCGGGCATGGCCGGCCGCGGGCAGCCGGCCGCTTTTGCGAGCCGTGCTGTCATTATAAAGTATAGCAGCACGGCCCGTAAAATAGAAAAATAGAACATGTTCTATTTTTTTTAACGGCACGGGCACCTTCCCGTGAGAAAACGGGAAGGTACCCGTGGGTAACAGAAGTCTATGAGCCCGTTATTGCAGGTTGTAATTACGACCCGCAATAACGGGTGTTTTTACGGTCGTGTGCATGAGGCCTTAGTTGATAAAAAAAAAAAATTAAACCGCTAGTTCCATTTATTATTTGCGATTTAGACTGTATTATCATTATGGCTGCCAGAAGATACAGCGTTGAGGAAGCCTATCAGATGCTATGCTCAGATACGGATTCTGCATCTGAAGTTGAGCTTTTAGGGTATGTGCACACGTAGTGACCAAAAACGTCTGAAAATATGGAGCTGTTTTCAAGGGAAAACAGACCCTGATTTTCAGACATTTTTTGAGCAACTCACGGTTTTCGCTGCGTTTTCGCTGCGTTTTTTACGTCCGTTTTTGGAGCTGTTTTCATTGGAGTCTATGAGAAAACAGCTCCAAAAACGTCCAAAGAAGTGTCCTGCACTTCTTTTGACGAGGCTGTATTTTTACGCGTCGTCGTTTGACAGCTGTCAAACGACGACGCGTAAATAACAGGTCGTCTGCACAGTACGTCGGCAAACCCATTCAAATGAATGGGCAGATGTTTGCCGACGTATTGTAGCCCTATTTTCAGACGTAAAACGAGGCATAATACGCCTCATTTATGTCTGAAAATAGGTCGTGCGAACCCAGCCTTACTTGAAAGCGACAGCGAAAGTGTCGCTTCAAGGGATTCAAGTTGCGATGCAGAACGCATTTGTCCTGTACAAAAAATCAGCGGGCAGGGTGACATTCTTTGAATTTCAGGAGAAAGTGATTGAAGATCTCCTATTTCAATCTGCAGACCAGAGAGTAGTCCATGAGTCAGAGGATGTACACCGACTGGTTGAAAAACATTTTTTACACCCCATCCCTTCAACATCTAACCAAAAATACCCAAAAAAACGGTGTTGGGTCTGCAGCAAACGAGGACAGTGAAGTGAGTCACGATATTATTGTTCCGCTTGTCCTTCCAACCCTGGTCTATGCATAAGTCCCTGTTTTGTCCTTATCAATACACTATGGGCTTTATTACAGTTTTGTTTGGGTTTTTGGTGGACCTCTTACACCCGACAATACTTCTAGAAATAGCGACAATTATTTGGGGAGTAGTGGTCCTTTACTGTATCTATACATACGGTGTGGGACACTGCCCCTTTATATATTCTACAGGTGATTGGTTGTTTTGTGCACACGGCGGTTCCTACCTTGCCGGGCAGGGGCTTGTTATGGTGTACCACGTCACTTGGCACATTCGTCCCTTATATAGGGATTGATGGAGCTAAAGAGACGTTGTATGACCAGTCACTTTGAATAATAAAGTCATTACAGCCCTACAAATTTTCTTTCATCCTGTGAACATGCTCTAGTTTTCCACATAGCTGGATACATTCTTCCTCCTTTTTTTTGGATATATTGCCTTTTTCCGCCAACAGTTTAATACATTTTCCCACTCTAACTTACTATATATCAGAGCGGGTTGATATACATAATGTCTATGGACTGACATGATTTCAGGACAGCTGCTTTCTTAGCACGACATAGTCATAGGGTGTAGAAACTGTTAGGGACATCTATTTCTCAATCTAGAAAAGTAGAATCCTCCCATTTTCAAAGCAAAATGTGTGTCCTGAAAGCCTCCGGGTGCTCCCTTCCTTTTGGGTCCTGCCATGTGTCCAGGAAACACATTAGGGCCACAATGGGGATATTTGTGAACACAGGAGAAACAGGGTGATACATTTTCTGGTGCATTTCCTTATTCTCATGTCCTCTGTACAAGAAATCTGACCTTAAAATGACACATTTGTGAAAAAAAGTGAAATAAAATTTTCTTTCCACCTGCTTTGCATTAATTCCTGCGAAAACTGTGGGGTCAAAATACTTAGTACACACCTAGATGAATACCTTAAGCGGTCTAGTTTTCAAAATGGGGTCATTTATGGGGAGTTTCTATTTTTTTGGCAGCTCTGTGCCTCTATAAATGTGTAATGGGACCTGAAACATTTTCAAGCAAAATGTGTGTCCTGAAAGTCTTCGGGCGCTACCTCCCTTTCGGGCCCTGCCGTGTGTCCAGGCAACGCATTAGGGTCACAATGGGGGCATTTTTGAAAACGAGAGAAACAGGGTGATAGATTTTGGGGGGTGTTTCTTCATTCTCATGGTTGCTTTACAAAGAAATCGGTCTTCAAAGTGATACTTTTATATAAAAAGTGTTTTGTTTTTTTATTTCACCTGCTATGCATTCAATTTAGCAAAAAACTGTGGGGTCAAAATACTCACTACAGCCCTAGATAAATACCTTAAGGGGTCTAGTTTTCTAAATGGGGTCGTTTATGGGGAGTTTCTATCGTTCTGGTAGTTCAAAACCTCTCCAAATGTACAGTGGGGCCTAAAATAATTTCACGCAAAATATGAGACCTGAATGCCTCCGGTTGCTCCCTTCCTTTCGGGCCCTGCCGTGTGTCCAGGCAACGCATTAGGGTCACAATGTGGCCATTTTTGAAAACAGGAGAAACAGGGTGATAGATTTTGGGGTGTGTTTCTTCATTCTGATGGTCGCTTTACAAAGAAATCGGTCTTCAAAGTGATACTTTTATATAAAAAGTGTTTGTTTTTTTTATTTCACCTGCTATACATTAAATTTAGCAAAAAACTGTGGGGTCAAAATACTCACTACACCCCTAGATAAATACCTTAAGGTGTCTAGTTTTCTAAATGGGGTCGTTTATGGGGAGTTTCTATCGTTCTGGTAGTTCAAAACCTCTCCAAATGTACAGTGGGGCCTAAAACATTTTCAAGCAAAAATGAGACCTGAATGCCTCCGGTTGCTCCCTTCCTTTCGGGCCCTGCCGTGTGTCCAGGCAACGCATTAGGGTCACAATGTGGGCATTTTTGAAAACAGGAGAAACAGGGTGATAGATTTTGGGGTGTGTTTCTTCATTCTGATGGTCGCTCTACAAAGAAATCGGTCTTCAAAGTGATACTTTTATATAAAAAGTGTTTGTTTTTTTTATTTCACCTGCTATACATTAAATTTAGCAAAAAACTGTGGGGTCAAAATACTCACTACAGCCCTAGATAAATACCTTAAGGTGTCTAGTTTTATAAATGGGGTCGTTTATGGGGAGTTTCTATCGTTCTGGTAGTTCAAAACCTCTCCAAATGTACAGTGGGGCCTAAAACATTTTCAAGAAAAAATGAGACCTGAATGCCTCCGGTTGCTCCCTTCCTTTCGGGCCCTGCCGTGTGTCCAGGCAACGCATTAGGGTCACAATGTTGGCATTTTTGAAAACAGGAGAAACAGGGTGATAGATTTTGGGGTGCATTTCTTCATTCTCATGGTCGCTTTACAAAGAAATCGGTCTTCAAAGTGATAATTTTATGAAAAAAGTTAAATTATATGTTTTTACGCCTGCTTTGCATGAATTCTTACAAAAAAACTGTGGGGTCAAAATACTTACAACACCCCTTAATAAATACCTTAAGGGGTGTAGTTTTCAAAATGGTGTCACTTGTGGGGGTTTCCACCATTCTGACACCTATGAGCCTCTGAAAACCTGGCTTGGTGCAGGAAAACAAAATGTACTTCAAAATGTATAAAATCATTGCTAAACTTGTAAGTCTTCTAAATTGCTCAAAAAAGTGCTGCCAAAATAGAGTAAAGCGTTGGAAATATATATTTAATAAAAAAAATTGTACAGTATGTATGTACATATGTGACATATTGCAGTTAAAAATAGGGAAAAATTATAATTTTTACAAAATTTCTTCAATTTTTCTATTTTTTCATTCATTTCCGCAAATCGTATCAGTCTACTTTTACCACTAAAATAAAGTACAACATGTGACGAAAAAACAATGTCAGAATTACTTGGATATTCAAAACTTTCGCACAGTTATTCTCTGATAAAGTCAGACATACCAGATTTAACAAATCTGGCTTGGTCATTAAGGTCTTTTCAGGCCCGGTCATTAAGGGGTTAAAGTACAACATCTCTCAATATTAAATAAATAATGCAAAGATAACTAAGATAACATTATAATTACCCTAATGAATGACATCAACTCATAATGAAGGGGAGGAGCAGAGGAATTATATTCCAACATAATTATAATAAAGAAAAACAGAGGTCATGTGGTAAAACCTACAGTGTCAGCTCTCGGTGATTCGCGGAGTAAACAATGGCGTCCCACGATCGATAGTGCACATGTGCAAGATGGCGAACTGCCGGAAGTGCGTCACATGGAACGCATCTCTGGAACGCAGTATGACCGCGCATGCGCGAACAGCAAATTCCGTCCCGGCGCATATTTTGGCAGTACATAATAACACTCAAAAGAGTGTGTAACCAGCAATATATGTTTTTATACAAGTGACTCGCAATAGATGTACATATATATTATGTGCATATGTCAAAGACTCAATATGGAGTCTAAAACTGTAATGGCCACGGACTGCAACATTAGTGGGGAGAATGGCTACACCCGATTGGACAGGTAACCATACCACCCAAAACAAAGTCTTCTCTACCGCCCACCTATTTATTTGTTCAGGACCATATAAATATAAATAGTGACTATGAGACATAGCATATACGTAAATAGAACAACAATAGATTAATTCAAATGCTAATTAAAGTTTATTCCATACATTTTCCACAGAGAGCATATAATCTACACAAATTTTTTTTTTTATAATTTGTATGTAAAAAATATAATCCTTGGAACAAAATTAATTGAAAAACGTAACCTCTGCTCCCGTGATGTACATGCCTTCATTCCTGTGAAACGCCTAAAGGGTTAAAACACTTTGTGAATGCTGATTCAAATACCTTGAGGGGTGCAGTTTTTCAAAATGTGGTGACTTCTGGGGATTTTCTAATACATAAGGCCCTCAAATCCACTTCAGAACTGAAATGGTCCCTGAAAAAATGGCCTTTTGAAATTTTCTTTCAAATATGAGAAATTGCTGCTAAAGTTCTAAGCCTTGTAACGTCCTAGAAAAATAAAAGGACGTTCAAAAAACGATGCAAACATAAAGTAGACATATGGGAAATGTTAACTACTAACTATTTTGTGTGGTATTACTATCTGTTTTACAAGCAGATACGTTTAAATTTAGAAAAATGCTAATTTTTGCACATTTTCACTAACATAAAGTACAATATGTCACGAGAAAACAATCTCAGAATCGCTTGGATAGGTAAAAGCATTCCAACGTTATTACCACATAAAGTAACACGTCAGATTTGAAAAAATCGGCAGTGTCCTGAAGGCCAAAACAGGTTGGGTCCTGAAGGGTTTAAGGGTGGGTTAGTCTGGAGGGGCGCCATTACGGGAGCAGACAGCGTTAACCTTGTCCCGCCCTCCCTCCATAATTTCTCGTTAGTCATGTATATTGACAAGTCTATGATTTCGCTTTGTTGCTCATTGTTTTTTCTTTTTTCACAGGTACAAGGTGATCCTGAGGAGCGGTTATTGCAGTGTCGCAGCAGTAGCGTGGCGGATTGGGGTCCATGGAGTTGGTGGTAAATTGGTGTGGGGGGGGGATTCATCGGGGGTATGGTCCCTCCCTAATTTATTATGGTTCAGAGGTCTGGTCATGTCAGGGTAACTTCCTTTTCCCTGTTATTTCACACCGAATAGCCACCTCTGTAAATTGGAAACTGAGGGCATGCATGGAAGAGATATACCAGGCAGGCATGTTGGTAGACATCCTCCCTCAGTGAAGCAGGAAGTACAATTCTACTTTATTGAATAAAGAATCTACAAATCTGCTCACTAGAGACGTGGGACGTGCTTAAGCCCTATTGGCTCTATTCAGCTGTAAGTTCATCTGTACACTCCTCTTGCATTCCAGGGGCGGTGTCTCCATAGGTGTGTTCCTGATGCAGGCTCCATTTTATTCCATTCAAGTTCTTTGTGGAATATACTGATATAAAGTAAAAATGTTTTTGCAAGCAATATAGAGGCTAATGATCCCTGCCAGTCAATTTGGGCTCCTGCTGGGTGGTATCCCGGGGAGTGGTTGCAGTTTAGGTCAGCCAACTGCAGGTATGACGGTGCCCCTGAGCCTGTAGGGTGACGGCTGTGAGTAAAATACGATGCATGTGGGCTGTTTATGTTGACAGACTTTTATAGATCCAAGGACTCCCCTTCCATTGTTATTCATATATGTAAATCGTTGTTTCTATTATGTTTGTTTGTAAATAAAATGGCTGCTGTGGCTAAATTTATCCAACCCAAATTGTCCGTGTTTTCTTATAGGGGACGGGTTGTGTAGGTGGTATGGCCATTAGGGGGGGGGGTAGTATTCATAGTAACATTACCTTTATGAGAATGAACGTACTCTACTGTCCCCTGGTCCTGTGAATATATTCCATTTAGAAATTTGAATAATCAATACCGTTCTAACCGTGTCAGTCTTTACTGTAGCATTGGCATTCTGCTCATGGACCAGGAGGCACAGGATGGACAGTGCTATGGGCCTCCAGTCGAGTGTTTTATATGATAAGATTTATCAATTGTTTAGATTAAAATGTAACATAATTATCAATAACAATGCTACATCTATATGTGTGTAATCTATAGGGCATCTTGGAACTGGAGGCAATGTTATTGACAGATTATGAGCCCCACAGAGTGATTAGCTGCGTACAGTGCTGTGGAATATGGTGGCGCGATAAAATATAACCAATAACTATAAATAATAACTATTTCCAGGGGACCCCTGCCAAGAATAAGAAGAAATCCTTTATTTGACCCCAAGTTAGTAAATGAGCAGCTGTCATTTAGATGGACGCCCCTGTGCTCCGGCAGGGAATATGAGGAGCAGGTAAGGGGCCATGGACAAGGTGAAGATGTAGTTTGACAGCCAGCCAAGACCATAGAGACCAAGGAGACGACTCCACCAAGTGATTAAGAAGAATTGCTAAGCAATGTCGGCATGAATACGGCTGTATAGCACAGGGACACTGGTAAGAAGACATACTCTATGTGTCTTATGTGGGGTTTCTATGGCTCTTGTCGGATAGAATAATGGAGAATTGTACTATTGAGAACAATAAAAACTATGCGTCATCAAAGGAGAGGGAAGCCTCAGATCAGGATAACCCTAACCCTCCTCTATATGAGAAGATTATTACTTCTTTAATCACGGTCCAGATACTTCTGTGACTTAATGGACTGCAATTCCTTCCAGCATTCGGCCAATCACAGTGATGTCGCTAGACGCTGGAGCTGTCAATCAAGGCCAATCAGGGGCATTGCTAGGGTCTTAAAAGATCATATGCTCCGAGACATATATTTACCCCATAAAATAAATACATTTTTACATACATATCGGAAATAGCATATCTATAAGATTAAGACTATAGCTAGACTGCTGGATAGAATTGGATGCATTGTCTCAGCAGACAGTATCACACATGATAGGCTTAGATACATGGCCCCAGTAGACAGTATCACACATGATAGACTTAGGGCTCATTCAGATGAGCGTGATTGTCATCTTAGTGGTGAGCGTTGAAATAGCGCACAGCATACACACAACGCATAGCATGGAGATACTGAGACATGCATGAGTTTTCACGCAACAAGTGTCCGTTTCGTGAAACTCACTGCATGTCCTATATTGGTGCATTTTCACGTACATAGTCGCCCAGTGAAGTCAAGAGGTGCATGAAAACCACGGACAGCACACAGACGCACATCTGTGTGCTGTCCATGTTTCACGGATCAATTACACTGAGGAAAAAAAAGTGTTTGCAAGAGCGTGAAAAACGCATGCCACACGCAAAGCACACTGATGCAAAAACGCAACGTGCACAGACAGATTTATGTTTTTTACGCATGGAAATCTGTTACGCTCATGTGAATGTAGCCTTAGATAAAGGTCCACAGCAGTAAGCGTCCCTGTTCTAACCTTCAGGGGTAAATATGGCATTTCTGGGGCCCCAAGCAAAGTTATGTCTCGTGGCTCTAATCAAAGATACCTGTAGAGAGTTCCCCACACAATGCCCCCTGTATACAGTGTCACAACCCCCCTGTATGGTTCCACGCAGTCCCCATGCCATACATCCCCCTTGTAGACAGTGCAATGAAGTCCTCTGTAGGTAGTCCCACAGAACCACCTGTCTGAGCAGACAGTATCATACATGATAGGCTTAGATACATGGCCACAACAGACAGTGCCACACATGATAGACTTAGATACAGGGCCCCAGCAGTAAGTATCCTTGTACTTACATATGTCCACCCCCCAAAAAAAATGTGTGTGCATGTATGTGTGTGCATGTATGTATGTATGTATGTATGTATGTATGTATGTATGTATATAGACAGCATATCATTAGCACTACGACCATATAGCTATGGATAGGATTAGATACATTGGCTCAGCAGACAGTATCACACATGATAGGCTTAGATATAGGGCCAAGCTTGCTGACATTGCGGGTCCAGCGCTGGACCCAGGAAAGGTTAGTATAAGAATTGCATTGCTTTTTTATGTGTTACTAATATTTTTGGTGTGTTTTTTTTTTTTTTTTTTTACAGGTTCGGTTGTTGGACTATGTCGGATTCAAGGACTACTTTGATGACAGAGTTTTTTTAATTTTCAATTAAATGGTTAATGATGGTTGTTTCTTTTTTATTTCAATAAAATATTTTTTCTATGTCCTTGTGTTTTGTTAAGCTTTTTTACTACCACCTTAGTAATGGCCGCTGGGGCTTAATGTTAGCCAGTGAAAAGGCTAGCACTAACCCCCCATTATTACCCCAGTACCGACCACCACCATTGGTACCAGGAAGGGCTGAGTACGATCCAGTACCTGACCATCTGTAGTGATGGTCAGGTACTGGGGCGATTGCATGCTGGTATTATAAGCCTGGGAAAGGCTAAAAACAGCGGGCCATCTCACCCTGGTAATGCTAGCCTGCTGATGCTATGATTTAGCTGGCTGGTAATAATGGGGGTTAGTGTTAGCCCCTGCATCGGCTAACACTAAACCCCGCCTTAGTAATGGACGCTGTCAATCAGCCAGCGGCCATTACTAAGGTGGTAGTAATGAAGTTTAAAAGAAAATACAGAGACATAGAAGAAATATTTTATTGAAATAAAAAAAAACACAAAACCCTCATTAAAGGAATAGTGTCGCCAGAAAAACATGTTTTGTTTTTTTTAATTAAACATTTAGTGTGTAGGTGATTAAACATTGTTCAAATTTTTTTATTTTTTTTCACGAGTCAGGAAATATTATAAATTGGATTCAATTGGATTCAAATTTATAGTATTTACCATTTCTGGTCACTAGATGGAGCCATTCCCAAAATTGCAGCATTGCATGTGGTAAAGCAACCACATAGCTT